>NW_022280054.1:3144264-3223780 GCF_004355925.1 Anarrhichthys ocellatus | reverse complement strand
CTGTGCAGGAGCTGGAGCAGGGCAGGCATGGGCTGCGGTTGAAGCTGGATGGCTGCCAGTCCCAGTGGGAGAGCCAGGTGTTGGACCTGGAGAGGGATGTGAGGGAGCTGAGCGCCCAGGTGGAGCGGCTCACCCGGGCCCTCAGCGAGGCCGAGAGGGACAAGAGTCGAGCCCAGCTGGAGCACAGCGAGCTCACACAGCGACTCAGGGAGCAGCTCAACACTGTGAGTCCCATTCCTGGATGAAAGGCCTGTGGTTGTAGATACTGTGTGTTTTTAATGGTATTCTGTCTGAACTATAGGTGATAGAACTGTAGACTTTGGTTCAAAGAAGCTCCCTGGCTGCGACAGGTGACTGAGCCTCTGTGAAACAAACACCTGAGCTGCTGGCCCTCTTGAGTCAAACTAGATAAGATGAGCTGTCTCCCGATCCTCACAATGAAACTCAATGTTCTCTGCAAACCGCTCGGGTATCAGTCTGACTCTGCAATCTGCCCTAGAGCAAGGCCGAACTCTCAGGCTGTTCAGACTCGGAACAAGGCCGTGACAAAAATGCTCACTAACACAGGTGTTGATTTAAAAAAAGGGAGAGTTTCCATCTGAGCAGCAGAGACAGAAGTTGGTTAGTCAGTAGCTATGAAACACAGCTGTTGGCTGCAGGCAAATGATCCGGGCTGTTGTGGTGCAGAATGTAAACGACATGTAAACCAGAAGGGGAGGGAAAGTTAATCCCATGGTTTGATTTTAGATCCAGGACAGAGGGAGGAAGAAAAGTAGAAAAGATCTGGAAGATGCATGTTTGCTAATTTAATTATTTGTTTAGTTTCATGAGCAAAATTGCCAAACATGCACTTTCCCCATGCAGCTTTTCAGTTTTTAATATCATTGTAAACTGAACATCTTTGAGATTTTGACTGTTGGTTGAACAAAACAAGATATTTGAAGACTTCACCTTGGGCTTTACTGAATTGTGCAATTTTCACTATTTTCTGACATGTAATATTAATAATACGTTTATTAGATTAATAGGTTATGAAAATAATCCTCCATTTCTGCCCTGCATGAGAACAGTATAATCTATTTACCCAGATCCAGTTTATTCAGTAACATGAAGTTAACTTTTAACAAGGTGCTTAGGTACAGGTGTGACGTAATGGACAAAATAACGGCTGATTCATATCATTATCAGCTGTATGTGTTCAAAGATTTATGATCAGCAGTGTTCTTGAGCGCACACTGGGTGGAAAATCAAACCGGCGACACAGTATTTTACTGCCTCTTATCAGTTAACATGGAGGAGCTGATTGGATCCCACAGCTGGACACCTTTTTTCAGTATTTTTCCAGACTGCGAAAATAGGGAATGTTTTTACGAAACATTACAGTCGTCGTGACGTGTTCCGTCCGTCACACACGGCCGATTACTCGGTAAAGCGGTTCCTCGTGCTGCTTCAAAATGAGCAACAAACCTGAACGCAATTTAAAAATGAATCCAAACAACAGTGTACAGCCCTCCTACGAGTCAAGGTCCGCAGAATAAGGAACTATGAATGTCTTCCCCCCCCCCCTCTACAGCCGGGCTGAAGCACTTGCTGAGGAAAACAGACTCCCTAGAAGTTCAGGAGAAAGTCAATTTAGATTTTTAAAAAAAGTGCTATCTCTGTTTGGGCTGTTCGGGGAGAGGGAAGTGGAGGAAATGTTTTATTTGGCATCAGACATGTTTCACTCTGGACTCTCTTTAGTTGTAAAAAGTCAGAAGAGAGAGTGAATGTGTTAAAGGAAGAAGAAGCTCCATGTCTGACGTGTCTTTACCAGACGTGAACGGTGCTGTTCTTTCTGCCGTGGTGAGTTGTGTGTGTATTTCTGTGAATGTGTTTGTTCAGACGCTCCCAGTTACGACTGGAACAGGGGATTTAGTTCTGTGTCCTTAATCTGTTGATTATCTTCTCAATGAATTTATTGATCGGTTACTCAGTAAAATGGCAGAATATAGTGAAAACAAATGCCCAATATGACATCTTTATCCAGCTAATAACACAAAACTATTATAGATATTTATTATGCTGTGATCGAAGACTAAAAGAAAATCAGCAAATATTCACATTTGGGACCAGAAGACCATGTTGGATCCAGTAATTATGCATCTCACAGATCGTGAGTGTACATATAATGGAGCTGATGCAGGTTTCAGAGAGCTTGAAACACTATATCCTAATTGTGAAAGTGTAACCAAAGCATGACAGGAATCTGGAGGAGGGCGTCCGTGTATCGCACCACAGAAACCTGAGCGAGGAAGGATTCTTAATGTTTACAAGCAACAGCAACGCTCCGATGCGAGAGGAAAGGTTTGCTATGACTCTTCATCCTGGTGCATTTGAGGAAGCGGCTGCATTTAAAGACAATGTTGACGTGTGCCAGTTTGTCACATGTTTGCTGACTTGTTGAGACAGCAGTTGAGGAAAGTAGATGTTAAGTGAGGTCAGAGTGTTTGCCTTATGAGTACATGCGTATCATTCCTGCAGCTGACACCCATTGTGGGAACACTGAAGTCAAGCATTAATGAGTTTGTCTCGTGTCTGATGCATGTCTTTGTTAATTCTTTAATCTACTCACTGAAGGTTAAAAAAAGTAAATGTATATAATCTGAAATTCATGACATTATTTACTCTGAAGGAATGAAAAATTTGATTAGCACATTTTGCTAATTTAGTTTGACTCTTGTGCAAGAAACTGGTCCACAGCCTAAGATCATATAAATATCTACTGGATAAGAAATGCCAGACTGGAGAGGGAGTATGATTATTGGATGATAAGTTGGAAATGTTGATGATATTCACTGTTTCTTTGGAAAATAATTCAATAACATATCCTTGGAGGTAAATTCAGTATAACCATTAGTCTTATCGCAAATTTATGCTTGCCAATGTTTTTCTTGATTTAATAATTTTGTCAAGAAAATAGTGTAACTTGCCTGTTTTCCACAAACTCACAGTGAAGTGGTTTCAAATATCTGGTTTGTCCAACCAACAAAGATATTTAGTTTTACGATCATGTGTCACTGAAAAGCATCAAACCATCACATCTGAGAGGCTGGAACTAGCTAGTATAAGTCATTTGTCCTTCAAAAATGAATATTTCATCATTAAAATAGTTGTTAAATGATCAGTTTTTTGTCGACTAATTGTTGCAGCTCTGATATTCGATTTTTAGATTTAATTTCTAAATGATTCATTGATTTATTGAAACAAGAATTAGCTGATTTATCGATAATTTAAAGAATGATTATTGCTGGCCAAGTATTTCTCCCCTTTTTAACAACAAGGGTGTAAATTAAATATTTGGAGATTTTTTTTTTCTTCTTCTGTGACTAAAAACACGTTACCTTTTTACCTCCTGCTTTCCACCCAATGTCACACAATCACCTTCCCTGGCCTTGGATCAGCGTGTGTTATTGAACGACTGTGACAAATCTCTTGCTGTGAGATTTCCGTTATTGTAAAAGGAGATGTTTGAATTGAGGCGAGCCCCTGTGACCTCTGCTCCTTCTACCAGCGTCACGCAGCTCATGGACAAAAAGGGAGAGATATAAATCTTTCATTCGCTCCTCTGATGTCGCCCCTTGTCATCTTTTCTGTGTGCTCCCCGAGGGGCTAGGCTGTAACTGGGGTCAGCTGTTAGATACCTCAGCGTTTGGATCGGGGGAGGCCTGAGGCTTGGAGGGCCATGTTAGGGGATATCATCTTTGTGTCTCTACCAAATGGAGCGTCCTCCTTCCATTGGTGATTCTCAGTGGGTCGCTGCCTCTTTTGTGGAGAAGGGGCCCGTGTTGACGAGGCAGCGGTAATGACGACTCATGGACACAAACGTTCATCTTTAATGTCCCCCCCCCTCCTCATAGTGTGTCTGCATGCCATGTTTTGTTTTTGTCCATTAGTGCCGGTTTTACTCTTGTCTCTTTCTCTCACACACACACTAATTTTAGACTCGCGCCTGCCTCACTTCCTCTGTACACTCCTACAAACACGTACACACAAGCTGGCCCCCTCTGCTTCCCCCTCATGATGTCCAAGTTTATCCTCCGCCACATTGTTGGCTAATGTGGCGTGATGATGTCACAGACACAACCAAGATGCCCTCTGCTCCATCTGCTGCAGAGGCCAGCCTTTAATCTCGTATTATGTGGCGGTGATGGGACCTGACAGGGGCCCACCAAACTGCTGAGTAAGGGGAACTGAGGGTCTCGGACCAGGACGGGAGGGTGGGGGGGGATTGGGAGAGCGATGGGTCGGTGTTCATCACTCTAAAGATCCCTTCGTTTTATTCTCTTCATTTCTCAAATTCTTGTGTTTGAGAGATACATGTTGAGAAAGTATCTGATGACAAAACATAGAAATCATTGTTTAACACTTAATATGACATGTGGTTTGTCAATGATTGGTTAATCATTTCTGATCTTTTCACGGATGAGTGATCACAAGAGTCGTGTTGCTGTTTGTTTGTGGTTTCCAGCTCTTTTGGCTTTTGACCTCTTACGAAAAGTGCAATTTGTGATATTCTTTTTTTGCATTTTCTCCTTCATTGGAAAGTTTGACAACTAGGAGGTAGACAGGAAACAAGGCCGAACATGATGACTGTATTTCCATCCTCAGGAAAGATTTTTGTTCTTATTTAAAATCCTACTTTGTTTATATGCAAGTTTGATAGCTGGCACACCTCATTCGTTGCCCTGACAGTTGTCAATCAGTTGATTAGAGTGAAACCATCAGCAGGATTGTGCATTGTGTTGCTGCGTGCTCCTTGCATTTGCATTTCTATTTGTGATACAAACCGGTCAAAACCTCCACAGGGTCAATATGTACATGTGACCCGTTATTGCAGGTTATGGTCTTACTGTGTGAACGTGAGTTATGAGCTGTTCTACAAATAATATTGTTTCCCTCTTAAATAGTTTTAAATACATTAAGAGCTGAAAATGTATTTATAAATTATTATATTTATTATTAAGCAAAAATTTAAAATGGTAAAAAATAAACATAGTTTTACCTTTCTTACCCCTTTAATCGTCTTGTGACCCTTCCTATTTTATCTTTAGACCCCACTCGAGGTCACTGGGTTCCCAAACTGGGAATATTGTAACCATGAGCAGTTCTTCTGAAGGCAATACAAAAACAAAATTCTATCATTCTCCTTGTGCTGCATGGCCCGCTGCAAAAAACATACAAAACACATGTTCAATTTTAGTCACCTAATCCCCACCTTTCAGTGAGGTATCATGTTGTGCTTCTACTCATCTGGGTGCAGATTACAGGATTTATTCCTGCTATATATTTGGCTATTTTAAGATTCAAGAATGTGGCCTCAATTCTCTTAAAGTTCATCCCTCAGGCAAGCTTTGTTTTGGAGTTTCAAGTCGGCAGCTAAAAATGCATGATTCCACTTTTCTGAGTGAACTTTGAGTAAACAAAATGCACAAAGAAGGCTTTCCTGCAGATTCAAAAGCCAGCTTTTCTTTCACTCTATTTGTGAATCTCATGTGTCTTATGTTTTCTTTCTGGTGTGTTTTTGATTGTGTAGGCCATGGAGGTGGAGAGAGCCATGTCCAGTGAGCTGCAGGCTCTGAAACAGGAGCTCCAACAAAAAGGAAGCCACAACCGGCCGCAGGACGAGGAGCTGATCAGTGCCATGAGGGAGCAGGTAGCTACCGGGCCATTTACTGGATATGTACCTCTGAATGCTGCAACCAAACCAAAGCTAATCCTAAATGTGAAAAGGGTGATCAAGTACAATGTTTCCAGACTTGAGAGCATCATGTACTCACACAAACAGGATGACCAGAACACACCAGTGTGTCTGTGTGTGTTTTCTTATTACATTTCCTGTCAAAAGTCTTGATTGTGTTGCCAGCTGCTGCATGTTCATGTATTTAGTGTCACTTAGAGAGGAACATTTTGTTGTGTGTTGTCCAATACATGAAGAACATAATTCAACACAAGACAAAATTTCAAAGTAAAACATGAACATGAAGTACAGGTAATAGTACAAATCTGTACACATAAAGGACACGGTAGAAATAAAATAAACAGAAAAGGGTACAAAGGAAAAATACAACATAATACAACAAAATTGAGGCATTTCATTTTTACTTCCCGTCATGTTTCTTACTTTATATTAATTTAAAAAAATGAGAACTTGATAATTATTGGTCCTTTCGATTATAGATTCAAAAAAGGCAATATCATCATTAATTTTACTCATTTAGCAAAGTTGAGCTTTGTCTGAGAACCATCCTTCAAAAGCTAATGGAAGTCTGAATTGTTGTGTGGATATACCTTGTGGTGGAAGAGGCCAGCTGTCTCCTAATAAACACAGTCGGGGAGATTCTGATAATGCCTTATGCAACCACCCTTTAACACTTTTAGTTGCTGATTTCCAGAGAAGAGTAACTAAGGAACATTCCCACAACAAACAATGTTTTGTTTTTTCAGGGGAAGTAAAGTCAAGAGAAAACTTCCAAATATTCTTGGTACCTCTCCAAACACATATATCATTTGATTTGATACGGTGTGACGCAAGGGCATAGTGGGAGTTAGTTTTCTTTTCCGAGAAGAAATAACTTTTTTTAAATCCTATTTATGATGCGTGTTTGTGTCTTTAGGTGCTGCGTCTCACCCAGAAGGAGCAGGCGCTGGAGGAGCGTTTGGAGAGTGTGTGTCAAGAAAACACTGAGCTGAGGGCGAGTTTGGCCTCTTTACACACACGCCTGGCTCTGCATGACCAACTCAACCAGCAGCACAGCCAACAGGTACATAGACGAGGCAACACAAAACGGCTCAGTGCGGTTGGTGTATGAATGAAAGGGCCTTCAATAACAAAGGGGTTTTCTGCTCCCAGCCCGCCGGCCTGGGTTTCGGTGGGATTGTGTAGAGCATTGCTAGACAATCACCTCATCCCCGTCATTGTCACTGTCACTCGCAAAGCTGGATTCCTCTCGTGTTTATTTACTTTCATGTTGGGCTGCAGGCTGGAATCTGGCACGTCAGGATTTCTCTCTCACTGAACGTTGGGAGTAAAAAGTCTCACGACGGATTTTTTAAAAAGCACATATGTCTTTGGGTAAAGGTGTGTTTGCGTTATCATATTCATCTCTCTGTTTATCATCGCTGTAATGGGAAGATTCATAATGTCTTATCTCCATCTCTATCAGTTGTTGTAGTTGTTGCTTACTTTAGATCCATGTTTGTGCCTGCAGGTGTGGTCTCTATGTTCGCGCGCGGTGTGTGTGTGTGTGTTCACACGCCTCCTTGTGTTTTCAGCTAGCCGGGGCGTTGCAGGAGGTGGAGGCGGCGCGGGGTCGCTCACAGCAGCTGCAGGTCCAGGTGGAGGAGCTTCAGGAGGAGGTGTCCCTGCAGGAAGGCAGGAGCCAAGGAGACGCCTCCCTGCTGTCCGAGCTGGAGAGCAGCCTGGAGACGGCAGGGCTAGGAGTCAGCAAAGAAGAGGTACTAAAGCAGATTACTCTCCAGCACCGTCAGACTACGGTGTTTTAAACCTTCAAGCCGGAACGGTAGAAAGATTTGGCTGTCAGGGAATTAAGATTAAAAAGTGGTAAAGGGGAACTCAACACCGACCCTTTACACATAAAAGCTCTCAGTAAATGAGTGTAGTTTCAAATTGTTCTTATAACACAGTTACCACGAATGACACAACCAGCCTGAACGACGAGGCAGAGACACTGTAAATCAAGCACAGTACTGTAAATCACACCAGAGTAGTTTAGCTACAAGTTTAGCTAGTTTTTATACTTTCTTTTTATTCTGTGGTCAGCAAGTGTTTGTTGTGGGCTCGTTGTACTGTAGTCCTGCCAACATTGAGTCACGTGTTTTCAGGGGAAATTGTTTTCCTGTGATGACTGGAAACAGGAATATTAAAGAATGTCTTTACTGGAAGACTTGTACAGTGAGATAACAGAAAAGTGTCAGCAGAAAGAAACATTATCTAAAAGTAAAATTTTATGAAACCTGTGTAAATATAATTGCAGTGAGAAGAACAAGTTCTCTCGCACAGTGTGACTTGATATGAGAACAGACAGGACGAGGTGTGAAGGTCCTTATTTTCAAAGTGAAAATCCCACAAAGAAACATTAGATGAGACTTGTTGCTTAGAATTATGTCTGAGAGAGAGAACAGGAAAACGGACTGACCGTGAAGCCAAGTCTTCAAATGCTCACTCTCTGGGTGGCTACTGTTATTGTTTGGTTCCAGCAGGAAAATGTGATGTATAACTGCACTCATGAGTCATTCACTACGTTTCCTGTTTGTCACGGCCACAACGTTGGAGAGTTTTCGGCTTTCAGCGCACGATTACGCCCGAGTCTTTTAACGCATCATAGGAAATCATATGATCATCTTTTTTACTGCATGAAGATCAGCCTCAAGATATCTTTGTTGAGTTATCATGAGATCAGTATCATCATGTGACATATATGACTCATGGAAGTTAAATAAAGTCATGAGGTAATGCTTGCACCTCCCAGTGTGTAAATAATTGATCTCACTCAAGAAGTATCACGCTAAAAGGAAAAGGGGGAGAGAAATACCACGTTTTTGAGGCTTACTTTTCATTCAAACACGTTAGCTCTTTTAATGTATTCCAGATGCACAGTAACAGCCTCTTATGACAAGTGAGAGTAACTCAACACTTGTATACACAGACAGTTAATCATTAATCAACACATATTTAACATGCCTCCTCTTCTGTTCCACTTAGATTACACAAGAAATGGGGTCCATCCTTCAGTTACTGCTCCCGCTGACCCAGAAACTGAACGGCTCAGGGAGGTCAGAGGTCGTGGATCAACAGGAAGACCTGCACGCGATGCTGCATCGGCTGAAGGGAGTGGCCCAAACGCTGGCACTGACATCCGGCCCTCAGGTGAGCCACAGAATGAGCAAGTGGCACAGGAGAGGAAACGCAAAACAAAAGGCTGACCGTGTCAAAGTAGGACACTGTGGCTTTTTATGATCCAGAAAAACGCAACAAACCTGAAAGTGGAATGACTTTGCTACTTTGTTATTAGAGGTCAAGTTATGTAGACATTAGTCTCCTTATATACCACTTTCATCAATTAATTCATGGTTGGCCTCTCTATCCCCCTGGTGGCTGTTAGAAGCACCGTAGTGTCGTCACACTGAACCATTCTTAGGAAGTGTGTGTGTCCTTGTTTATGCAATGGATGCCAATTAATTGTTGCAATTGCTGCTTTGCTGAGCATCTATTTGCCACAAGCAAGCATTTACAATTGTCCAGTTGTGTGTCATGGCGTTCACACAACAGGAATTTACCAGTGCAACTAAATATTCCCGCCCACCCCATTCCTCCATCGGAGCACCTTGCAAATAGGCCAACATACAGTATCAGAAGCTCCTTTTTGGTGTAAATCTCTGTGAAATGCACGGCCGACACCTGATCTCTTTGTTAATGTCTCTGTTCCAGGAGCTGAATCGAGCTTTTGTCGACAGGACGGGCGATCAGTGTGGGAATCCGAGCGCAGCACAGGAGCTAAGAGATCAGGTAACCCAGTGATGAACGAACACGTCTGTCGGAGAGGAGCAGCGCACATAGTGGCCCATTATTTTAGGTTTTGTTTGCATCATTGCAGACCTTGCTGCTGTCACTATAATCCATCTTAGTGTCGTAGACAGATTCAGTGACATTTTAGAGCATTTCTGTTATTTTATCACTTTTGCAACAATCGTTCTTTAGCTCTTTGTAAGCTCCAGAGGAATCAAAAGATTAAACTTTATTCGGTATAATGTAACATTTCAGTGCAACAGCGCAGCCTTTATTACATATAAAGAGGGGATATATGCAGTACGTTTCACACAGTGGTCTGAACACAGTTAATGTCTTCTTCCCTTAGAACGTCCGGCTGCAGCAGGAAAACGCTGACCTGAAACAGAAGCTGCAGGATGTGCAGGAACAGGCTGAAGTTGTCCAACAGGCCATCAGAGACCGAGATGAAGCCATAGCCAAGTGAGGACCTCGTTTTTTCCCCTCAATATTCTCCCTTGACAGCATTTGTTTTACAAGAACAGCTGTTATATTTGATAGAATAATTCTGTAAATCTTGGGTGATTACATGTGTTGCAAACAGTGCTTGAAGGGGAATAGAAACAAGTGCCAGTATGTGGCATCTGTATGAGCAATCACTATTACATTCTGAATTTCTACAGTGAATAAAAGATACGAGGAGGTATTGGGTTTGGGGTCTTCCCTCAAGAAAATCTGTAAAAGTATTTTTACTTAAAACCAAGCAATATCATTTTGGACCATTATTATTACTATCGATAACACCCCAAAAGCTTTAAAACTAAATTTGCTGACGCTGCATGATTGTGATTGCCAAGATAATTTGATATGGAAAGGACAGAAAAGAGCTCACTTTGAGCACTGTTTGCACAACAAAAAGAGACACAATTCATGGTTTTATTATAGAAAGCTTCTCTTGCAGCCATAGTTATGAGTTTGAATATATTCTTGTATACGACCGTGATGTGACTAAAGAGGTTTCATCATTTCTTGGTAGGAAAAACCTGATGGAGGGCGAGTTGCTGAGAAGTAAAAACGACATGATGTCTCTCAACAACCAGTTATTAGAAGCCATCCAACGTAAACTGGAGCTGTCACAGGAGCTGGAGGCCTGGCAGGTGAGATCCCTTTTTCTCTCTGTAGAGCGTTTTTGTCCATCACATTCAGTCTACTGCACCTCAAACCATCTCTCATGCTATCTCTTTGTCCCAAACGGCCTTGGAATCTTTTAGCACATCTCCTGCTTAATGAAAAATAATGAAAATCATTAAGATCGGCATCAAACTAAAGTTTTAGTGATAGTTTAAAAAGACAGGAGGGAGGTCGGGGACAGACGCAGCCATATCTCTCTCAGCTCTACCAGTTTGGAAGAATATGAGCAGCAGGTGTTTCTGTCAGCGAGTCCTTCTGCTGCTGATGCACTACGCAGAGAAGAGCCATCTGCTGGAGGTTATGATCTCTAGCGTTTGGTTGAAGATAATGCAGATAATATTTTTATGTTAGCTGAAAACAAGTATATAATTGATACAGTCATATAACTATACTGCATATAGTGAGTCTGAATGATATAAGGGCGGTGTCGACATTGTTGAGTCACTGCTCCTCAGACTGATTATCTCTTCCTCCCCACCTTTCCTCAGGACGACATCCAGATCATCATCAACCAGCAGCTCAGGTCCCAGCAGCAGATGGAGCATCCTCAGAAGAAGTCCACCTCCAACGGCATGTCCTTCTTCCGCAGGCCCAGCAAGACGACCTCCACCTGGTCACGCCAGCCCTCCTCCTCCTCCTCCTCCTCCACCTGGAGTTCAGACGCTAATCAGGGCAAAACTCAATCCCCCTGGAGGGACTGGTTAAGACGGGGGAAAGGGGCAAACAATGGACAGTGAGTGCCATACCCACCTCCTGAGTGCTGAGGAGAGGATGTACCAGGAGGATGGGTCAGAGGGAAGTCACAAGTGCAGCTTCCAGTACATCATGTGTGGTGAAAAGAAGCCATGAAGACGCTTGTAATTCAGCGATGAACAACAGAGCCACTGCGGACAAAGACTTGTCAAATTGGCCCTTAATCGTATACATTTCATTGGAAGGCTGAGCCTTCCTAAAACCTAAATTAATGTAAAAAACACTAATTTTTCACAATTACATTCGAGGGTTTGCGTGAGACTGTAAATATTGTGCCTTCTTTCATAATGTTGTGAATGTCTTTATGTCTGAGACTATATATGGTAGGTGTAGATCAATGGAGAGTATTTGTTCAGATCATTTAATGTCACAGATCAAAGAGTGAGAGAGAAGTACTGTCAGGAAATAAACGATCAAACAGTGCATTTGTGATCGTGCTGAACTGTGACTTAGAATACCAAGTTTGATGTGAGAAGTTATGTGTCGGCTTTGCTCAAAAGCTAAATATGTGAAAATGTTCATTGTACAAGAAACACTGTATGTCTTTGTGTACAGTGAGATTGCTGTTGTTTTTTACAAATTAGTTTTTGTTCTGTGAAGGATGACTCGGTGTGGTATGGATCTGTGCATAGCTGACAAATGTATGTTCTGTGACTCGATGTTCAAAATTAAAGCTGCTCAGTACAAACTGGGTTGTTCCCTGAACTGTCTGAATGACCACATCTGGAATCATTTCATAAAAACATCAAATTATCCTTATAGGTTTTGAGTGTTGGTGTTTAGATTAAAAATGTCTTCAATTTAGAGAGTTACAATACAAAGTGTTACTTTACAATGTCAAAATGCAGCACTGGCCCCAGGATGACCATGAACTGAGATTGTGTGACAAATACACAAATTGAAAACAAGTGTATTTGCCTTGTGTGAGGTACAAAGAAAGATGGATGTAGATGAGTTTGAAAGAAGCAGCAGGAAGAAGGCGAGTATGAAAAAAAAAAAAAAAAACTGAAGACATTTCAAGTTACAGTAATAAGAATGAGAATGAAAGAGAAATCCACTTGGCTGGAATAAAATTGAAAGGGAGCAAGAACAGATGGACGATGTCAATCCAGTTATTGTTAAAAGAAGAGGTTTAATTATTGTTCACATGAATGACCCAGGTGTGCAGGGAATTAAAAGGTCAGGCAGGGAGCCAATCCATTAACTGTGTAGTATGTATGTAGTGCATTGGGTCATTGTAACCCATATTCCAATGCAAATACCGGGGAGACACTGGCACCATCAAACGTTTTTATTAAAAGAATCAGACAAAATGATTAAATAGGGTATATGTCAAAAGATTATTAATTAAAAGGCAATTTAAGTAAAACATGTAACTAAGGCCGAAGATTAGTCAGAGGGCCTTTCAGTATCTATTTAACTATTATAACAGCTTTAAATTCAACCATTTGTGTGTGTGTGTGTGTGTGTGTGTATATATGTATATGCATTATTTATTTATTTTTAAAGTCTTTGTCCAAGTACATACAAACTACAGCTTCATACACACAGGAGTGGGAGATGCAGTCTGTTGCTGCCCTCTGCTGACGGTCAGCACACATGATGAAGCGATCAACTGACCTCACACAGCCAGCGCAGTCTCACATTAAAGAGAAAAAAGAGGAAAATTTCATTCTCAACAAATTACACTTATTGAGTTCTGAATACAAGGGCTTGCAAATCGATATATTATTAATAATATTTTGTTGAAAACGTTTTTGCTAAATTTTGTTGATTTTCTAAAAAGGCCCAGAAATTAATCTGAGATATTTTTCTCATGATGGTGTACATAATAAGATAAGATAAAATAAGATTATTGATTTACAGCGGGGAAATTTGGTTGTTCCAGCAACACAAAGACAGCAGTAGTACAAATAAATAGACGGTAAAAGAAAAAAATAATAGGTATAAAAAAAGCTAAAATAGTAATACAATACAAAATAGAAAACTATACAACACCATATGGAGACACAAGTTGCAAGGTAGTGTGACAGTAGTGGGATATACTGTATATATGTATAGTAGCAGTAATATAATAGCAGCAGTCAGCAAATCTATGTTAACTGTGTACATCTACATTCACTCCTTATGTACATATTAATATGCATGTGTATCAGACTTTAGTGCATTCTTTTTCCTCGTCCATTTTTATTAAATGTTTATTGTATTTATTAGAAATACATTTGAAATGATTATTTTCTGTATGTTTTCATATTTAAGTGTATTTATTTACTTTATTTTTAAATTTTATATAATGTTTCCTTTTATCATAGGTTAGGGATATTATCATTAAAATGCCATATATGTCATTATCACTATTTTGATTGAATATATATTTAAGTTCATGAATCATTATTATGATAATAAGATACATTTATTTTTTGATGCAAAAATGGAAATGTTTATGCACCTACCAAAAACAAATAAAAACAAATCTTTACAAAAAACAGAAAGAATCAGTGTACACCAGACTGATATGTTTTAGTAGTAGTAGACTACTTTATTTGTCTGTATTAACATAGAGTGGTAGAGTGGAAGTAGTGTCTAATAGCTATATATAATATAACTCTTATATTCCTCTTACATAACTATAAAGAATGATGTATATCCACAGTTATTTACTGAGAATATAGTTCAAACGTTGGATATAAATATATTATTCTTTCAAACTATTATTTACAGTTGCATATATTCACTTTCTATAACACAGTGACACAGAGAGGTTGGTTTATTAAACCGTTTTTAATAATGTTTTCATGTTTTGTAAACTTACTCAGCAAACAAGACACTCCGTCTCCTTTTGATGACGTTGACAATTTCAATTTACATAGGAACTGCCTCTGGTTTCGTAGAAGCATTTAAAAAAAGAAAATCAAAAACACACACTTCTTCAAGCCAAACAGGTAGGACAGCGCTCTGTATCGATTGTGTACATTATTTAGACTTATTAGTATAGATACTACGCGAAATCCAAGTAACAGTTTGTAAAATCAATGCTGAAATAGAGTCGTGGTGACCCAATGGCAGCTTAGCTTGCTAACTAGCCAACTAGCTAACTAGCCCTAATACAGGGCGGCCAGTGCTACTAACTCATGTTAACCCTGCTAGCTAGTTAGCTTTAGCAAGCCAACTAGCGTCAAGTAGCTAACGGTGCTACTAAAATGCTTAACGGGTGACAGGACACGTTTGAAATAGCGTAACGGTGGCTAGCTTGGAGAGCTAGCTCCATAAAGTAACACGAGCATATAACTGTAACGTGCTGAAGTGGTGAGTAACCGTGACAACATATGGTAACTTTAAGAGGTGAGGACTGATCAGACAGTCCAGTGAACAATCATGACATCTTCACTGCTCTCTAAGTGACTGTACGCAGGGAGGAGTTGTGTTGTTGATTCCCATTCATCCCATTTTATCTGTCAAAAAGTTGTCTAATCTAGTCAGAGGGGGAAACATCGTAACGCTAGTGTGGAAGAATATAAATCAACAGTGAAAATAGAGTTTTAAAGATGTTTTTAAGGGACAACTGGCCTGTAGGAAGTGGGCATTTAGAGGCATTAAATCCTGGAGGCAGTGATGCTACATTAAGGAGGCAGAATGCTTTAAATCCTTAAAGAAGCCAGTGTTCTCTGAGCCATTATGTCCTGGCTTCACTTGGAGATGATAATCTTCTCAGTCAGTTGCTCTAAGAAGACATTTTATGAGATGTGAGGACCTTTTTTGGACATACTTTTAAAACACACCCACCTCATACTATGACATGCATTCTAGCTCTACCCGTGACATGAAACACACTCTTGACTTCATGGAAATAGCTCATTGTTTTGTGCCTTAATACTATTCTAGATAATCAAGAGGATGGGGCGATTGGGGGGGTTAACATACTAAATACTAAATATTGTTGTTACTTTTATATATTACATTGGTGTAATTCCTTTGCCACTTAGTTGCCGTGTCTGCATCGCTCCTTCAGGCTGGGATCTTGGATGGAGTGAGTGTTGAGCCCCAGTGAGATGACTGACCAGGGCAACAACAACCAGAGCATCTCCTGCAACCCCTTCGCTGCCCTCTTCAGCTCACTGGCTGATGCCAAGCAGTTTGCGTCAGGCCAGAAACCAGAACCATCTGCAGAACCACCATGTGAGTAGAGCTACCAGAGCTACTGCAATAGGTATAGGTCATAGTGGCGTCTTGTTTAAATGGATCCACATGGTTTTCACCTCTGCATCTTGTACCACAGTGGAGGACTCAGGAGAGAGCCAGTCAGAGCCAGAGTCAGAAAACTCTGTGTCGGACAGCGTCGATGACAATGACGACTCCGTGGCAGAGATCAGCCGCTCCTTCCGGTCCAGGCAGGAGCTGTGTGAACAGCTCAACGTCAATCACATGATCCAGCGAATATTTCTCATCACTTTGGACAACAGTAAGTAAAAGGAGGAAAGTAATCAGCTAGTTTCTGGTTTATAAACATCTCAACAACCTAAAGGTGTGACAAACAAGTGTTATATGGGTTTAGTCAAAGACTTTTGATTACTGCATAATCACATACTGCACATACAAGACATTTTACCGACATGACCCAAATATCAAAAGTCAATGGCAGATAGATACCTGGTAGTAACACACGAACACGTCCTCAACTGTAGTGTTCTCCTCCAGGAGATATCTCTGCCAGGAGATATATAGATTGTGTGTGTGTGTGTGTGTGTGTGTGTGTGTGTGTGTGTGTGTGTGTGTGTGTGTGTGTGTGTGTGTGTGTGAGAGAGAGACTGTGTGTATGTGAATAAATGAATGTGCATCTCTGTGTCTCTGTGTCAAGGACTTCTTGCAGTTGCAGTGACTCACTTTCTCAAAACACCTTTTATTATATCGGTAGGAGCTGCTAGTAATCACACGGCTGAGTGTATCGCCGCCGCCCAGCCGCTGCTCTGCCGGCTTGCAATCTTCAGCTCTAGTGTTGGCATCTGTCTGGTCTATTTTTTTTATATCCCAAATGGCTGTTTGTGATATTGTGTTATTTAAGTTTCGTACTTATTCCACATATTTGTCAGTTGTGTCGAATCAGAGAGCGAGAGATGAGCTGACACACACACACACACACACACACACACACACACAAAGATAGAAAGAGCAGAGGAGCAGAATCGCCTGATGACCGGCACAGAGAAATAGATTAAAATAGACCCCAGATCAGTAATCATGACCTGATCGGACAATCCTGCTCACAGCGATCAAAAATCCTGATTTGAGCACACTTGGATGTAACGCTTTAATACCAAAGTTGAGCAGTGTGAGGTAAGTGTAAATCCCTAAGCGTGTGTCTGGTATTGTTGTGTGACTGTTGAGGAGCAAGGTTGTTGTGTGTAATATGATTTAAGCTGACAGTATTTTAAGGACCCTGGTTTTATTCTCCCTAGGTGACCCCAGTCTGAGAGGAGGTAATGGGATCCCCCTTCGCTGTGTTTACCTGGAGGAGATGGCTGCCGATCTGGATGGACAGGACTGGCTGGACATGGACAACATAGAACAGGTGAGATGTCTTCTTTCTCTCCTCTTATTAAATCACACAATTGAGGGTACGATTTGGTGAAGAAATGGAAACACCAACAACTTGATTCGTTATGTAAGAAAATACATGGGTGAGTATGCAGATGTGCAGAATGTTTGACACGGCCTGATTTGTGTCTTCCAGGCTCTGTTTAACCGTCTGCTGGTACCAGAGCCAGGAAACCACCTCATCTACATGACGTCATGCAGCACTGTGAACCTGTCTGCTGACCGTGATGCTGGACAGAAGTGTGCCATCCCGTACCTTTTTGCTTGTTACCAGAGGGCCAAAGAAGAGGTGTTTGGTGTTCTTTTTCTACATAGATTACCGGCTGTTAGTAGACTGATCGTGTTAATTAAAACATAAAAATAACCCACGCTCTTCCGTAATTCAGTGACTTTATTATCTGCGCATTAGGTGACGAAGGTACCAGAGAAGTTGCTGTCGTTTGCCGTTCGCTGTAAGAACCTGACAGTTTCCAACACACGGACGGTCCTGCTCACCCCAGAGATCTACATCAGCCAGAATATCTACGAGCAGCTTCTGGACCTGTTGCTGGAAAGTTTCAGTGCAGCACGTAGGTTCAGGACTCGCGTATTCATCTCGTTTCATCTTGTCGTCTTCGCTGAAGCGTTCCTCGAGTTTTCTCTACTCGGTTTTCTTACAAAAGTCGATGTGTTTCAGAGCCAGAGGAGGTGGTTGAGTTTGTGGAGGAGGTCATTGCCGCTCTGCTGTCTGACCAGGAGGTGCGTACCTTCCAGGAGGTGATAGCACCAGTGTTGGATATCTTCCAGGGACGCATCAAAGACATGGACCTGTGCCAGCCTCTCCTCTACTTCTACCTGGATGTTCTGCTCTATTTCAGCCACCATAAAGATATCGCCAAGGTCAGGAGACACACAGGGATGTTCGCAAATGTTATCGTATATTTGCCGACTCACAAACAACGTATTCACTGCCCGCTACTACTCAACTAATATACAATAATAAACGGTGATCACATAATCCTAATCGGATATACTGTAATGGCATAATATTTCAAAGCGCTACCTAAACTTTTTTTGTGCCCCCAACTTTTAAAATCCTAGGTATTGGTGGAACACATTCAACCCAAAGACCCAGCGAATGGTTTGCAGTACCAGAAGACCCTACTGGGAGCAGTGTTGAGTATCTCCTGCTTGTTGAAAACCCCAGGTGTGGTGGAGGGACATGGCTACTTCCTGAACCCCTCCCGCTCCAGCTCCCAGGAGACGAAGGTCCAGGAGGCCAACATCCACCAGGTAAATAGATTCTCTTTAGTTTGATGTGGCTGTTTTTGTTTCCTGTCTTTTAGAAATGAAACCATTAACCATTAAGGGATTGTCAAACTCCAAATGTCTCGGGGCTTATGTTGTTTACTCCCCTTTGCGTTACAGTTCATGGGTCAGTTTCACGAGAAGCTGCACCAGATCTTGAAGAATTTGCTCCAGCGAACTGGTGAGACGCGCCATTTGCTGCTATTATGGCTGGGCAGCTGTCTGCAGGCGAATGCTGGCCGTGCCAAGATATGGGCCAATCAGATGCCGGAGATCTTCTTCCAGATGTACGCTTCAGACGCGTTCTTCTTAAACTTGGGTGCAGCGCTGCTGAAGCTGTGCCAGCCCTTCTGCAGGCCACGGTCACCCAAACTGCTCACCTTCAACCCGACCTACTGCGCCCTCAAAGAGCTGAGCGAAGAAGAGAGGCGCAATCGCAACGTGCACGTAACAGGTTATAACCTTTTGAATACATTTTTATTCACAGTATTAATGCAGCAGCTCTGGTGTTGGTTTTGTGTTTTATAGCATTACCGTTCATGACTAAATGATTCCTAATGTCTTGTACCAGGTCTCGACAAGGAAACCTGTCTGATCCCGGTGCCCCCTCAGCAGCCGGTGGAGTCAGCGCAGACCTACAGCCTGCTGACTGAAAACCTCATCCTCACACAACTCACCCTGCACCTTGGTTTCCACAGGTACCTTCCAACAAGCAGGCAGCACAGCTTCCATAAAGATGCCGAAGAGTTTCTGTCTCGGAGATACTGTATGTTCCTCACCATCGCATTTGTCAGCAATAACCGGTATTGTCTTGCTCTGTTTGTGTCCACGCACCCGTGCACATGCTTAATGTGCATGTGCAGACTCCACGAGCAGATGGTGAAGATGAACCAGTCTCTCCACCGGCTCCAGGTGACATGGCAGGAGTCCCAGCAAACAGGCAACCCAATGTCAGAGCAGCTCCTGGAGCAGTTTGAGCGTCTGATGATTGTTTACCTGTCGACCAAAGCTGCCACCACGCAGCCCGCAATGCTGCAATGCTGCCTTAACCTCCAAGCTTCCACGGCTGCTCTGCTGGTTCAGCTTGGTGTGGGGAACAAGGGGCCTGAACATGTAGCACTCAGTTTCCCCCTGTCCTCCCTACAGAAGTCTATGCTCTGCTATGTACCAGGTAGGTCCATTTTATTGTCAAATTGAACTGTTTTCATCATGATTTCAGATCATGTAATACAAATTATAAATGGATATACTTTTGGACCTGATGGGTTATAAACAGCCAATACTACAAAATGTTTTGAAACTGCTGTAGTGGGTAGTCACTCGTCGTACTATTATTCATCATGCTGAATATTCCTTAATTTAGTCATTACTTAAGTGTGCCTATTTTTTTTTTTTTTTTTTTGTCAGAGTTTTTTGCAGAGAATTTGGGAGATTTTTTCATCTTCCTGCGTCGATTTGCAGACGACGTTTTGGAGAGTTCTGCAGAAAGTCTGGAGCAGATTCTTAACTTCATCACCGTCTTCATGGGTAACATAGAGAGGTACATGTCTGAATGTATCATGTCAGGTTGAAAGGAAGATTAGTGATGCCCAATGAGGCTTGAATGATGCGAACCATCTTGGACTTTTTGCTTCAATCCCTTTTTGTCCTGTATGCACAACAGGATGAAGAACCCTCATTTAAGAGCAAAGCTTGCAGAGGTCTTAGAGGCGGTGATGCCCCACATGGAGCCGGTGGCTCCTGGTGCTGTTCAGCCAATCGTGTTCCAGCGAGAGAGAGTCTTCTGCTCCTATAGACATGCAGCTCAGCTGGCTGAGGCCCTCATCTCTGTGTTTGTAGACATTGAATTCACAGGTATTGTATTCCTCACAACTTTTGATTTGCTCCTGCTAGTTGTAGATGGAAGCAGTGTTGAGCTGTTGAACTGTATTGGATACAGGTGCTGTTACAAGTATGAACACTTGGAAAGTTTAAAAAGAACCTGATTAAAGGCTGAACGTCACACAACATTCACAATTACAATTAGAAATAAAAATAAAAACTGGCTCTTGGGATCATTTTGGGTCTTTTTCTAGTCAGGTGAAGAGGTTGGATTGTGTGTGTGTGAACACCTGTGTGTGTTTAAGATAATTATCACAATAAGGAGATAAGCTGGATAAAGTGAAAATAAATCATTATTTGACTAATATTTTTAAGTTATTTATTTAATTTTCCCCTCTGTATTTCAGGCGATCCTCATCAGTTTGAACAGAAATTCAACTACAGACGACCCATGTATCCCATCCTCAAGTACATGTGGGGCAAAGATAGCTACAGAGAGAGTATCAAGGTAATAAGAAACTGCTGTCTTTGAGATGTTTTTGTTATGACAATCCTCAATAATCTCATGCTGTCTCTATCATGTTGCTTGCTGTCCCAATAGCTAGAAAGAAACTCCTTAAATCCATTATTTAAAGAATAGCAACACCTAAAAATTCACTCATAAAGATCTTGAGGCGTATCCTATGAGGTGTATTGCAGAGTTTATGATCTGGCAATTCTATCAACAGCAGAAACAGATTTTTAGTAAGCAGCAGTAGAGTTATTACCTGTATTTCCTCACTCTTGTGGTGTATCGTGAGAGGAGGAGTAGTAGTGAATAATGGTTGAGGAAAAGAAGTGACCTGTGATTGACTGCTAAACTGTCTAGAATGTTTCATTGTATTTCACTCAATGACCTCAATGAGATTGCCTTTGGCCCCCTTGTGACCCACAAAAGCCATAAATGTAATAGCAGCAGAATGAATGAGGGCAAAAACAGGCATGCGCGGTTTCATTACCAGGTGAATGTATATTGGGAAACTGTATTTTATTTAGCAGATGGATCCCAGTGTGCTCCTCATGGAGTTTGACGTCTCTTGTTTCAGCATTTGGCGCACTATGCATCTGAGAACCTGGAGGCCATGAACCCCCCTCTGTTCCTCAGGTTCTTCAACTTACTGATGAATGACGCCATCTTCCTACTGGATGAGGCTATTCAGGTAAGATCGCCCATACATGCAAAACTTTACACCAATTTTGGCAAATAAGCTTTGGTTTTTAATTAAGTCCCATCTTCTAATCTTGTAGTACCTGAGTAAAATCAAGGTTCAGCAGTTGGAGCGGGATCGAGGGGAGTGGGACGGACTGGCCCCCGATGCCCGAAAAGAGAAGGAGTCAAGCCTGCAGATGCTTGGACAGTTAGGACGCTTCCACAACATCATGTCTAATGAGACCATCGGCACGCTGGCCTTCCTCACCTCAGGTCAGCCAGAAAACATTTGATTCTTCATGTCGATTCACTCATTTAAAGTGTTGTCTTCATCCGTTCCATGTGTGTTTTTCCTCCCTCTCAGAGATCAGGGGGATCTTTGTGCACCCCTTCCTGGTTGAGAGGATCATCTCCATGCTGAATTACTTCCTTCAGCACCTGGTGGGTCCGAAGATGGGGGCTCTTAAAGTCAAGGACTTCAGCGAGTTTGACTTCAAGCCCCAGCAGCTTGTTTCTGACATCTGCACCATCTACCTGAACCTGGGGTATGTTGTGAACACTCCTCTTCGTGGAAATAGCAGTCTCTTGTTTATATTTTCATTGTTTAAACTCTGGATTTTATTGGTGCCATATCCTCTGGAGCAGAAATACTCACATTGCTGAGTATGACAACCAGTCTGATTTCCAATTAAAATAAATAATTTGTTCTGTCTTTGGCAGTGATGAGGAGAATTTCTGTGCTACGGTTCCAAAGGATGGCCGCTCGTACTCTCCGACCCTCTTCTCCCAAACAGTTCGAGTACTGAAGAAGATAAACAAGCCTGGAGACATGATTGTGGCTTTTGCACTCCTTGCAGATAAAATAAAGGTATCGTTTGACTTGGTAACTGTTTGCCAGATAACATTAGAATATATGTTTTGTTTTTTTTAAACCTTTTTTTATGAATCTGTGCATTAATCCCAGTGGTGAATACAGGTGGAAACGCTTATGTTGTCATTGTGCATCTGTTTTAGTCCCATGCAGACAGACATCAGCAGGAAGAGGAGACGTATGCAGATGCCCCAGATGAGTTCTTGGATCCCATCATGTCCACTCTGATGCTCGATCCTGTTCTCCTCCCTTCCTCCAATGTCACAGTGGACCGCTCCACTATAGCAAGGCATCTCCTCAGGTTAGTTATGTCCTACGAGGCACCGACATCCTTTCTAGATGATTGTCATTGTTTGTCTTTTCTGCGAGCAGAGAAATTGGGATATCTGTGTCTTTTATTGGGATCTTTTTGTAATCTGATGAATCGGTATTACTTGTGGATGAGATGTAAACACAAATACTTGGTGTGCTGGAGTCAAATAATGCAACTATTGATTAATTATGTCCTCCTTGCAGTGACCAGACAGACCCTTTCAACCGCAGTCCTCTAACCATGGACCAGATCAGGCCGAACCAGGAACTCAAACAGCAGATCTTACAGTGGCTGGATAAACATAAGCAGGAGCGGCTGCAGCTGGGACCCAGTGGCTAGCCAGCCCCGCGATCCCTCGCTGTGATAAACAATGACTGCGTCCCTGTTTTCTTTATACCGGCTCACTTCTCGAGTGCTCCTCCGCTTCTTGGCTAATCCATGGTGTTGCTTGCCTCTGGATCTTCTTCTGACTGTTCTCCGGTCAGACAAACATCGCATTAGCCTTTTCATGCAGCCTTCACGCTCAGTGGATTGTATCCACTACAAACAGTCCAGCAAACTGCAGCCCACCAGCTGGTGACAACTTCAGAATCCTTACCAATCCACGCAGTAACTGTTCTGAGTCCCATGATCCCCTCTGGTAACATAGGTAGGGTGATTTACAACCGCTGGTTCCTTCTCTCCCTGAATACTGTGTATTAATTAGTTATTATTACAGTCAGAACTGTGGCCAGAAGTATCATTTTCAACAGGATTTGTTGAATGTACTGTATGAACTCCTGACTGACCAGCTGGCCCTAACCACATTTTATACTACAAGGTAAGTATTTTTGGGAACTGTTTATGATTTCACCTCGATTTCACCTTAATGTAGAATACATTATGCACTGCTTTTTAAAGTTCTTGAACACCCTACATTTCAGCTCTTGTGGTTAAATCTCAAGCAGCATAGCATTGTAGATAACATTTGCAATTAAAGGCAAGGCACAGGTAAAACTGAATTTAAAACCTTGTTCACTGTAATAAGACACCTGAAGCACAAAACCATACTGTGAACACTGTTTCTCTGTATTTTAACATATATAGATAAGTGTCTTCACATCTTCAACTGCACCTGCTTTAATCAAGCACTAATTAAAGTAATTGATGGGATCTGAGCGCTTGCCAACTAATAGGTTGTTGGAAATAAGGATTTAAACTGTGTTTCAGTTACTACTAAACCCATTTTAGGATGAAATACATGCAAAGTAATAAAAGTATTTTTGCACACTCAAATTGGTTGATTGTTAAGTGTGGCATTAATGGACACTTGTTTGGTATGCTTACACACAGAAAGCTCCCTTCAGAGCTACAGAAGACATAATGCGATTGTATTTACCCGAGTAGTACTCCTCATGAAAAGTAAACAGATCCTCATGTTTAAATTCTGTTAAGTGCTCTTTTAGACACTGATCATACGCACAAAAATGACTGCTCCTAGCACAAAAAGGCAAGAAGACGCTATCAAAACACTGCTTTGGATATCAAATTTAACCTGCTAAAACATGGTGGCTGTTCCTGAAATGTCTCCGAAAAACTGTCCACTGGGTCACAGGTGAAAAATAATCAATGCTTCATAATATATCTGAAAATGCCTAGTTTTCATAAAGATTTAGAGACGCCAAGTCTAAATATAGTCTAAACATTTGCTGATTTGTTGGTCCTTATTTGACTGAGTTCAATTGTTCTCAGGTAGATGTTTACAAACTCAAATCTTGTGGCGAAACATGAGCTTGCGAAAATATATTCTGGCTAGTTAATTTCCAATAGTTTAAAGATCACAATATTTTCTCAATTTACCTAAATGTGCGGTGTTCAATAACTTGATTTGCAGTGCGTACTGTGTAATAATCATTGTCATCCTTTTGAAATGAACATTCAGCCGATTAACTGATGTATACTGATCTAGCATTTTGAGCAGATTGTTGTGTGCAAGCATAGTATATTAACATGTGGGCAAACAAATGATCAATAGAATCGGTGCCTAAAACCAAGAGCCTTGTTGTAAATGTCAACGAATAAGGATCCGACTCGTTTCATACTCTTACGAGACATAATTATGAGTTTGTTTCTTTTGGGCATACAGGGAGCTGTGGCTAGAATATTAAAGACGGACAAAGATGACCTGTTTTTGAGTAGCTTTTGAATTAAATGTTTTTAGTTCAAAATCAAGTGTGGTTGTAAAAAATGGCAAAATATGAGAGAAAGATGATGTATTTGTTGGCATGCTCTCATACTGTATGTTAAATATCTACCACCTGAATGATTTCATGGATTTAAATTATAATGCAATATTTTTGTTTTAATTGTGATTATAAAATGTTTATTTTGGATGTACAGTATGATTAAAAAATAAAAACTAATGTGCGTTATATAAGATATCGACATGTTTGCTCTCTTTCAGAGTTCACTCCATTGCAACATAGCTACATAATATCAGTCATGAAATGTATGAACAGAAAAAAGAGGATTTCAAAACAAGTTTAAATCTAAATACTGATTATTTACCAGTAACTGATGTTTGTGAATGCTGCATCTTGTTTTAGAACACGGTTGAAGTACATATTTTTTATCAAGGACAATACGAGTGTCAGAATATTTTATCTTCCTTTGATAATATAAACTCTCGGGTTTGTTTAACACACTTAAGACTCAGATTTGCAGGTTCTTGCGATATTATGTCGCCAAGTCACTTTCAAACAGCTTGTATAGCAGTGATGTCTATATGTCAGGCAATCTCAGCAGCTGCGTGTGAAATTCTTTAGAGCAAGACTCCCCCGTGTACTGTCGGTACTTACAATTCTCACATGGCAAGTTTGTTTTGGGCCACATCTCCTGGTTGTAACGTGCACATCTAGTTAACATCATAAACTTAAAAGTTTAGCTGTTTCTATTGAGTATCGAGAAACACACTCAGGTTAAAGGAACCATACATTATTGGACTGTGTGCTCTTTGTCTTTACTAAATATATACATATATGTCTTTACATGTTCATTGTAACACTAACTAATTCAGTTGTCATGAATATGGTCATGACATTCAGTATTGTACATTACATATGACATTTTGTTTGCATGCACTTGGTGGTAGTTGACAAAAATTGTCTTTATAGACAATTGTCAATTACCGTGTAATTAATTACTAATTTCAAATAACTTTTTTTCAAGAGGGAGAGAAAGACACAGAGATGTGCAGCAACAACAATAGTAGCACAACAGCTATAATAATAGAAATAGGAACAATAACAATAATAGCAGCAGCGGATATATTAGAGTGATATTATCAGTAATTGACTATCAGTAGCAATAGTCAAAATACAAATATGACTGATAATAACGATAGTGGGTGTCAAGCAGGGCCATACTGTATATATATATATATTTATATATATAGAGAGAGAGATTCTGCTCTGGATTTTACAGGGAACCAGTGCAGAGAAGCTAATATGGAAGTAATATGTTCTCTTTTCCTGGTTTTTGCAAGTACATGTGCTGCAGCATCCTGCAACAACTGGAGAGTCTTAAGTTACTTATTGAGCAGGCTGATAAAGAGTTGCAATAATCTAGTGTACAGGTAAAAAAATGCATGGATTTGCAACTTTGTGAAAGATGTGGATCAGGGAAGCTGGGGCCCTGTCCCAAAGCCCCTTTTCAGCTTCATGCATTTTAACAAATATTTTTTAAACAGCAATTTCTCTTGAAAAGGGGTGTAAGTGGGGCAGCAGAGCAATACTCCTCCCTGGGGGGCAGACTTCATTGCAACGCCCCTGCATTAATACACAACTACAGGTTACTATTACAATATTGCTTTTTGGGTCACAGTTTGTATTGCGTGATCTTGGAGTTTGGTCTAAGCTTGTACAAAAGCTTCTCACTTTCATTGTTTGGGAAACCACACTACAAGGTAACGGTCTTGTCGTTCCTTGTGATTCAAGTGCGAGGCACCTTTCCCGGGCAAAGCCCCTGAACCTGATTTGGATTCGGCCATGCAGACTCTGAATAGGGCCGCTGAGAAAAATGCATTGTCGGGGTTTCTTCAGTTCCGCCCCGCAACCTGTATAATGATGTGACGGCCAGTGAGAGCGGAGCGCTGTGGTAGAGGTTGTTTATGTGGAGTGCTGGGTTAGGGTTCCGCCCACCGAGGTATCTCTGATCGCAGGGCAGACAGGCAGAGAGTGTAAAATGGCGCACAGCTGTCGGTGGCGGTTCCCCGCTCGGCCCGGAGGGAGCTGCAACTCCGGTACCGGGAGGAGAGCGGGCCGAATCAGGGTTACTGCCTCTCTGCGGAGTGTCTCCGGAGCAGCGGGGCTCGGACCCGGTTTTGATGCTGCACTACAGGTCTCTTCGGTTATCGGGAGCAACCTGCAGAAATTTCGGGATGTTTTGGGGGAATCGACTGACTCGAGCAGCGGAGAGGTAAGCACGGGACGGGAGCAGCCCGGTAGTAACCATGGGAGCTCTGGTTGGTTAACTGCCGAGCACGAGCCGTTTTAGATGAAAAGCTAACGGTTACTCTCAGCCCAACCGTTGACCATCTTTTCCTCCTCACGTTAAGTGAGGCTGTGAGCAAACTTGTCATTTCCAGGATGCTCTGTTAACTTTGTGTTTCTTGTGTGGCCTTAAAACTCTACAGTAACACGTTGTAATGTTAACTTTAGTTACAAACAACACACACACACACACCAAATGGTTATCAGATTTATGGTCTCAAAAGGTCCAACTGGAAAGAAAGTTTTCCTCATCTCAGTGGAGTGTGAGGACAGGCTACATCCACACAGTTTGGATGAATTGGTGCTAACGTTAAGTCTGCTAGCCAGACCAAAACACTGTGGAGAAACCCCGCTGTTATCTGGTTAATAACAACATAAAGTATAGTTAACACAGAGCAAGTACCCTGTGTAACTCCGCCGTTACAACTGTTAGCTTACTTGACATTAGCTTGACGTGAAGCCTTCAATTGTGGACATGTTGCCTTCTAATGCACGTAACGTTACATCAACACAGTGAAAGTTATCGTCCCTTATTAGCATTAATCTTAACTTCTAACAAGGAAAATATGATTTAAACATATTTTGGTTCCCCCCCTTGGTGTAATAGCCCGGGACCTTCAAGATAGTAATATGTTCGGAAAAGAAGACATGTCATTTTGAAGGAGTACACAATTGTGGTTTGTAACAAGCTAACGTGAATTTAGCTGTCTGTCTACAACGTATCCGAGAAAAGAGCTCTTCATTATTCACTTACTTACTGACTTTCAGATTTCTATTAGATAATATTTGTCAGCTAAATAGCGTAGTAATTACAATATTAGCTCAGGGGCTGGCTGTTTGAAGTGAGGTGTCAAGCTAACATAGCTGATTGGTTAGCTCGCAGGCTAGCTGTCTACATCTCACAGCTAAAGCTACATCAACATCATCCTGTCGTGAGCGATGTGAAAGCTGCAGGTTTGCTCCAGAGGGTTCATGTGTTTAACGTCACCTTCGCTCAGCACATTACCACGTAACGGGTTAAAGCACTGGAGCCAAAGTTGGTTGAGCTCACACACACACAAAACTAAATCATTACTGTGTGGTGTTAAGCTAGGAGTCAGCTACCATGCTACGCACTACGCCACGCTAGCCACCGGGGCTATTGCTGATGCATAGGAAAATGGGAGGTGGACATGTTTTCCCCTTCTCTACACAGCCACAACGAGGCTATTACCAAAATATTATCGGTTGTATAATGCTTGCGGAGACCGTCTGGCTCACAGCCGAATACTCGAATTCACTCTCTTCAGCTCAGAAGTGCGAATAAGAGGATATATATATGCAGGTTTTGGTGTATGATTTTTGTCATAAAATGAGACTTGCTAGTGACAGTGCGCATGCAGGGCTGGCTACAATAACAACGAGCCTCTTCTTGACGGACCGTGTGATGTGGGGGTGTGTTCGCCTTAGCGAACTACCATCTTCCTTCTTCATGATGAGCAGCATGCGTTCATTGCAGTGGGAGTAACGTTACACTGTGTGGGGATGTTTACCACAGACTCTTAGTGCTCCACAGACTGCTTATTTGGTTGAAGCACAGCAGTATTTGCATGCATGCTAGTTAGCCATTTATGTATGTTTTTGTTTTTTCTGAACTTGAAAATACTTGGATTTTTACATACATTTGAATCATGATTGTCAATATTGTGAAATATTTCCTAATGTACTTTTAACATCCCAGTTTCATGATATTCTAGAGAAACATTGATTTTGAAGTACATACAGGCAATGCTTTATGGTTTGCTGGAGAAACACATTTTTGAGTTTTGTGTTCCCACCACCACTTTAAAAGACAATGTGTGAGAGTATCTTGGATGAGTACACTATCTAGTTCACTATCTTGGATGAGTACACAGACATAAAATCGATGTGCAACTTTAATCAAATGACAATTGCAGACACAGGATAGTGACTTCCTTGATTTTTATGTACATTGTGCTTTACATCACAGCTTTATGATATTTCAGAGAAACATTAATGTTGTGTGAAACACCATCTTTAGGCAAATGGCTTTTAAAGTAGTTAGGAGTAACGCCTTAACGCCAGCTGTATTTGGGATGTGTGGAGACAGACTGAACCATTAAATCCCCATGGAACCTGAAGCCTATATGGAAGTTGCGGACACAGCATGGTGATTTCATTGAGAGGCTGTGTAGTGCCTGTCCAGGGCCGGATTGTTCAGGCTCACTGCAGCCTGCTGAGCTCACAGGGCGACCCTGAACAGAGCGCCAGCCGGACACTTGGCTACCCCCTCCTTCCTCCATCCAGGCAGAAAGACCCAAATCCACTTCAGACAAACACAACCCCGTCTGAGAGGCAGAGCAACTTTTCTTCTGACAGCTGCCACTTTGGAACGGATTACTAAGCCTATTGGGTGACTCAAAAGGGCGCTTGTCAGCTGTTGCTGTCCAAATGAAGGCATTTGTTAGCTTTTGTATGCGTGTAGGGAATTCATTTTCTTGATCTGGCCAAATTGCTGCTGCTTATTTTTGGTGCGGAGTGCAGTCCATGTAGATTATTTTGTAAATGTGTGACTTTATCACCCCAATAACCACAACCTCACTGTCCACTTCATCATACTTTGCATCATTTTTCCCTTTTGGTTCTTGGTCCATTATATATATATTTGCCTTCTGCTGCATCTATTCCACTCGCATATTACCAATGTTTAATCATTCATACAAAAGGACAGCTGAATAGATGTATCAACCCAAATGTCTCTTTGCCTCACTGGTTTGAGAGAAATAGTGTGTTTGAGCGGAAGGGGCTCCAGTCCAGCAGGTGTTTGGCCTATTTAAATGGAAGACCCCCCCCTCCACCCACCCGCTTACCCATCCCCGAGACAGCGTGTGGATTGGAGCAGGAAGCTTTGTGTCTGCTTTTATTCTAGCTCTCACAAAGTGCGGGCGGCTGAAAGAGCACAGGCAGGGATATCAAAGAGTGCGGGGCGACCCCCTCCTCCCAACGGGACAACGCTGGGTGGAGAATTAGTCACAGACCCTCCCATCCACGGCTTTATTCTGCTACAGCAGAATGCTTTAGGAGTTGCCTGACTGCGAGAAAGGCGGCAATTGTGTTGTCTTTCTTAGTGTGTGTGTGTGTGTGTCTGTGGTGGAAGGGGTGTCAGACTTTATGTCCCCTTTTGCACTCAGGAGTAGGCGTGTCTTCTTTGTCTTTATTTTGATTAGAACTTCAATTCAAGCTGCCTACTTGGGTGGGTAGGAGAGGGTGTTTGTCTGTGGGTGCCTGCCAGCCTGCAGGTGTGTGTGTGTGTGTGTGTGTGTGTGTGTGTGTGTGTGTGTGTGTGCGTGCACGTGAGAGACACACCACGCACACGTGCCAGTCTGTCTTTGTTTTTGTCTTTGTCCGTTGACTGTCCTCGTCTCCTTATGTGCGAGGTGTAGGAAGAGGATTCATCTTGCCCTGGAAAGTGTTTGTTTTGGTCGGTGTGCTGTCGAGCAAATGTGAAACAGTTGCAGCCGGTGTTGGGACACTTGGAAAAAACAAATGTCCACCTTTTGCTCTGGGCTGACAGGTCACAAGGCATTGCCACTGTGTACTTCACTCTGGTAAAGGAAAGAAGGTGTTATGATCAGTGGTACTCATATTTGCTGCTTTGTATACTAATATCTGTTGACGTGATTCTTTGAATTCTTCTTTGGCCTTTTTAAAAAGATGTGTCATCAGAGGGGCATATAAGAGAATGAGCTCATCGCCAATTTACATTCCAGGAAGGGATGAGGCATCATGTCTGTTCAGTAAATCTAAGAGGAAGAAGCTTCCTGGAATGTGTGAGGAAAAATGCTGTTTTGAGGAAAGACTTCTTAAGATTCTCTAACATCAAACTGACTGACGGGGTCCTAACCTGAACAACATGACACATCTTTTTGAAATCCCTCTCAAATTCCTGTCCTCCCTTTTCTCCTCATTACTTGTTCTGATGTTCTCCTCTCTCAGAGTGGGTAACTTACTTCTTACTTTAAACTCATCTTACTTCTTTTTGTAGTACTTTGATGTCAAATGCAAATCACATATGTTGCATCCATTGGCAGGTCACAGCGGCTTTACCTTTGTAATCAAGGGGTGCTTGTGATGTTGATCTATGAATTTAAGCTTATTTAAAAGTTGCACTCTTTGTATCTTGCAGTTAATAAGGGTGCAATATATAGGGGGGGTTTGGGTGTGAGTGAGGCACGTGTTACTGTGTGTCTTTCCCAGTCTTTTATGTTGACTCTAAGACTAAAAGAACAATGTTGTGTATATAGATTGTCTTTTCTTTGTCCCTGTTGCCTTTAGATCGCCACAAATGTCTTCTGTTCAATTGCTTTTTCCCAACATGAGGAGTATGAACTATGTGCATAATCATGTACATAGTTGTCAAATCAATACCAGAAGAAAAGACTGGTTGGTTAAGTGGCATGAGTCGATATAGCTTACTGTATGATACCACATCAATGTGAAACCATTTGCAGCGTGCGGTTGGGGATATGTTCGCGACTTCAGTTCAACACCTGTGAGATGCAGTGTTTCCCCCGAGGTTGACTGCTTCAGGGCGGTGGATGAATATTTATCAGTTACTTAACCCCAGTATTTGTCAGTCACTTTTTGAAATCAAAAGTGAGTGTACAACATAACTAGTAGATTTAGTATCATATGTAATAAACTAGCGACTGTGTGACAAAGTTTGCTGCTGCTGATTGCACAAGTAGTCGTTGGTCTTTATGATAAGATCTTGATGGCGGTGTTTATTTTGCTCTCTGCAACATATAATAACCTTTAAAGGACCGTAACATGTTTGTGTGCTTAACCCATTTACCACTGTTCAGATATACTTGTATTATTTATTAAGTGTTTTAATGTGAAAACACCTCAAGAAGTTTGATTATGTCATCGAGATTAGCTAATGTTACCAAAATGTATAGTTTAATGATAATAGATGTTCAAACTTTGGCACATGTTTGTATTGGGTTGTTTTGCAAGGGACATGGTTGGTTGATCCTGATAAGATTTTTGGATTGTGAACTTGTTCTTTTAATCCGTTTCTGTTATTTTGTCTGTTTTTTACTCCTCTGATTCAACCAAGTTATGGGCTTTTATGTGATTACAGCTTTTATGAGCACCTGCAGGCGGTGTGCACAAACTCTCACTAATGAGGACCAACATAAGTGGTCTTAATCAATCTTAGTCTGGTGTACCAAAATCAAGTAATTCAAAATGAAGGTGTGTTTCAGAAAGCCACTTGTTAGGCAAGGAATAACTTGTTTAGGTTAAAGCCTGGTCCCTAATCGGCAGCACCAGTTAGATTTCTCCTAAATGTTGTCTTGAAAGGCGGTAAAAAAGTCCTAGCTTCCTCAGAGTGCAAGTCTCTGTCAAACTGATATAAAAGTCTCAAACCATCTTCACATCCGTCTCATAACTTTCAGGGACAGTCCCTCCCACCTCCTGAAAGTTATAATGTTGCTTCCACAATGACTCAGAGGAGTTTCCTTTTTCTCTTATCTTTTAGGGATTAATCTTGAGTCATTTATGCATTGATCAGTTACATGAGTTGTGACAGACCAGCAGGAAGTTAAACTGCTCAGATCTTCATGGTGAGGCTGAGCAAAAGCCAGCGAAGATGAAGAAGAACTTGAACATTTGTGTTAAAAGACATGCTTTGCTTTTACACTCAGGCGATGAAATGGAAAGTAGAAAAATCAGAGACAGGTCATTCCAGCATCCCTCTTACCCGATGCGTGTTAGCAAGGCAGTGCACGAACCCTACCTTGCTCGTCTACTACAGTGTTTACTTCTCGAAGTGGCCTCCTCGCGCCTTGCTCTACTATTGAGCTCATGGCGAGCCTTGCGTTTCACACGCTACTGCTGCTCTGTGCTCAGAAGCCAGTGGGCGGCAAGCGAGCAAGCAATGAGTGAGTGACTGAATATGTGTTTGGCAGCATGGCAGGGAACGGGAATACGGGAGAGGAAAGGGGGGGGGAGCTTGTCGTGTGTGTGTGGGAGGCCCGCTTGGATTGGGATTTGGCAAGCTTCTGCATGAGCATGTAGAAACCCCCAAACCCCTTTCATCATCATTGCTCCCAGGAGACGACCGCACTCCCTCTGTTGTTGTTGTTGTTGTTGTTGATGGTGCATGTGGTCAAAATGCTGCTTCCTTGTCTCTATTTTTCTCTCCTCTCTCCTCTTCACCCTCCTCCCACAGCCCTCCTTCCTTTTCTCACTCATGTTTGCTTGCTGGCCTCGCCTGTGCTCCCCTCCCCCGCATCCTCACTCCTATGTTCTGCATGTTTACATCTTGCTGTGCAGTTCACGCGCAAAGGGGTGTGTGAGGTGTTTTTGTTTTTTTCCTCTTTCCCCTCAAACCGTGTGTGAGTGTGGCGGGCAGTATCGGGAGGCACACGTGCGCATGACATGCATGAGTGCGCGTGTACACAAACCGTGCAGTCCGCTCTATGCGTGTGATGTTGTGATGTCATTGACTGCTTCTCGCACCATCACAGCGAGTCAGAGCCGTGCTTTGGTCCCCCCCCCCCCCCCTCCGCTCAGCAACAACACCAACCAGAAGCAGCAGCATGCGTAGAGAGGGGAGGATGCTGGTATTATAGTGAGGAGAGGGACTGAAAGTGGAGAGAGAAGCGTAAGGAGACGAGGAGGGGCGGATGCTTGGATCAGAATTGCCTGCCAGGATAAACAGCACTATTGACTGTTTGTTGTTTGTTTATATGCAGAACAGATGAAAGAGACCCTTTTGTAGCACACATTATTGTCTTATCTTATTAGATTCCACAGCGCGCGTGTTTCAGACACATCGAGGTATGAATTATTAACACTGAGATGTGTGTAAGGCGTAGCTCGTGCAAAATCGGTTCGCATGTGCACACACTTTGCGTGTACTACACTCGGAAAGCAGCTGCTCTACAAACTGGGCCAACGAGATCTCCACTGCATCCCCGCACGTTGCTATAAATAAACATGATTAAATGACTTGCTCACCTCCACTCTTAAACACACACACTGATTGCAAGAAGTGGTGGCACGGATCAGGACACTGAAGATGTTAATCATTCTCTAATGATTGCTCTGTTGCACGTCTCAAGACTTGAGAAGGATTGATGTACTCTGTACATATCACATGTACACAAGTGACATATCAGGGGCCACTTGGGATGTATTTGCTTCCATCTGTTTCTGGAATATAGTTTGTTTTTGTTGTGGAAGATGGCATTTTGTTGCTTCCATCCTGTGATCCTGCCAGGTTAGGGTCTCATATGCTGTTGACACATGATTAGACCCAGTTCCACGCAGACGGGCGATGAGGCTCTCCGTCGGTGTTCCTTCAATATGTTTCATTGCACTTGATCTAAGGTAATAACACTGAAGTGGAAGAACGGGACTCATGGCGCGTGTGAAGCAGTTGATAGGTGGAGATAGTTTATCTTGATGCGACAAGGTCAGACTGTCAAAATACGGTATAATATCTTGCCAACTATTTGATGAATGAACGGAATAAAAATGGGTATAGACCTTCACGCTGCCTAGAGGATGACTCCTAATGTCTTTGGAGATGCCCATTGATTTAATGTAACAGACCAAACATGTCCTTCACTTCAGAAAACCTCTTAAAATTTGTGAACAATGTCCTGTCAGCCTCACCTTTCTTGGAGATAAATCGTTACGTTAGCATATTGTGATGTTATGCTAACATCTTACATGCTGTGTCAACATCCGACATGTGTTAACTGTACACAGGATAAACCCTTTACATGTAGCGTACAGCACTGCCTTTCTTCTGGTGCCACCTTCAAGCCACACGTCACATTTTCTTGCGAAGCATTAAAGCTTCGCAAGGTTGCTCACATGGTTGTAGAATCCAGGCCCCTCTTTCTTTTAGTGTGTCTTTGCTCTGGCTGTCTATCCAGCGATGACCAACTATCTTAGGATCTTTCTGTTCTCTCAGGGTTCAGGAACGCCGTGCAACATGTTAGTCACCCAGTAAGATTTTGGTTGTTTGCAATTAAAACTGTCTGTTGTGAGTTAAAAGCCTTCTCCAACTGCAGACATGTCATCCTAAAAGCCAGAGAAACACGAGAGCACCGGAGTACGCCAGCAGACGAAAGTGAGATTGAGGACATCATTATAGCCTATAGCCCGGTCTTCGGTTGAGTTAGACTTCAAAAATGACTCGCATGTATATCTAGGCCAACTGACAATTATGTGTCATGAATCATGATGGATGCTGTAATTCTGACCTGTTAACCAACATTGCTTCTTCCCTGTGTTCTAGCATTACAAAAAAATGTTTTCTTTTTCCTTATTTTGTAGGAAGAAGCGTTTGGAGGATTTGGACCAGTGGCTGAGCAAAAAAGAATACAGAGCCCTTCAACAACCCCTTTAGGTAAAGTCACTTAAAAGTAACATCAGAAACCTTAATGCTGCCTGTGCCTGTACAGATCATCTTTATCAAATGCCATCTGTTTTTTGTTTTTTTCAACAGGCCTACCCATACAGGAGAAGAAGCCTAGAGGCCGTCCCCCACGGGCCCTGACTGCCCAGAAAGCTGCTGCTTGTCTACCTTCCCCCTCCTCCCTTCCCTCCCCTACACAGGCGAAACCTGAGGGCCCTGAAAGGCCAGCTGAGAAGGTGAAAAGGCTGCCCGGGAGGCCACCTGGCACCGGGGAAAAGAGAAGAGGTCGACCCCCGTCTTCAAGTAGCAAGAAAGCTTGGAGTACGGGCAGCCATGCAGCAGGGGAGGATAGTCGGCAGGATGGGTCTGAGGTGGGCATGGAAACAGAGGAGGACAAGGACAGAAAGGGCGCCAAGAGGACGCCGCTGGGCTCCGCTCAGCCACATGGCACAGAGGCAAAGCTTCCCAAAGGTGGACGGGGTGAATCCAAAGTTACCACCCTGAAGAGGCTGAGAGCAACTAAACTCAGTCCTCTCAAGTCACGGCTCAAGACTTTGCCCGGTGTACCAAGACGCAGACGCGGGCGACCGCCCTCAGCCGAGCGTCTCAAAGCCGAGGCGGCAGCTGCTGCCGCTGCCACTGCTGCTGCACAGCTGTCTACCTCCATTGAATGTGAGGAAGGGAAACACAAGGCCTTTAGGGTCAGAGGGGGGGATAGAGGCACAGAACCACACACTCCTCAGCATGGGCTGCTGAGGAGTGTGGATGGTGCCGAGTACCAGGACTCTTCCGATCCACCTGCCTCCCCGTCGCCCTCCAAGCCAGGCAAGGTGGTGGGCCTCCGAAAAAGCCCTCGCCATAGAAAGCCTGTCCGGATTGTCCCCTCCTCTAAACGCACTGATGCAGCCATCGCTAAACAGCTGCTGCAGCGCGCTAAGAAGGGAGCGCAGAAGCGGCTGGAGAAAGAGGCTGTAGCCATTGGGGGAAGTGGGACGAGAGCCGTCGACTCCGGTATCAGGAAGACCCAACTGAAGAACATCCGACAGTTCATCATGCCCGTGGTCAGCACCGTCTCCCTTCGCATCATCAAAACACCCAAGCGCTTCATTGAAGATGAGGGCAACTTTGGAACCCCGCCACCCCACATGAAGATAGCACGGTTAGAAACAACCCCCTCATCTGTCTCAACCTCTGCCCAACCCACCTCCACCACCTCCTCTTCCCCCTCTCCTGTGCTGGTGTCCTCTACACCTGCTGTTACTAGCACTGGCACTACTGCTCCGATTGATTCCCTCCCCCCTCCTCCTCCTCCTCCTCCTGCCCCTCTCCCCACTGCTCCGTCAACAACTGCCAGTCTGCTCAACAACAACAACACCAACAACGCCGCCAATGGCCGATTTAGCAGTAGCGCAGCATCTTGCGGCTCCAGTGCGGTGTCGCAGCATTCCTCCCAGCTCTCCTCTGCAGAGTCTTCCAGGTCCAGCAGCCCCAGCCTGGATGACTCATCGTGCGACTCCCAGGCTTCCGAGGCCACGCAGGCTTTGTCGGAGCCAGAGGATCACTCTCTGTCCTCGCAGGGAGAGAGGGAGGCCAACCTGTTACACAGCTCACGGCCACCCTCTCCTCCCTCTGAGCCGGAGCCGGAGCGCGTGTTGGCGGAGAGGAGTCGGCGAGGACGGCGAGGACAGGGGGTTGGCCGGGGAAGTCAGAGCCAGAGGGCGAGAGAGACCCTCACCACTGGGGCTAAAAAACCTATCATCAGCCCACCAACAGGGGTTCTTATGTCCTCCTCTACACTTGTAAATTCCCAGCAAGCTTCATCCACGGCCTCTTCCTCCTCTTCTCCTCCACCCCCGCCTCTCCTCACGCCTCCGCAGCCTCCCCAGTCAGCTTCCTCCAATACAGCTGCTATCAGTGAACACCACTCACAGTCCCCTTGGATAAGTCACCCCATCCCTCCGTTCCTGTCTGGACCGTCAGTGTTGTCCAGCTTGTCAGACAAACGAAGCCGCTCAATTCTGAGAGAGCCCACTTTCCGCTGGACGTCCCTGTCCCACCCTGAACAGCAGTACTTTTCCTCAGCTAAATATGCCAAGGAGGGCCTCATCCGCAAGCCCATATTTGACAACTTCCGTCCTCCCCCTCTCACGGCTGAAGACGTGGGGCTGTTGCCCCACGGCGTTAGTGGAGCAGGGGGAGCCGCTCCAGGGGTGTTCCCCGCATCGGGCAGCGGAGCAGGGACAGGGACTCGTCTATTTGCCCCTCATCACCAACACACCCACCACCAACAACATCCCTCTTCATCACGCTTTGACGCACCGCACCAGAAGCGCAGCCCGTTGCTTCGTGCTCCACGATTCACACCCAGCGAGGCCCACTCACGGATATTTGAGTCCGTGACCTTGCATTCGTCTTCTGGAAGCAGCCCCGGCTCTCTCTCCCCGCACCAGACTTCATCCAGCTCCAACAGAACCTCGCGGCGCAGGAGACGACTGGTCTCGGGGATAATTCGGGGCCATCCACGGTCTCCTTCCCACTCCATGACCAGACGCAGCAGCCAAATGGGAGGTCCGATGTCTATGGGCAAAGGCTCCTCTGAGATGTCTGTGCTGACGGGCTCTGTTCCATGTTGTAATCCCAGCTCTTTGCCCGGGGCTTCTGCAAGTCCAATAGCCACTAGTGCCTTAACTCCTCCTTTCAGCACCTTCTCCACCGTATCCATGGGTCTGGCCCCGCAAGGGACGCCTGATGGCAGGAGAGGGGCTATTGGAAACCCACCTCCTTTGTCAACTACATCATCCACTTCTTCCCCACTCTTCCCACTCTTTCCTTCCAGTGCCCAGGACACAGGGCGAGGAGCTGGGAAAGGAGGTAAAGAAAAAACCTCGTCAGCTCCCCAGGAACCTGCTCAAAAGGAAAAAGAAAGGGATTTGGAGAAGAACCGAGAGAAAGAGAAGGAAAATAAGAGGGAAGGGAGGAAGGATTTGGAGAAAAGAAGTAAGGTTTCGACACCAGATGGCTCCCCCAATGCACCTTCCAGCCTGTTTACTGTGGATGGGAGGGACTCGGAAGATGCTCTTCTGTCTATTGCTCCAAAAAAGGCTCCAGGGAGAAAAAAATCAACGTCAGTTGACACAGTTTCTGACACTGCTTCCTCAGATGTGCGTGGGCCCCATTCCACTGTTCCCATATCCATCGCTAAGGGACGCCTATCTAAGAAAAACAGACCCTCTGAGAAAGGAGCAGAGGTGGAGGATGGGGAAAAGGAAAAAGAGAAACAAAGTGCTCCTAGCCAGCAGACCGCAAGCCTTCCAGGGCAGCCGGGCAGACAACAGCTCCCCGTCTCCTCTCTCGGATCAATGTTGGCACAAGCAGAGAAGCAGCCTGTGACCGACAAGCGGGTAGTCGGACTACTGAAGAAGGCCAAAGCCCAGCTCTTTGCCATAAAGAAGAGTAAACTGAAGCCTGCAGAGCAGACGAAGGTCCAGGTCAGTTTTTCTGTTCATGTCTTGCTCGCATAGTTATTGTGTCTCCTCAACAAAGCGTATCTGTTTCTCTCACTCTCATCTTTAAGCCACACGCAAGTGGCTTGTACATGACTCTATGAATATTTGCTATTAATAGAAATATTCATTTGTATTCAAAGTGAAACTTGATAATAAGAAAGTCCCACGGAGGGCGATACTCAAGGGGAATTCTGTTCCACTCATACATTATGCAGAACTGGCTGTGCTTTTGAAGGTGTTTCCAGAATATACTCATTTTGTTCTTCTGCTGTTTAATCTAAACTTTAGGTAGTTATAGGCAGTCATTGCAATTGTCAAGAAAAGGAAAAGTTCCCATTTCTACTTGAACTTACAGTATTATAGCCTTGGCCCAACATTTAGTATTAACACCTCATTGTCATCATCCTCATCATTATGAAACATTGAACAGAGATAGTAGTTTTATTTGGTTTCCTGAAACTTTTACAAGAAATTAAAACAACCTCAGAAGGACACAAGGGGCATCTTAAAATGTCAGCTTGTTGCATTGGACGTTTGTGGTGCTGTAAGATTGTCTGTGTATTTGTTATTATTATTATTATTATTATTATAACGCATGCTCTTCAAAGATATAAATAAATGTTTAACTTTTTGTGGTGTGTGCTTGTGAGCAGAGTCAAGAGAGTGACTCGTCAGAGGCCTCAGTCCGTGGTCCGCGCATCAAGCACGTATGTCGCCGTGCAGCTGTGGCTCTTGGCCGCAATCGGGCCGTGTTCCCCGACGACATGCCCACACTTAGTGCCTTGCCCTGGGAGGAGAGAGAGAAGATCCTATCTTCCATGGGGAATGATGGTGAGTCACACTCAACTTGCCTCTCGTTTGACTGGCATGTGGATTACAAGGTTCAACGTAAAGCTCTTAATTTAGAACTAGCCTCACGTTGAGCTCTCTTATTTGGCAACAGAAAGAGGATTGTTAAAAATATTAGACGCATACTATATTTCAGTTTCTTAAACCCAGGTGAGTCAACTGTGTGTCAGTAATAATGACCTGTCTGTGATGCGTCTCCTCTTACAGATAAGTCATCAGTAGCAGGCTCCGAGGAGGCGGAGCCTCAGTCCCCTCCCATAAAGCCTCGGGAGACACGGCAAAAGGCGGTTCAAGAAGCTCCTCCCAAGAAGGGGCGCCGGTCGCGACGCTGCGGCCAATGCTCAGGCTGCCAAGTTCCAGAAGATTGTGGTGTCTGCACCAACTGTCTCGACAAGCCTAAATTTGGAGGACGAAACATTAAAAAGCAATGCTGCAAGTGAGTCTTAGTGGATGAGCGGTTTGTTGCAATACATTATGAGAATTCATAAGCAAGCCTCGTATACATTTTTATAACAAATTCATTTTTAAGAACTTGGTGGTTTTGTCCCTGTCTACAGGATGAGGAAGTGTCAGAACTTGCAGTGGATGCCCTCAAAGATGTTTCTTCAGAAGCAAGGCAAATGCAAGAAAGATAAGAAGAAGAACAAGTCATCCGAGAAGAAGGACAGTCTCGTTCCGGTAAAAGTAATGGTCTCGGAGTCTGGCCCCAAACCCGCTTCTGCACCACTAAAGGAGGAGCCTCCCCGCAAAAAGAGCGAGACTCCTCCGCTAAAGTTGGGAGAGGAGAAGTCAAGACTGCAGCCGCTGTCGAAGCAATCTTCTCCGGCCCTCGCATCTTCCCCTGCCCCAGTCGAACCCCTACAGGGGCCCGGTGCGGCCCAGTCTCCAGGCCTCACACCAGACGCCAAACCGCTCTCAGCCACGAGCAGTGTCACCAGCAAGAAGGGACACAAACCACAGCCGTCTGTACCGACCTCTTCCTCGTCGTCCTCGTCGTCCTCCTCTTCCACTTCATCGTCTGCTTCGTCCTCATCATCTTCCTCTCCGTCGTCTTCAGCCCAGAATTCCCCCTCCCAGTCCACGCAGTCTCATCAACCGTCGCAACAGCAGCAACGGCCTCTTACCAGTCAGGCACCTTCGAAAAAAGATGCTTCACCCAAGATTTCTCTGTGCGAGCCCAAGAAGAAGCCCCAGCAGCACTCGTCATTACAGCAGAGCTCAACGACAACTATTTCAGATATAGGTAAAAAAAACCTGATCACACACTTCAAGCTATAATAAATACATACTTTATACTCTACTCTAATTTGAATGTTATGTCCTTTCTCTCTTTCATAGTTGAATCAAAACAGTTGAAGAAGCCAACTTCTCGCTCTATTCCTCCATCTCCTAAACAGAGACCAAAAGACAAGGTGAGAAGTCGTCACTGTGTGAGCTCCAACCGATTGCTTTTCATTTCTACATACTTCTCATGTAAACTTTGAATGCACACTGTGTGGATCACGTGTCATTTCTGATATTCACCCTCCTCTGTCACTCTCCTCTTGTCTGATTAACGCGAGAAGCCGCTGAGCACCAAACCCCCCAGCAGCAGTACTTTAAACTGGCTAAGCACTCCCTCGACTAGGGGCCAGGCGAAGTCCAGAGCGCCCTGCGACGGAGTGCATCGTATCAGAGTGGATTTCAAGAGGGACCTCGATGTGGAGAAGGTTTGGGAGGCTGGCGGCCTCAGCCTGCTCACCTCTGTGCCTGTCACGCCCCGGGTGCTCTGCTACTTATGTGCAAGCAGTGGAAATGTTGAGGTAAGTTTTATTGAGGTCAAGTTGTATTGACAGAGCGATGGTTAAACGTATATTCTAACTGCCTCTATCTTTCTATCTCTAGTTTGTCTTCTGCCAGGTGTGCTGTGAACCGTTCCATCTCTTTTGCCTGGGGGAGTCAGAGCGCCCTCTCCAGGAGCAGTTTGAGAACTGGTGTTGTCGACGATGCAGGTTCTGTCAGGCCTGTGGGCGCCAGCACCAGAAAACTAAAGTAAGCCATTCGGTACAGTTCTGTTGATTTTAAAGCTGTGCACAACACAAGCTTAGTGTGGAGGGACGGTGTGTTAAGCCTGCTAGTCTTGCCAGCACTTAATCAGCTTCTTGGATTGCTGCCATGTGTTTATTATTTAACTAATGTCCTGTGTCGAATGTGCACGGTGTGAGCCTTGAATAGTTTTCATTTTAGAATCACACTTGTTTGTTTGATTGTTTTGTTTTCTTGTGACATGTTCATAAGTTTTATGGATTTGTTGGTTATTAGATATTAAACAAATTGATTTATTTGGTGCACACATTTTCTTTGTCCATGTCTTTTTGAAGCCTGGATTGTTGACTTCCACGTTTAGCAGCAGCCTTCTTCTTCTTCCCTGCCATTGCTGTCACATTGCTGTGTTTTTCATAATAATTATTGGCACGTTACCGCCACCTGTAGATACGTGGAATAGTGTGAACTCATTGGCATGAATGTGTATTGCGTCACCTGCATTTAGAGGCAAGTGCACCCTTGTGTAGTTTTGACAAGGACAAACAAAATGAGGACCCACAAAACCATTACACCATAGCGCTACTAGTGGCCCAAAAAAACTCTACAGGGTTCCTTTAATGCACCTTAAACATTCAGCACAGTGTCATTGCCAGACAAACGGAGAGAAAGTCTTATGAAACAGTTGTTAACTGGTCCATGGCTGTTTGTTTTCAGTATGTAGGGATGACTGCAAAAGCAGGAGACATACTGCTGTATACACACATACTGTATCTAATTTGCTGTGAATGGAACTGTGTTGTTTTGTTGGTCATGAACATTTTCATGTTGCCTCTTTTCATATTTAAATGATCTAATCTCTCTTTTGGCCCCTGTCACTGTAGCAGCAGCTGCTCGAGTGCGATAAGTGCCGTAACAGCTATCACCCGGAGTGCCTGGGTCCCAACCACCCTACTCGACCCACCAAGAAGAAGAGAGTCTGGGTATGAATACCTACACTCTCCATTTACACTCCTCTTCACCCTCACCCAACTTTAGTATTATGCTCACACATTTCTGACTTACCTCTCCTTTTGTTCACACATTTTTCCAGCCTCTCAGTGCTACTTACATTCATTCCGCTCACAGGCAGCGACTATGAAAACATTTTACTCCTCACAGCAGCGCTTTCACACATCACCCGTGGCTCTTTACACAACTGCTTGCACGTTTTTGCACCTTGTTTATGCGTTCCTTCTTTTCAGGTGTGCACCAAATGTGTGCGCTGTAAGAGTTGTGGAGCCACTAAGCCTGGGAAGTCCTGGGACGCCCAGTGGTCACATGACTTCTCCATGTGTCATGACTGTGCCAAACTCTTTGCTAAAGGTAAGAGACAAGCATGTGGAATCTGTAGTCAGTACATTTACACCACTGGTATTGTTTCTGAGATGAAATGAGAATGATTTCTTAAGAATCTGACCTGTGTTTTGAAGACTTCCTCAGCAACATATAGAGGGTGACGGACATTAAAATCACAACGTTTGATAACACTGTACCGGTTACCATCCTCTCTCTCTCTCTTAGGAAACTTCTGCCCGCTGTGTGACAAGTGCTACGATGACGACGACTACGACAGCAAGATGATGGAGTGTGGCCGTTGCAACCATTGGGTTCATGCCAAGTGTGAGAATCTGACAGGTCAGTAGACTTCCAAAAAAAGCCAGGCAGAAGATCACACTTAAACACAAGTTTACTGTCTCAGCAGAGGGTTGTAGTTAGTATTCAACAGCACTTGTTGTGCTTCGTTTGTCTTGTCAGTTGTCAGTGTCTGTGCCGGCTGACTGACAGGCCGTCCTGTGAGTGCTGTCAGGCTGATGAGATGCTGAAAGACCTTTTTTTTAACGGGAGCAATAATCACCTGTCATCTTTCGCTGTCCCCACAGATGAAATGTACGAGCTGCTATCAAAGCTGCCAGAGAGCGTTGCCTACACGTGTACCAAATGTACCGAACGCCATCCGGCCGAGTGGAGGACGGCGTTGGAGAGAGAGCTTCAGGGATGCGTTCGCCATGTCCTCACTGCACTGCTCAACTCACGCACATCCTCACACCTGTTACGCTACAAACAGGTTAGATACACGTCTTCTTCTGTGGTGTCAGTACAATATGCTGTGTTTGATGCATTCCTTTACCGCATACATGTGTACAGAATAGACACTGATGGATACACAGACATATTCAGTTACAAACAGCTGAAGCCACAGCTACATGAACATAATGGTGAGATCTTTACTCGGTGTAACCCTCTGGCTTTGTGACAGGCGGTGAAGCCTCCGGAGCTGAACCCAGAGACAGAGGAGAGTCTTCCATCTCGTCGGTCCCCGGAGGGCCCGGATCCTCCGGTCCTGACAGAAGTCCCCGTCACACCTCCCACTGACTCCCCTCCAGATCTTGAGTCTGTTGACAAAAAGATGGATCAAGGTCGCTACAATTCAGTGGTAAGTACGTCACATTTCAAGCAGTGTCTCTGCTGCTCTGACAAACTAAACCTGGTGTAGTTTCAAGAGACGATAGGAGAGGTGTTGTCAAGAGGTGTTGCCAAATTACTTAATGTTTGTGTATATTTACCTTAGATGTATTAGAGGATGAGAGGGATCTATGCAAGCTAACCATAGGTAAACATTTTCTGAACATGAGAAAGTCTTGCCTGATGATTTGATGCAGGTTCCGAATAGTTAGGGTTGATTCAGATTCCATCACAAGCTCTTGCAAATCAGACTGTATTTAAAAGAAATCATAGTTTTAAAGCATTTTTATAGTAGATTACAATATTGTACGTGTCCTCGTCTTGCATCCAAGTCAGGCCTCTGCTGTATAATGGCGAGTCAGCTACACAGCAGCTATGACCTTTCCACCAGTGTTCATCTGCACTTCACTGTTCTAACAATCACTCTCTGTGTGCGTGTGTGTGTGTGTGTGTGTCTGCTCCTCATCTCTCTCCCAGCTGGAGTTCAGCGATGACATCACACGAATCATTCAGACGGCCATCAATAGTGATGGTGGCCAGCCTGAAAGCAGGAAAGCCAACAGCATGGTCAAGTCTTTCTTCATTCGGGTAAGAACCTCAAATCCACTCTGGATCATATCTGTCCCGTCAGCACCACTGAAAACACAACTAGATTACAGTGCACTGCACAAGCACTCTCCAATTCCACAGTGGCAATTTGGCAATTGAACACTTTAGGGTCATGTCAGCTAGTTTGTGTTATCAAGTTATATGATGTCATATTCTCTTCAGACACATAGATTTACACAAACATGCTTGATGAATTAGAAAATTGAGAAAAACAAAACAAAACATTTTCTTCATCCTCTGTTTGTGGGGCCCCTTTAGCAGATATACGGTAGATATCTTGGTCAAGGTATGGCAACATCAAGCTAATGCCCTTCTGTTGAGCTACAGGATCACTAACCACGATCTCACCCCAAATGCAGGTCCGTCCTAGTGCTTCAGTAGGCTGGTGTGCAAACTTCATTGAGTGTTTTTCTCTTTCAGCAAATGGACCGAATCTTCCCGTGGTTCAAAGTGAAAGAGTCCAGGCTCTGGGAAAGGCAAAAAGTCTCTTCAAAGTGAGTGTTACGTACTCTTCAGTGTACAGTACTCAACTCAAGATCATTTATTTTTACCAGTTGGTTCTAGATCACGTTTACAGTGTTGTGATGTGATTATTTGATGTTTTTGAAAGTTAAGGAGATTTTTGTACCTGTTGCAGTTTGCACAACAATTCTGTTGTAATTCAAAGGCTTTGAAAGTACAGCTATAAAATCAGGCAGTCAGTACTGGACAAGAAGTTATAGTAGAGCTCAAACTCCAAACTTGCAGTGCAAGTTATGTTTGTAATCAGAGAGAAGAAAATTCAAATGTAATATTCGTGTAATGTGAACCCGTCCAAAGAAAACGGCAGGTCTATAATTATTAAAATGAGGAGTAAGATGTGGTTTCTCTGGGAGAAGCTGTACAGTATCATCAACTGTATATAGGAGGAAACCAGAAAGCAGGGAACTCATTTTAATAAAATGTGTGGCTGACTGTACCACCAATCTCTGGGTAAAATGAGTGGAAATAACAGCCAAAGGGGAAGATCAGGATTTCATATGATTGTCACTTTATCTTTTTGAATGGTTCGGGAAATGTGCATTTCAGTGTGATGTTCAGTTTTGGGAATCGAAACTAAAACACTTTCTCTGCCACAAGTTCAAAAAACGAAAGAGACTCTTTGAACAACTAAAGGCTTCAGTGACTGAGTGGATCGTTTAAGTGGTTTTCTTTCAACATGCCTTATCTCAGGACAATGACTAAAGGTACCAATTAAGATTTAAAGCCGCAGTAATGAAATTGATTCCACAGTTTCTCTGATTTAACGAGCCCACTGGACAGCTTAGCGGTCAATTTAGGATGGTAACAGATGGCTGTAGGCCCGTACACTCAGAATAACACTGACTGATGTGAATATTAGAATATGTACTGAAAAGATAAAGTGAACATCTATATATGTACGTGCTGTCTTTATTAACTAGCGAATACAGGATCGATGAAAGCAGCTCCTCAAACGTATTCATGGAGGACAGCAGCACTATTTATTAGTGCACATGCATTTACATTAATGATTAATAATGAAATGATCATATTGAATAATTTATGCTTTTCACAGGGATGACAGGCCTGTTATTTGACATTATTAAAAGCAATAACTTAAAGCCCATAGCCCCTGCTTTTGTTCTAATATGAACCTTTCACTTTGTAATTGAATGTTATGGTTTTACTGCTCTGCATATTGAACTCCTTTCCCACTCACTCATTAACTCTTTTAGTCACTCGCTCACTTATATCCAGATATCAGCTTTCCCAGTCCATTCACTCCGCCTGTCCTCCAGGCATTGTGGGAGGCAAACCATGACAGTGTCACATTTCACTTGACGGCTCTTTGATACACATTTGTGGTCTAATTGTGGTTAACTTGGGGTCTGTTGTGTTATGTGTCAGTGCTCCAGCCCAGGAAACCAATGATCCATCCAGTGGATCCTGTGGCCAGCATTGGAGGGAGGCCTGTTTTTAGTCGGCTTTGCTGTCTCATTAAGTATAAGACTTCCCATCACACAAATTGCCCAGCCTTGTTTGACTTGGCAAAACTTAATTTGGCAAAGCTCCTTGGGTGTGATTATTCATTACTGCTCACTTACCATGTCTTATGTCTTTTTGGTAATCCTGAGATGCTCACTATCACAGTTTTAAATTTGACCCAATCATTGTTAGGACATCATTTAATAGCGCCTGTCTCCGTATGCCATTGTTTCCCAGCAGTGGGCTTCTCCCGAATGCCGTGCTGCCTCCGTCCCTGGACCACAACTACGCCCAGTGGCAGGAGAGACAGGAGCTTTCCCGCGCTGAGCTCCCCCACCTCATGAAAAAGATCATCCCAGCTCCTCGGCCCAAAACCCCCGGTGAACCAGATTCCCCGGCCTCCCCTTCGCCTTCTCTTCCTCCATCTCTACCCCCACCACCCCCACTCCTTCCTGGTAAGGCAATCTGCAAGTATTTGCACAAATACTTACATGCACACTGGTTTTGCACATCTCGTCACTTACCGGTTTTCTCATAAATTGTTCTCTTCAGATCGTGACGACAGCCCAGAGCTCCCTCCTCCGCCCGGCATTAGTGATAACAGGCAATGTGTTCTGTGTCTGAAGTATGGCGACGAGAACACCAATGTGAGTCAGGGAACTGCTTGGGCTCTCTTCAACACGCAGAAGAATGACTTTGTGTCATTTGTAACACGGCTGTTTGTTTCAGGATGGTGGCAGGCTGTTGTACATCGGCCAGAACGAGTGGACCCATGTGAACTGCGCCCTGTGGTCCGCCGAGGTGTTCGAAGACGACGACGGCTCTCTGAAGAATGTTCACATGGCTGTTCTCAGGGGAAAACAGCTGGTAAGATACCCGTGTCCATCACAGGGTCCCCACTCTCTTTTCAGTGTTTATTTATAGACAGATTTACATTTGCAACCCGTTATAACATGTACTTTTTATTCAGCGCTGTGAGAAGTGTCAAAAGCCAGGGGCCACAGTTGGCTGCTGCCTCACCTCTTGCACCAGCAACTACCACTTCATGTGCGCACGCCAGTGCCACTGTGTCTTCCTGGAGGACAAGAAAGTCTATTGTCCAAAGCACAAGGACCTCATCAAGGGAGAAGTGAGAACATTTTCATTTTTTTACTATTTAATCAAAAGCACATTAATACATTTAGATGGTAGCCACCTTAAAAGTATGTTCTATGTCTCTTGTATAGATGAACCATGCCAGACCAGGAACTGCGACGTGATGATCTGACTTTTATCTTCAACTTTCCTGTGGTTGTGTATTATTTCTCCAGGTGGTGTCTGGGTTTGAGGTGACCCGCAGGATCCTGGTGGACCTGGAGGGCATTCGTCTCAGGAGGAAGTGGCTGGCAGGACTGGAGCCTGAAAATGTCCACATGATGATAGGTAGGTCGATCGCTGGTAAATGTGGGTTGATAAACGACCTTTTTCTCCCAGTGTGTCTTTAATGCTGATTTAAACGCTGTCATTGCAGGCTCCATGACCATTGATTGTTTGGGGATACTGACTGAACTCTCAGACTGCAAGCGCAAACTCTTCCCTGTAGGATACCAGTGAGTCCTCTCTAAGACCAATTATTCTCTCTTCCATTAAAGTACATCTGCTGGAGGAAATTGAAAATTGCAAACTGAATAAATTCTCTTCTCCCCAGGTGTTCAAGGGTGTACTGGAGTACCTCGGATGCTCGGAAGCGCTGTGTGTACACCTGTAGGATCCTAGTTTGTCACCCTCCTGTGGTGGAGTCTGACCTGAGAAACATGATGGCTCCTGAGGAGAATCGCACGATAACACACAGCCCACCTCCCATAGCAGGTAAACTACAGACGATAGTGACTTTATATAGTCCAGGTTTCAATGTGTTAGTGTGTACCAAATTTGTGGCGATAATGGATCGCACTCAAAATGTGTTTTTATTTACCAAGGGCCTTGCATATTAATCAATATTTCAGTTTTCACCTAGATGTAAATGTGTTATCTAGAGAGCAAATTTTCGTCTGTTGTCCCCGGACTTAAAAAAATTCTAAAAACTTTTTATCTGGGAAAACCATGTCAAACAGAATAGTAATCAGAGCAGAGTATATTTACATACTACTACAACAGGTCTGGAGGGGAACTGAATCTCAACTGTGTTTTGTGTCAATTTCGCCTTCTCGCTTAACTAGATTTTCCAGATCCGTTTGAATCCCCAAGGCGCTCTGACACCCTTTCCCCAGCCAACACACCCAAGCTCAGGGTTTACACCAGGAACCGACACCCCAGCTACCCCCCTTGTCAGCGCTCACTGGGCCCCAGGCCCATGCCTTCTCCAGGTACAACTTTGCATTCCTCTTTTTGAATTACAGATCATTTTAATATTTATTTCTAAAAATTATTTAAAATTGTCAGCAGTCCTGGCTTTTCACAGATGAGTCTCCCATTTCAATTTCCATTTCTTTTGTTTTGTAGGAGGTACCTCTCAGCCCCAAAGCCATGAGATTGTGACGGTAGGAGACTCCCTGGTGAACCCCAGCTTGCGAAATATTGACTCTCGTCGCCACAGCTCCCCTTCTCTCTCTCCTCCTCCCCACCAGCTGAACAGACAGAGAGTGGTGACCTCCTCACCTCAGGTTGTGTCACGACCCCTTACCTCACCCCCTCCTCTCATCCCCTCCCCTGCCAGAGACCCCGAAAAGTCCAAACACCTCAGCAAAGAATCGGCAAAGGGTCCAGTCCAGAGAGAGGATGAAAAGGGTAGACTGTTCTCCACAGACAGAAATAGACATCAAACAAACAAAGACCAAGGGTTGAGAGATGCAGACAAGGGGAGGGCGTCAAGTCAGGACCAAGCTTCTAAGGACTCTGACAAGAATAGATCATCCAGAGAACTTGGGCAAAAAGACTCTGACAAGGGCGAAATATCAGCCAAAGAGCCAGAAAAGAGGAGACCGTTGAGTAAAGACTTGGGTGTGAAAGAATCTGAGAGGAGACGACCGCCCAGTAGAGATTCAGAAAAGGGGAGACAAGTAAACAGAGACTCTGAGAAGGGGAGACAGACGAGCAGAGATTCAAGCAATAGCGTAACCGATAGAAGCAAATCATCCTCTAGAAATCCCAACTACAAGGACATCGAAAAAGCTCGGTCTCTAAGTAGAGATGCAGGGCTAAGGGACACGGAGAAGCAGAGACAACACTGCAGGGAAACTGGAAAAGACTCAGGCCCAGGTAAGGACAGACCGTCTAGCAGAGACTCGGACAAGGGTAGACCTCCTTCTAGAGAGTCCAGTTATAGAAGCACAGAGAAAAACAAAGACTCTGGCTCAGGGAAAGATAATAACCTTGGCAGTCAGTCCAAACAGACTGGAGGTGAGAGTAAGAGCCCCAGACTGGCACCTGCAGGCTCAGGCCAGTCCTCCCCTCCTGCGGGCAACGCTGTTCTCACTGGTCAGCAGCGAGGCGGCAGCACCAAGCAGACCGACAAGCAAGGGAAACACGGAGGCAAAGACCAGGATGTTTCTGCAAGTGTGTTGCCTCGTCACCGGGCCACCCCAACCTCTAACATCACCCAGTCTAAGGACAAGCCCAGCTCAGGGAAGGAGAGTAGTAGTGGCGGCACTGGAAATGTAATGCCAGCTTCACTCCATAAGGACTCTGTTGTTGGGAAATCTGGCTCCCCACAGTCTTCATTTCAGAAATCCACTTCACGGAAATCAAATGATTACTCATCAGGTCCGGCCACAGCAGCAGCAGCAGCTATGAAGCCCGTGTGGCCATCGAGGACACCAGCAGAAGATGACGTTGCCAAACGAGGCTCCATGCACCCGGCCTCCACAGCTGCGGCCTCGGCTGCCAAAGAGAAACATCCCAAAATTAAGACGGCAGGCAGCAGAGAGTTGCCCAAAGACCGGGAAAGAGAGAAGACTTTCCAAAACAGCAACAGCAGCAACAAAATCCCCCCTCTCAACAATAATACTAAAGCTACTGGCAGTGCCAATGCACATGCTACAAACCCCAGCTCTCACAACAGCACAAATAGCAAAGCTCTATTGCTTGGTAACAGCACCAAAGCCCACGGGAAGGCTCAGGGGGAAAAGCTTGAGAGCCAGGGAGGGGACAGGTCAGTCTCAAAGAGCAGAGAAAATTACTCCTGTCCTGAGAGGAAAAACAGCTCCGGCCTGGACAGCTTACAGCAACTGCAACCGGCTGGTTTAGCTCCAGAGAAAGGAGCGAAGATCGCTTCCCAGTCTCACACCAAAACAACAACAACCAACCAGCTGCCATTGTCCACAAGAGAGAAAAAGAGATCAGTCAAACCCCCTGCTGTAACTCCACTAAAGACTGATATCAAGACCGACCCTAACGGGACCAGCACTGTTGGTGGCATTTCTTCCTCCTGTCCCACGACTACTACCTCCACTGTCCCACCTGCCGGCCAGGGGACCCGTCGCTCTGCCCGCTCCGCTCTCTTCTCCTCACCCTCTGCCAGCAGCAGTGACAGTTCCGAATCGGACACTCGGACTCAGATGGAGGAGGAGGATTTGCGCAAGGAGCACTCACTCAGCGAGCTACGAGACCACCACAGCCTCCTCACCCAAGGCACAGAGGACGAGGGCGATGGCCCAGAAGACGACCGCGACCGAGGCATGGATGATAAACATCACGAGGACGACAGTGACGGGTCGGGGTCGGCGAAGCGGCGCTACCCTCGACGCAGCGCCCGCGCGCGCTCAAACATGTTTTTCGGCCTCACGCCCTTCTATGGGGTCCGCTCGTACGGCGAAGAAGACCTTCCTTTCTACGGCAGCGGGGATGGAGCCGGCGCCGTGGTTAAGAAGAGGACCGGTGGCCGCAAAAAGTCAGCTGAGGGGCAAGTGGATGGAGCAGATGATATGAGCACCTCGTCTTCGTCAGGGGACAGTGGAGAGGACGAAGACAGCGCAATGAAACAGAGGGGTAAAGACCCCTACTACTACAACTTCACTCGGACAATAATAAACCCTGGTGAGGCCCTACCCTCTATAGAAGGGATAGACCGGTGTCTGGGACGGGGATCCCAGCTTCAGCGCTTTCTAAAAGACGAGGAGCAGCAACAACAGAGGGCCCAAGGAAAGGCTGAAGAGGACATGCTGAGTGCTCTGTAAGTACACACAATTATTCTCCATAAAATGATTGTCTAGGAGTTATTTGTGTTTATTTTCACTTGTCTCTAATAATCCGGCATATTGTCTTTGCTGTCTTTTGACAGGACCTTAGGCAAGCAGCGCATTGGCCAGCTCGACGGTGTCGATGATGGATCAGAGAGCGATACCAGCGTCTGCACCACCAGCACCACCACCACCACTACGGCCACCTCTTCTTCCACGCCACATAAAAGTGCTCCTAAGAGAAGGGGCAGAGAAAGACACACCGAGAAGCCCGACGCCCATGACTCGAGCAAGGAGGCTGACAACAGCGGTGGAGCGGTGAGTGGCAACACGCGGGAAGGCAGAAAGAACCAGAAAGAAAACTGTCTTCCTCTCGGAGGCGGGGTCAAGTCCCAGCCGCAGAGTCAGGGTCAGGATCCGCTCGAGGCCCAGCTCTCCCTCAGCACAGACCTGCTTAAATCAGACTCTGACAACAACAACAGTGATGACTGTGGCAACATTCTGCCATCGGATATCATGGAGTTTGTCCTCAACACACCTTCCATGTCAATGCAGGCTCTGGGCCAGCAGTCTGAGCCGTCCTCCTCAGAGCTGCTCCTGGATGAGGGCTATGTCGGAGTGGATGTCAACCGGCCCAAAGACATCCTGTTTGATGACTTTTCCCAGCAGCTGCCCAGTGCTGAGAGTGGAGCTGTGGTGGAGAGTAGTGTGAATAGCTCCATATCTGTAGAGGAGCCATATCTTCCTTTGGAGTTGCCTTCTGATCTCTCTGTGCTGACCACACGCAGCCCCTCTGTCAACGCCAGTCAGAACCACACTGCCGGGAGTCTTATCTCAGATACCTCAGACCGCACCATGCTGGGCTTGACTTCTGACCCAGAGACGATCCGTGGAGAAAAGAGCGGGGACAAGAAAAGAGCAGGGCCAGGTGTGTCCCCGTCGGAGAGTCAGCATGAGGCTACAACTTTGGGAAACAGGGACACGCAAGTCACAGAGGGTCACATGACTCCCGAGCAGTTTATTCCCAGCCCTTCCATTGGCCAGGTGGTTGAACCTCCAGGTAACCAGGATGTTCCCAGGAGTTCTGGTACCCCTGGTTTGCCAAGTTCACCCTCCCTGCCTCTTCAGGGTCAGAAGTACATCCCGGCATCAGCTGCAGCTGCAGGCAGCCCATGTACAGTTCCCGGCCCGGGGCCATCCCAGACTCAGGTTTCCAGCCCAGCAGTCCTCAAACCAGGCCCCGACAAGCTCATTGTGGTCAATCAGCAGTTCCAGCCTCTCTATGTTCTCCAGACCGTCCCTAATGGTGTCGCACAAAAAATGAGTGCCGCGGGAGTGTTGGACAGTAGCTCTTCAGCTGTGCTGAGCTCTATGACACTTACCACAGGGCTGAATACAGCTTTATCCACAGCCCAGTCAATCTTTCCTGCTGGTGGCAAAGTCCTGGGCACCATGGCTCACCCCTCCCAGATTCACACCTTTACAGGAGCCACACAGACGGGCTTCCAGACGGGAATCCCCAGCACCACCTCAGGGCTTCTCATCGGGTTGCCCCATGACCAGTCCCAGATCCTGGTCTCGGAGGCTGGCCGGCCGCACGAGCTGGGTCCCGGTGTTGCCATAATGTCCAGTCCTTCCTCCCAGACTGTACTCGCGTCTGCTCACGGCAAAAAGAGGCCCATCTCTCGTCTTCAACCAAGAAAAAGCAAAAAGCTGGCCCGCTCCCGTAGCCAGCCTACTCTGGCCCCTTCTGAAGTGGGCCCTCCCAACATGACGCTCATCAACCTGTCTTCCCCTCAGATTACTGCCAGCATCTCTGGCCAGCCTGGTGGCCTGGTCTCCACTTCTCAGCGCAAGGTCCCCAATATTATCAAGAGACCAACATCGGGTGGGGTTATGTACTTGGACCCCACTACTCTCCTTCAGCAGAGGATTTCCGGCCCTGGCCAGCCTGGTATCCTGGGCTGTGATTCCTCCACTCACCTTATTCCTTGCACAGTCTCTGGCCTCAACTCCAGTCAGTCAGTGCTAAATGTTGTGTCTGTGGCCTCTAGTGGTGCGACTGGCCTTCTTGCACCAGGAACGGTCTCCCTCTCCACCCCTGTCCTCAGCTCTACGGAGATCACAGGGCCAATTAGCAGCCTCCTGTTCAAAGCCGGTCCACATGGCTTGGGCCTTCAATCAGCAGGGGGTCCACTGATATCACACATCAGCTCCTCTGTGCAGACATGTATTGCCAGCAGCATCTGCGTCCTGCCCTCCCAACAGACTTTCAGCATGGCTGTGAACCGGCAAGGAGAGACAGAAGTTAGTAACATCCATTTACAGCACCATTCCCAGCATATTAACAGAGCCCAGACTCTGGACTCCAGTCCACACACCACTGTTACGTTAGCCACCTCGCTAAGCCCCGCCAACAGACGTGTTGTTGGAGTGTTCACCCAAACACAAACCTCTGCACACTCCCAGAGCAGTAGAACAACTCCCATCTCCAGATCATCAGAACAAAGGCCGCCTAACTCCACCACTTTACGAGCAGAAAAAGGCAAACCGAAATCAAAGAGGAGCAGGCAGAGTCCAGACATAACCAGTGTGAAGAAGCTCAAGGCCTCTCAGACAGAGGAGCATCAAAGCAACCCTGCAGGACGACATCACTCGAAGCCAAGGTGAGGCGGTTGTTATTCTGGCTGCTTGAGATCTATTGTGTTTTCGGTTTATTTCTATTTACATGAATAAATGGGAGGAATTAGCAAAAACCTTCTCAAAAATGTTAGGTGCCGTAATAAACGCGACATGGAGAATAATGTCAACATTTTCAGTTTTTTGTCATGATGAGATACATATGGAAAAAACCCTGGAGAAGTCATGTAATTTGGTAATAGCAATATCCAGGCCTGGAGAAGTTTTGGAAAAGTCATGGAAATTTGCTTCACAAATGCCTCGACTGGAAAAAAAATCTATATTGTTGAAACAATACTTTAATGTTGAGGCAGATCCCTTACGTCACTTAACAGTGTTCTCTGCACGGGGTAACGTCAGATATGTGCTGAAATGACTGAGTGGTGAAGCCCACGAGCCTCAGTGGCCGGTGAGCAAAAAGGTTCATTTCAAGCCCCGACTACTTATCTTTGAAGGCACCAGCTTGCCTTTTCAGGTCATATTCATTCATTTTAGTTAAGATATATTTTGGTAAATTTTGACTTGGATTTTCATTCTTATTTTTTCATGAATGCATGTTTCCGAAAATGTATTGTCATAACATTTTGCTTCAAAGTCATTGAAATGTATTGAAAACTCTGATTATAATGAATTGTGAATACAAGAACAGGATTGTGTGTATGCTTTATTCTTTAGATGCTTCTTTAAAACAAAGTCACTGTACTATAATACTGTTTGGTTTGGGTACAGAGAAGTGAAATATCTCATCTTGACTGAATCTATATCTCCCGATTGGTCCCTAAAGTAGTTTTGCATAAAATGTATTACATATACATTATGTAATATACATTTTAAACCTCTCTTATTGTCTTTGCAAACAGTTCCAAAGAGCTGAGCTCCTCCGAACCCATGGACACGGGCAAGCCTGCAGACAAGGCGACCAGCAAGAGGTATGGGGTCATCCAGGCTAGGTGCCCATTTTCATACTTAATATATTAAAGAGTTCTAAATGCCTGTAATCATTTTCCAGTGTGCTTGGTAAAAAGAAGACATCTGAAAGTCCTGTGTTACCGGGGAAAGTAGTGGGCAAAGACAAACCATCTGCAGACGGCGGAGCAGGGTCTCTTCCTGTGGCTTCACCACCCGACCAGGACGGCAACAGCAGGGACACCGGCCTGGATAGCAAACCCAAGAAGGGCATCATCTTTGAAATCTGCAGTGAGGACGGCTTCCACATCCGCTGTGAGAGCATCGAAGGTGAGGGAAAGGGACTTTGTTTCTGTGCTAATATGCCTTCGGCAAAAAGTCATCGCTGTAATTACAACATAAAAGGTTACATTTCACATATATACTTCACATGTATTCATATGAAGGTGATAAAATAAAATAAGATCCGTTACAGTGTGCAGGAAATACTGAGCTGTCGTGTCCTAACTTTACAGAGGCTTGGAAATCCCTGACTGACAAGGTGCAGGAAGCTCGCTCCAATGCACGACTCAAAGAGCTCTCTTTTGAAGGTGAGGCGTCACTCTGACGACACCGCAAAACAAAGAAGAATAGAAGCATCGCTGTGTATATGCAAACGATTCATTGTGTTCCTTTGCTCCTCCCCAGGTGTGAATGGATTGAGGATGCTGGGAGTCGTCCACGAGGCGGTGGTCTTCCTGCTCGAGCAGCTTTACGGCTCCAGACACTGTCGGAGCTACCGCTTCCGCTTCCATAAACCAGAGGAAACCGATGAACCTCCCATTAACCCCCACGGGTCGGCTCGTGCAGAGATCCACCACAGGTCAGGAAGGAACACACACACACACACGTACACGTGTCTATAAGACGTGTATAGACAGATCGGGTTAATGACTCATTGGACGATTGGAAAACCAAGAACCTTCTTTCTGACTTTAATGCTTCTTATTAAGAAAAAATGTTTTTAATCAAACTTGTAACCAAACCTGTTTGGATCTCGTGCGTTTGTGTTTCTGACTGCTGCCTGTTACATCTGTTTGCCTTCCAGGAGGTCTGTATTTGACATGTTCAATTTCCTGGCTTCAAAACACCGCCAGCCTCCCGAGTACAGACCGCAAGAAGACGATGACGACGAAGGACAGCTCAGGACTGCCAGGTCAGTTACTGCGCCCACAACATTTGTTGTTTATTCACAGCCATTACAATCTGCCAACACATGAACTCCCCCCTTGAGGATCTTGTCTTACATGATCTGACCTGATGTTATTATCTGAAATCTGAGAGTTTAACAGTTATAGAATATAATTTTGACACTTCTTTTTGTTGCAGGCGTGCTTCCATGGAGCTACCACTGGCTGTGAGATTCAAACAGCTCAAGGCCACCTCTAAGGAAACCGTTGGAGTCTACAGGTTAGATCAGAATGGCTTAAACATCATCGTTTATAAATCATTTACAATTAGGTGGATGAAAAGTGGCACAAGACGTAGATGATGCTCAATAGCTGGGTTTAAACAAAACAACCTCCTGGTAATTACTTTTCAAGGAACTAGAAGGTTCCTTCAGACCATTGTTGTCTGTATTTCCAAAAACGAGGGCTGCTGGTGGTCACAAGGACAAACACACTCTGCAGCCTGCAGTTCAGTGTGGCCGCATGTTTCATCTAAGAATCATGTAGAGGAGGAAACAGCCTTGGTTTTATCTCACTGCGACAACACTTAGTATTTACCGCTGCTTGTTGGCTGTAATGAATGAAATGCATGGGGTGAAAATGAAATTAAGACCATCTGTCTCCACAGTAAATCATCTGCTGAGTGTTTGATGGATATTTATTTGTGCTTTAGAATGTAACCGGCATGAAACAATCAGATATTGTTTTTATTTCTGTCACTCGCAGCACTGATGGATGATGTCTCTCTCTACTCGCTCTCTTTTTTTTTTAAACAAGTCGGGAAGCCAAAATTAAACAAATAATCTAACTTTACTTTTAATGTCATCAAACAAAGAGAAAGGCTCTTCTTGTCTCCTAAAATGGTCCTAAATTGATAGCAGAGTACTTCCTTGTTGTCCTTGTGGTCTCTGTGGTTGAAACGCAGTGAGTTCCCTAAAAGGTTCCTAGTCTCTGGGGGATGTCCTGTGGTCAAAGAGGAGACTTTAGACCTTTCCTGTTGGATTTCACTGTCACATTTACCTTTGTGGTTTATAATAATGAGATCAGTTGTGGTTGTCCATGATCTCATACCTTCAAGTTTAATAACTTGAAGGTATTAAAAAAAGGCAGGTGGCCTAAACAAAATCAGCGTCTCCATATGCAGGCTAAAGCCATTACTGGGATTCAATTACAAACTCTGTATCCCTCTGCAGGTCTCCCATTCATGGCCGAGGTCTGTTCTGCAAGAAAACCATCGATGCAGCGGAGATGGTCATTGAATACTCTGGAAACGTCATTCGGTCTGTGCTCACTGACAAACGGGAGAAATATTACGATGGAAAGGTGAGCTCTAGGGAATGAACTTTGAGTTAAAGATGTATTAGTTTGATGAACTTTAGTATAATAATATAACATGCATAAAACCTCTGTCTTATCTTTTCTCACAGGGGATTGGCTGTTACATGTTCCGCATCGATGACTACGAGGTGGTAGACGCCACGGTGCATGGCAACGCCGCCCGCTTCATCAACCACTCCTGTGAGCCCAACTGCTACTCTCGGGTCATCACTGTGGACGGCCTGAAGCACATCGTCATCCTGGCCTCTCGGCGCATTTACTGCGGGGAGGAGCTAACCTATGACTACAAGTTCCCCATTGAGGATGCCAGCAACAAGCTGCCCTGCAACTGCGGTGCGAAGAAGTGTCGCAAGTTCCTCAACTGAACAATTGAAAAAGAGGACTGGTAGGGTGTCGAGCAGCAGTGCCATGGTGTTCTGAGGTCCTCCCTACTGGGGGTTTGCCGTGGCACCGGCTGTAGGTCGGTTTCCTGGGTCCGGTCCGGTCCGGCGTAGGCACCGGGTCTGTCGGTGTTTCTGCTGCTAGAACCACAGCAGAGGCAGCGGCCGTGGGTCGTACTGTACATACAGGAAGGGCCATTTTTGGAGGAGGGGCCACTCGTAGAAATTCAAACATATTGTGCCTCCTTTTGTCTCATTTACATTTGGCACGGGACGTTTCGCCTTCAGAGGTGAGTTATGAAACAGTTTGAGCCTTCACAGCATTGCAATACAACAATAACTTTAATTTGGACATTTGGATGATAAAGTTACCCCTTCATCATTTATTTTTTACATTGGCCCATCCTCCTTCATTTTCTAGAAGTATGTTCTGGTCCACTAATGCTGAGATGTGAACATAGAAGAAAAAAAAATTCAAGAACTTGGTTCCTTTTTACACCAAAGTGCAATTTGTTGAAGGGACTTGGAACAGTCATTTTAATAGAAAGACAAATTAGAAACTTGTTAGTATTTCTGTTTGTTTTTGTTGTTTATTTTTATAAAACTCAGTGTCGGCTATAATTGATGCACATCTCCCTGTCTGAATGTGCCCTGATGCCTCCAGAGCCGTGGTGATTTGCTGAACCGTTCCCCCTTGTGTGTGTGTGTGTGTGTGTGTGTGTGTGTGTGTGTGTGTGTGTGTGTGTGTGTGTGTGTGTGTGTGTGTGTGTGAGTGAGTGTGAGAGTGTGTGGGTGTACATTTAACACTGTAAATAGGAGCTGCTTGTGAATAAGCAGCCTGAGAAGAGCTGTACCGGTGGAAACACTAGGGGGAGCAGTGGCCACAGAAAGGAAGAGAGAGAAAAAGAGACACGGGTAGAAATGTAGATTTGTTTAAAAAAAGCAAAAAGGTTATTTTTGTCCGTTCGTGTAAAGGGTGATATCTGCGGTCGATAGCATCCGTCGTACTTAAATTGAAGTCTGACAGCTTGGTAGCTATGTAGACATGTTATTGATGGGATTCAAGCCTCTGGCCTGACAGAGCGAGGCAGCTAGAGATTCTGGTGGACTGACAGCCAAGGGCCTGGAGAACCCTACTGATGTGCTTTAGTAGACATATTTATAATTGATTTTTTTTTTCGGAGCCGTGATCCAGATTACAGCCGTGGATCTTACAGAAACATACAGTCACACGCGCATGCTGTTATCAAAAATAGTTTTTGGTAATTCTATGAGCCCAGACTTTTTGAATCACGTTCCAAATTACAGCAGCAGAGAGAACCAAACTTCACGCCCTTGAATTGAATTTTCACACCGCTCGTTGTCTCCTTGGCCTGTTGTGATAACCGTTACTTTGGAAAATGTTTTTTTATTTGTATTAAGTCTTCTTTTTTTAGTCTTGTCTTGTCATCTTTTTTATTATGGACAGGGAAATATCATGCTTGCTTTTAAAAAAACAAATGTAAATAATGTATATTTTTCTACAAAAAGACTTACAAAGCACTCACTAGTGAATAGCACTTAATGATGGTATTTATATTTTTTAAAAATTGTATTTATTTTATTGCCATTTTTGTAGGAAATAGAGGTTTACAAACACTAATGCTTGGTCTCTATGTTTTGTATTCCGCTGCCTTTTCAAAGTTTTTTTTTAAATTTTTTTTTTTTATTTGTAGCCTGAATGTTTTCGTTGATTCCAAAGACTGACACTGGTCTGTGGCTCGGTCCGTTGAGTTCAGTCCACCAGTTGCTCTCTCATCTATCCCGGGCCGTTTGGTCGGAGCTGATGTTATTTTTTATTGTTCCAGTTCTAGCTGGCAGTACGGCAGTCGTGAACTATTAATTATGCACTTGAGAGAGTTAAGATTGTTGATCCCTAGCAGATATCTCCTCTCTCCAGCCTTATAGTCCCCCGCACCACATCACACCGAGAATCAAGTCCACTTACAGTCTGCTGCTACCAGGCAGTCTCATCAAAACGAGTCGTTTTATTTCCCTCTTGTCACTAATCAACCCGTGGGTCGACAGGCTCCAGCAGACAGTGTTGTCCCTCTGCAGACTAAAAACAAAGAGGTGCCTTTACTTTAACGCGATCCACAGCATTCATCGTACCCCCATTGAGCCAATCCGTTTACTAAAGAAGCCACTTGATCCCGGTGACCACTCACCTGTGCTCACCAACGTTCAGAAATCACTTTTTATTCTCTCGCTCACTGTCGTCGTGGTTTTTGCCTTAGTTGTAAATGCCTCTTCTCTCTCACGAGCCTTCATGTCCCGGTCGGAACAATCAATTTAGAAGGTTTACAATGACTGGTTTCACTCTGTGACTAAAGTCTTCTGTCCCTTTTTTTAAAAATTAATTTATTGTTGTCCACCGTTCATGCCGACTTCGTTATCACCTGAAGGCCGTTTAGCAGTCGCTCCCACGCTGCTTCTTGTTGTGAACTGAAAGAAAAAAACATGACTCACACATGATTTGCACTTTAGCTGTGACACAGGCACTGAATAGACATAGGAAAACTCTTTCTACAGACAGACAATACAGCTCCAATGCTGAAACCACAAGCACAGATGGTCACTGAGAATACCTTTGAGTTTGTGCATCAGGCCCCCGATATATAAAAACTGAGTTTGGTCATCTTTGGTTGGTCTTGATGACTCCTGAAAGAGACGTTTGAGGCTCTAGCCAAGTGCACTTGACTCGTTTTGTTTTTTTTCCTGCAACAAAGTGAAGGCAGGGAGCACGCCAGCAGCCCTCTCCTTCCTGAAGGTGCAGTGTGTACAAACCTCGGCTGTGCTTTTCCACTTAGGGCTCGAGATCAGGCGCGCCCCCCCTGTCCCTAAACCGGTTGTACGGCTGCACCGACGCCGGGCTCACCGAGTTCAGCTGCTAAGGTCAACGATGAATGTATATTCCTTCACGTCACCGGATAATGTTGATGCTTTGTTGCCTACATTTGTTTTCAGTTCTTGTGTCGATAACCCCCTGGTAGAGATATGAACAATATGTAGACGTGACCTCAAACTGGGCAGCAGCAGCAAGCGGCGGTTTTCTTTTCAGCACTGGGAATAATACTGAAGCGTGAACAGTGGTGGCATTTCTGTCTGCAGGACAACAAGTTCTTACTCGGTTAGCTCTCCACTTCACGCTAGCATCGGTGATAACGTGTTTACTGATGCCAAGGGCTCTGTCTACGGCTCTCACTCCTCGAGATCAATAAGTCATTTATTTCACTGTTGGATATATATATATATATATATATATATATATATATATATATATATATACATACAAACAACAAGGAAATGGTCTCCGTTGTTTCTTTGGACTTCATTTTACCACGCCACACCAGTGGCCCTTCTCCGTCATTATCTGTAACTATAGTATAAATACATAACAATATTATACAGAAACATGCATAGCAATTTCTTGTTCTTTAGTATCTATACAATATATGGAATGGACAGACAAACTTAGTTACAGTAGCAAAACAGCAGATTTATAACGGTTAATAGCAATGTTTCAGTGTACTCTATAATGGTTTTGTGTTACAGTACTATCAGATGAAGCTAACGTGCATCATTCTTCTGTATATTGATATCCAGTACCCGTTTTGCTGTGCCTGTGAGTGTTCCTTCGTCAACGAGGAGCACTGCAGTTTTGCTTTTCAAATATTTTCTTTCTGGAAAGGAACATTTCTTTTTTTTCTTTTTTTCTTTTTTTTTTTTTTTTTTTTTTATATGTGATGAGAAATGTAACTGTATTAATGTGGTTGTGAACTTCTTGAAGTCAGCCATTTTGTTTCCCCCCCCCCTCTGGTTGTTGTAGTGAATGTTTTTCTGTTTTCTTTTCTTTGTACGTTTTTAACAGGGACTTTTTAGACTTGATGTGGTATAAATTCAGAGTTTGGTCTGTGGAGACTGTCCGGGAGTTTTAAAGATCTCCCCGACGACCTCCCTCGCCTCCGAAGCTTTTGTTGTACTTATCACGTACTGGGTTTTTGTTTTGTTTTTAATAGAAAGTCATAATGCTGATGTTGAAAACATTTGATTTATTTATTTTGTGCAACATCCACCCTGAATTGTCCTTTTACAAGTCAAGGTTCGGGAGCGTGTCTGGCGAGTACGTAACATGTATTTGTAATTTTCTAATTGTTTCGTGTGTATAGAAGTTATCAGCCTAGGATGGGACGTGGTGTCACAGAGGGAGCGGAGGGAAGGACGTGTGGGGAAAGAGGGATCATGGATTATGAACAGGCTTGTTTCTTATGCCTTGAATATACCTTTGTCTTATCAATATTCCTCCTGCTCTCTGTAATAATGGTATTCATGAGTTCAACAGTCATATTTTATCCCTTTTTTAACAGTGTTCGTTCAATACACATCAACAAAATGAAGGAAAACCACCACAGTGAAAATAGACCACAAACTACTTGGTTGAATGTATAATTAGGAAACAAAGTTGTATATAAGTGTAAAAAGAAAAGTTTCTAATCATGTTTATTTTCTATGCACTTTTTTATTTAAGTGATAGTTTAAATAATAAACATGTCTCCTTTACTCTTTGTTGTCTCTTGCCTCGTTTACTGAATTTATAAAAATAATTGACACTTAATGGGAGATACCAGTAGTTTAAAAAACAAACTCAACATGGACTACTTTGTCGCTCCTCTGGAGGTTTTATGTTATATTATATATTAAACTCAGTCAGTAATCTGTGGGCACCATAATGAGTTGTTTTAAAGGTCAAAACTGAGCTTTTTTCCCGTTCAAGCACAGATGTTTTGGAAAATAAGTGCATTGTCACGCTATATCATCTTCAAAGAGGCACAGCGTCTGTGTTCACAGCTCCTTGTGATCAGGACATGTTTTTTTATTTTATTTTGAAAGGTAGGGCTGTTTCTGACTTCATGCCCAGACTAAAACTAAACTTATTCTGCTAACCCAATCTCACTTCTGCTACAACTTTTTCACTGCCGCCCACTAGAAATCTATTCCAATTGTTAGTTTGCCAAGTGGTCTAAATCAACAGTAAATCCTCTGAGCAGCAGTTTATGGACTTTAACAGGAAATTAGCAGACCCAGAATGTGCTGATTCAGGTGCTGCTAATTAAAAACATGCCCCCAACTCCCCCCATAAAACCTAGCCTTTTCAACTTAGAGTTTTGTCGTTAAAACACTAAGTAGACCCATGTGTTCAGTCAGAGCAGTTTCACTCCTTGTTCTCAGTGGGAACATACATGTCACAGCAAATACATATCTTACTATGTATAACTGTAGGGTGTGAGCACATATTCATAATCAAGTAAGTCATTTTAATTGCCTATGTTTGTGTCAATAACACATAAAGATGTGTTGATTTTAATGACATGATTTACTGTGTAGTAATTAAACTATTATACTTGTGGTTGGCCTATGGGCCAAATCCAGCTCTCCAGCTGAAACTTTTCACTTTTATGATTTACAGTTTTTATAGCTTACATAGTTTTTCACAAATCTACGAAATGTAAATACAAGCCTAATGTAAATCCATGTAATATCTCATGCTACCCATAGTTGTGCCTCATTCTGCACCAAGCTATTCAAACAGCACTAAGGTGTTGAAGTCCAATAAACCTAATCCTAGAATCATTCGACAGATAAATACTTAATCCACTTCATTTAATAGTAAAACAAGTATTCCTTCAATTTAAAACACAGTTTTAATGTCATTGCTTAATTGACCATAACAGATCTGTGACAGTCCAACTGAAGTTGTATAATGATGACATTTTATCCAAAGACAACAGTAGACTTTAAGTCAACCATAACTGAAGCAGGCGACCGTTTATCCTTGTGGTAGCCTGTCAATTACAGCTTCAGTCTCGCATGTAACGATAATTTGCATGTACTAGTCATTCTTTGCTAAATGAGTACAAACATAAGCGGCCTAAACGTACAATGAAAACAAAGGTCTAGTGGCTCTGTGAGGCTGTTTTTAGGCACAGTGGTGCTTTGAGCTTAATGCTAACATCACCGTTCTAACATGGTGTTTGCAATTATTTGATCATTAATCAAAGTATTAAACAAATACAAATTTTAACCTGATGATGGCACTAAATTCAAAGCTAGGGGATCAATGGAAGTATTATAATTAAACATTAGAAGAAGAAGAAAGTCTGCACCAACGTCAGTAGGATTACTTCTCTGGGAACCACCAATGTCTGTATGAAAGTCGGATCGATCCGTCAAACAGTTGTTGAGACTTTTCAGTCTGGACCAAAGTGGTGGACAGATCGATGTTGCCATCCCGAGAGCGAAAATGATTGTTGGATACAAACTTAACTCAAACAGTGTTATCAGTCAACTACTTTCTAAATTACAAGCAACAAACATGTCGAGAACATGTAAACCTATAAAACATTGGCCCATGGTCGAACATATTGCTGCCCCCATGTGTCACACTAAACACAGTCCTGCTCCAAGGCTTCGTCCTGCTCATTTTCTGTTTTCGTTTCTCCCACAGAGATGAGACACTCCACCGCCATCTCCGGTTTTGGCACAGTTCTGGTCTGTTTGGGGTCACTGCTGCACGATAACAGTGAAAGCATGTATTCCTTGGCCCGAAATTCAAGGGAGCTGCTGAATTCAAGCTGCTCAAGTTTTAGCTTCCTTGCCAAAAAGATATTAAGAGCTCTTGCTTTATCAATTTAACACTGCCACTGAAGGATTACAGGGAGTAGGGGATTACCGTCTGAGTGGGGGACTGATAATAGGATGATGTTATCTGGAAGCAAATTGCTTGGAGACAGATAAAGAAAATCACAGAGTAGAGTAAAGAAACTGTGATTGTATCTGTTTGCTTTTACGTCAGTTGACGTCTGTATTTATCTCTCTCTTCTGTCGTTTAAACGGTTGTGTTTTGTGTAAATAATCTCATGTAATAGAGCTCATTCTCTGCTGCAGTTTGATGCGGTGACTCTTTGACTTTTTCTGACCACAGCCCTCTGAACTCTGAGGTTCTGCCTTGGAGAGTTTCCCAAACACTGTTATGCAATCTCCCAAACATCGAACCCCTCCTTTCATATTGATTTAGTCACAATGTTGTTTTAGAGTTGGTTATTTCTCTTTTGTATATGCTGGATTAACATCAAATATTTTCCTCTGTGTCCTCCCTGTTCTCTCTCTCCTCCCAGTCTCTAATTGGATTTCATTACCGTTTCCTTTCACTTTTTCCCAGCCAGACGCTCTGGTTTGGAGGAACGGCTTTCAGTGGGTTCTCTTTGATGCACTCAAACATCAGCAGCAGCAGCAGCTCCAGAAGACTTCGCGACACATCGTCCGGTAAGTTAAGTTTTTTTCCCTGATTTGTGAGTGAAAGTTGCTCTTCAGTGTTTCCGGACACACAGGTGAAGTCTGCACATGTCATAGTGCAGAGTTGAGATATGTCTGAAGGCTTTAGTGTTGAGAAAGTAAGTCTTTTTTTCCCTTCAGAGCAACCAATAAAATGTAAGAGTATAAAGTGTGTATTAGATAGGACTGCTTGATGGAGCCAGTCTTCTTATGGTCTAAAGATCTTAACCTGTTAACTAGTCTACAAAAGCTGTCTTATAATGTGGTGAAGATAAAAGTACAATCGTTTTCTCTGAAATGTAGTGGTGTAAACAAATAATGTAGCAAAAAATACTGTACAAGTACCACAACATTGTATTTAAGTACAGCACTTGAGTAAATGTGTCACCGGCTCATTGCATTATTCAGCAACACAGGGTCAAAATCAAAGTGCAGCTCTGCCTTTAAGTGCCTGTTAGGGGGTTACAGTAAATGTGGATAACATCAGTACACTTCAGCTGGTCTCAATATGCCCAAAAATATTACAGTCTTACAGAGAAATCAGATCTTTGAACTGCCTGTACAAATATATCTCAATCATCCAACATATATTACAGCAACCTACGAAAAGGAAATTAAAATTAAAGTCTGACAAATCTGCAACTTATGAACATACATTAAAAAACAAACAGTATAAACTGAGTCAGAAGTGTTTGTAGTTGTACAGTTGACGCTGTCGTCTACATATTAGTGGCCTTTAAACGGTGGATTCATCGTTTGTTGGCTTATTAAAAACATTCATGTTTCTAATCATCAGAGGACTGATGGCAGACAGCTCTTCAGACTCTCCATTATTTGTCCTCTTGTCTGCGCTCCTCTTCTGCCAGGAACGCTGACATGCGTTTCTCTCTCCCTCTTTTTTCACTCACTGTTTCCTTCTGTTTTTACCCTCCCCCCCCCCCCACCCCTCCTCCCCGCTCCTCTGTGTTATTTTGCAACTGTTGTGGATGCAAGCTTTAGATTCCAATTAGGAGACCTCCAGAGAGATGACAAAAAAAACTCTTAGCGGTTCTCATCATTGTCACAAACCACAAACAGCAAGTTTTAACCATAAACATGGAATCCACAAGAGAGCTGTGTGTACTGTTAGACAGCTGTGAGTCCTCCTGCGCAGCTCATCAGATCACTTTATGGTCCTGTGACGCCTGTCCTGCTGCCAGACAGACAGACGGCCAACCAGGGCAACAGGCTGTGGAGACCAGCTGCCCAAAGACCCTGCAGGAAAACATACGGTCCAGGCAGGGTCACAATGAGATTGAGGTTCACACACAAGCAGGAAAAGGAGCAGACAGAAAGACAGAGAATTTTGTTGATGACATTTTTAACCGTTGAATGTGAGTAGTTTCCGAGACGCCTGTCTGGTTTTCAGCATCTCATCAAACTTTTATTAGAAACATCTGTTTTGTCATCATATTTTTTTCATGAAGATTAGTCATTAGCTCAGGATTTTGTATTACTGTCATTCTTCTGAATTGACTGAATGGCATTCACACAAACAAACGTTACACATGCTCTTTTATTTACATGGATTTATGATCTTTGCAATTTGACCAGTTTAATGTCAAACAATTAAATTATGTCTAGTTTAGGTTTTGAGTTATTTATGTAAAAGTTAGATCAGTCCGGGATCATAGATGATGGTCTTTTCTGTCCCCAAGTTCCCACCACGTGCTTTCCCTGAAACAGAGCATGCTGTTCTTGTTATCATGACTCTCAACCCATTATTTGAGGAAGTTGAATCACCTGTTGGAACCAAAAACTGCATTTGTGTTAATAAAACAAGCTTCATGTGGAACTTGTTACAGTCAAATCTCAGTAAAAATCTTAAAGATTTTAGATTTTTTAAAGATATCTACCTGAGTAGAGAAGGACACTTTCATGAGACATCTGTGCTAAATTACTGGCTATTTCTTTACAGTTCTGGCAGTACTACTGACATCCAATGAGTAATACCAATTCAGTCATGTAATATGGTTATTTCAGTTTTACTTTGTCTTCTAACCAAATTAGGAACTTGTTGAAAAACATAAACTAGTTTTTCAGGTAACAGGTCTTCTTGAGAGTCCTTAAATCCATGTGATAAATTCCCTCCAACTGCAACTGAACTGAAGCTTTTGATCCTGTGCCGCAGCATATTTGTAGGTGAACTGAATTTTACTGCAAGTCCTCAAATTATGTTGTAAAACACTCATTACAGTGTGCTTACACAACTTAAACATGTATGCTCTTCTGGCGCCTGTGATCTGATGACCTTTGATTTGAAGTGATGTTTATGTGGTGCACTCTTGTTTAACTGGATCATATTATCCCACTGTATGTAGTCCAGCTCAAACTTTGGTGTTACTCGTCCACAGACTTGTTTGTAACCCGTAATGTTTCCTTTATCTTTACAAGACTAAAATCTATTTATCTTTTCTCCCTCAGCCCTGACACTGCAATGACCTCACTCTGGCTGTTGCACTCCCTCCTTCTCCTCCAAGTCCACCTTTCCAACCAGTTAGAAGACAACAAGATCCCTCCCAGTCTGTGTACTGGTCACCCTGGTATCCCGGGCTCTCCTGGAGCTCATGGCAGTCCTGGTCAGCCAGGGAGAGACGGGAGGGACGGGAGAGATGCTGCTCCGGGGGAGAAGGGACAGAAGGGGGACGCGGGAGACCCAGGTGCTCTATTATTACATTTATTTATGTGTGAGTGTGTGATACATGTCCGCTGTTGACGCTCATGTCTGTGCTCCTCCAGGTGAGACAGGATTGCGAGGCCTGGCCGGAGACAGCGGTGACCCAGGAGTAAAGGGAGAGAGGGGACAGGCGGGAGAGTGCGCAGTGGCCCCCAAATCAGCCTTCACTGTCAAACTAACCGAGGGCCACACTTTGCCCCTCACTGTGGGAGATGCGGTCCACTTCGACAAGGTCGTGATCAACGAACAGGGCGACTACAACACAGAGACGGGGCGCTTCACCTGCAAAGTGCCAGGAGTTTACTACTTTGCCGTCCACGCCACAGTCTACCGCGCCAGCCTCCAGTTTGACCTGATGAAAAATGCACACACAGTGGCATCTTATTTTCAGTTCTACGGCAACTGGCCCAAACCGGCGTCCCTGTCAGGCGGCTCCATGCTCCACCTCGTCCCTGGTGACCAGGTGTGGGTCCAGATGGCTCTGTCAGAATACAGTGGATTTTACTCCAGCACCAAGACAGACAGCACCTTCACTGGCTTCCTGGTGTACTCAGACTGGAAAAACTCTGCTGTGTTTGCATGACATGGGCTCATGAACCAAAGCAAAGTCATATCCCACTTTGGGAAATCATCCTCAACCTGTTTTTTGTTTGCTTATTTCAGTTTTCTTATTGAGAAGTGAATGGGCCGTGACTTGGTCCATCTGTGTTTGTGTAATGAGTATTAAACACACCAGACAAATTTACCTGAATGGCACATACCGTACTGGTGAGGCGTGAGGTACATCCACGGTTTATTCAGTGTCTGTTCTTCAGTTGCAGCCTTCAACCTGCTGTGACACTTACTTCTTGTAACAGATGTTGTGAAAGCAGCCTCCAGCCTCCTCCAGGCCACAAATTCAAACAGCTTTTATGTTATTATTGCGCTTTGTTTCCCGTCAATATCTGCTGCAGCAAACGTGAAGAATGAATAAACCATCTTAGTTTTTAAAACTGACTGACATATTTTTGGCCATAAATACCAATGCACACTGTGTGAGGAGATCAGTTTTACTTATTGTTGCAATAACTTATCAGTTCTACACTTTCAAATCAATCTCCAAAACATGATATTTGGGTCACCATCTCATAACATGCCAGACTGTGCACGCACCTGACTGCAGTGGTGGGAAAAGTACTCAGATCCTTTACTAAAGTAAAAGAACCATTAAAACAATGTGAAAACACCCCGTTACATGCAAATCCCCTTGCATTAAAACTCCTACTTAACTTTAACTACGTATGTATCATCAGCAAAATGTACTCAAAGCATTTAATATCAAATTGTTAATACTGAAGTATCAATGTGTAAGTGACATTGTTATACGATTGAAGCTGGTTGAGGTGGAGCTAGTATTAGTTACCTGATATACAGTTACAGATAGATGTTTTGATCCAGTGGTGTCCAACCTAGGGGTTGAGCCCCCTCCAAAGGGTCACAAGATGAATCTGAAAGATTGTGAGAGGAAAGATTATGATGCAGAACATATATTTTTATCTCATTAAGCCTTAAATTGTTATTCAAATGAGACCATCTGAGAAGTTTGGATGGTAAATCCTCTGTGCAAGAGCCGGAAACAACTTCAAGACATCTGAAACACGATAAGGGACTTGAGGAAACGGGTCAATAAAGGGCTGTTAAAAATGGGAACCAGTGGTTTAATCTCTAACAATGCATCATTTCATTAGAAGTTTTTAAAATCTAAAATCTTAATCTGAAAAAGTAACTAATAGCTATAACTGTAAATAATGTAGGGCGGTAAAACTGCAACCTTCTGAAATGTAATGGAGTAGAAGTATAAAGTTGGATGAAATGGAAATACTCCAGTAGTACCTCAAAAGTACAATGCTTGAGTAAATGTACTTTGTCATTTTCAACTATTGCCAAATTGGTCAACTTTTACTTGGCATTTATATCGATTGAATCCACCCGATACACCCAACTCTTTGGTTCCCATACCCAAAGCACAACCCAAGTAAATACCACAATGAGAACGTCTGGAAATTATTCATTTTCCACTGGATTTACACTGTTTACTTCGGCCTATAATGATTTCACCAAACACTGTGAGACTCTCCAGCCACAAGTCAACACTGGGAGCGGGTTGATGTAAGTCACGTCCTTCTTCCCGTCACGGATACTAGTTTAAAACAATGATGACATATTAGTTTCCCAGTTTACTGAGCTGAGTCTCTCCCATCGTCTCCTGACATCTTTCTTGAGGCGTGGGTTGTTTATTTAGGAGGGTAAACACTGACGAAACCAGAACCCAAGTAATGTCGTTGTGTGCCTGTCAAGTACACTACCTCACACATGAGGAAATGTTATTTTCCCTTCACTCCCTGAGACTCCTACACATAATTAAACTTTGAATATGTCCTCATAAGAGTTCCCTCTATGATAGACTGTGAATAGCAGGGAGTTAATCAATCTTCCCCTGGCGTCAGCCAGTGTTTTCCGTTAGTTCACAGCCTGTAAATCGCTCTGTTTTGAAGCTGATGGCCAAGCAGTGACATCAATCCCTGAAATACTGAGCTCTCATTGGTCGACGTTGGTTTGTGGTTGGTGTCTGTGGTGAAGAAAAGGCAGGCGTTTGACATATAAATCCTTAATGCAGATACAATGTAGTTTATATGGTGAGACACTGTGATAGACCACATGCACTATAGGCCACCTACTGTAAGATATGTTTGACAAGCCGCCAAAGTGTCTGTAAACTCTATTCATTTCTCATTTTATTTAAGTTCATATTATATTTTTTGTACATGTTATATCCTTACATCATGCCCAATAGACTGCTTTAAAGAAAAACTTCAACATTTCTACCCCAAAATACACATTGTTACTGAATATTTAGACAATCTTGCCGTTGCCATCATCTGTCGTTTTTATAAAAAAATGTACATCTGAGAGGGATGAGAGAGAAGTCTGGGTCAGCCTGCTTGACCTGTTGCCACCGCGACCCGACCCCGGATAAGCGGAGGAAAATGGATGGATGGATGGATGGATCTCAAACAAATGAGATTTAAAGTGTTAATTTGTGAGTTTTAGAGGTTTTGTCACCTTTGGACAGAGTCAGGCTGTTTCCCTCTTGTTGCCAGTCTTTATGCTAAGCTATGCTAATTGGCTACTGGTGGAAACACAGTAGTGTTAGTAGTTTTGACCTTCTCACCTAAATAACTCTTGGCAAGAAAGCAAACAAAGTGCATTTCCCTTAACTATTCCAGAAAAGCCCTCTCCACACTGCCAAGGACTAAAATATACAAAATAAAACCTGTCATTTGTGTGTATTTTTAGAATACAAACTTCTCCTCAGGTAGATGATCCCCAAATTACCAGAAACAATATGACTTCATTGTCCTCAATGAGAGGGTATCTCCAAAACAAAATGAAGATATGTGCACATGGATTCTGATCCTTTAAAACTAAAACAGGATTTGAAGACAAAGACAAAGTATTCCTGATAAACACAGGGAGTCATACAGCTAAAGTCTGAGAGTAAATATGCTGTCACCAACTACATTATTCTCAGTCTTTTGGTTGAGATGGTTCAACTGTAGTTGGAGGTGCTCCTTTGTCCAGCAGGGGACAGTGGTGCATCATTGTTCAGCAGCTAAAACGTTGTCTGTAGGAACATCTGCATAGGAAAGTATCACGTATCATCACTTTGTGCTCCACATTATGAAGGACTGATCACATTATGGAGGACCGATCACTCCAACCATCTGTATCAACAGTCTGTGAGACCTGAGGTGACTTTGTGACGTGTGGCTGTGCTTGAAAGAAGCTTGAACTGTCTGCACACACACACAGATTCGTGTGGTATGAATAACTTGATATGCAGCCACTGAGGAGAGGGTTTTACGCTACTCTGATAACAACAGCTATGACTTTGTATTACGTGCTGAGGACTATTTTTGAACGCGTTCAAAGACTATAGACGACAGTTAGGCTGTTATGGCAAAACCAGGAAACCATATTTCATTTGTAAGGTGCTCTCTGAGAAGATTTCCAAAATGAAAAGACGTGCAGTTCAGTCTTTTGAGAGTATTTATTGAATCGGGTGTTCAGGATGCTTCGATGGCCTGTTTTACTGCAAATAGTCTCTCTCAGTCGAAGAAGGTGAAAGTTCAAGTAGCACGGAGGGCTCCTACAAAGAGCCCTCTGACCTGATGGCTATCATCCAGCTTTAATCTCCATGTGGCCTATTCATCACACAGTGTATTTATTCAAGACTGTCAGGATTATCTGGATTACTTACAACAAACCTCTTAATTACAGTTGAGTCAGAGTTGGGTGGAGGCCAGCACTAATGAGCTGCCTGTCTCCTCTTTATCTCTTCACGTCGCTGGCAAACTCTTGTTTTCCATCTTAATTCAATGGCACCGTTTCCTCTCTATTCTGTCTTCTCTCACCTTTTGTAAAGCTCAAGATGTTATCCTCTATGTGTGAAACTTTGGTCCTTTTTGAACTTGCCGAAAATAAACTCTGTGGCAAACAAACGTTTACGATACTTCAGCAAGATAATCTTCAGAAATGAACACCACTTTTAGGATTTCTGAAGCGTGAAGTAAAGAAGTAAGGAGCTAATGTTAGGCTATAAAGGAACTACACCACGGTCACATGACTTCACTTCACCACCACGGAGCTAAAGGCGAACTAGCGTTGACGTGATGACGTTTAGTAGTTTCATAAAAGCAATTGTTAACAACCACAGGCCTTATTTCAGGCAAACCAAAAACCCAAACCCATTCAAAAAAACCATTGACTTCGAGATGAAGGGAAACTAGAAGTGCAATAATGCTAACTCATTTGCAAGTTTTAGGACTCATTCCTGCAGTACTCTATAGAAACGTCCACTAAAACCGTTTCATATAGGCTCATCTATGCAGAGAAATTCTCTTATTGTTTATGGTAAATGGTAAATTGACTGTACCTGCTTTAACACATGTCATCCTTCACCCATTCATACACTGATGACAGGGGCTACCATGCAAGGCGCCACCTGCCCATTAGGACTATCTAACATTCATACAACATTCACACACCGTATGCACAGCTACGGGAGCAATTTTTAAGTGTCTTGCCCAAGGACACATCGACATGGACTAGCGGGGGATCGAACCAACGATCATCTGATTGAAGGACGACTCTGCGGAGCCACAGTCGCCCCCACAAAGGGAGGTCACAGGTCAGGGTTGACTTGCTGTTTGTAGCTGGTGACCATCTTCGTTTAGCAGGGTACATGCTCACTGTTGTGATGGCTTGAACCCGTCTGGTTTCCCACTCGTTAAGACACCAAGATCAAAGCACACATCTTAGACATGATGGAGAAATTAAGAGTCAGGGTAAGAGACGGAGACAGTGATCATAAACAGAAAAAAATAGAGCCTGAGTGAGGCAGGGAAGAGTGCACGAGAGTCTGACATTTTCCCACACTGCTCTCGGCCAGGACCACCAGGGTCAAAAGGAAGAGGTTGAATCCCCGGAGTATAAAGCTCTCCTCAGTTTACCCCTCCCTGCTCTTCCCCTGACATTAAACTTCCTCTCCACTGTTAACGCCACTCTCACTCACAACTAACACATAAACACTGCTTAGGCTGGGCTCAAGGGTCAGGAGACAATAAACAACTCCTGGATTTGTTTTCTGGTCTCTAACAAGACCGTTTCATTTGTGATCGTCCAGCTGGAACCTGAGCACACCTCTCAGTTATAAAGACGCCACGATTTCATGTCTCCTGCCGAGTCACACATGACGTCAGTGCCGTTAAATTAGAGGGTCAATCAAGATGCCAATGTGATGTCCAGACACAAATTAATTAAGAACATCACACATAAATCATTTTATTACTGTAAAAAATACCCTAAATATAAGTATATTGCAGATTAATGTCATTTCATGCATTCCTTTATCGTAGCAGATGTCCGGTATGAAGCTGGAGATATTTTTAGAGACAACATTGGGAACGTGAATAAAGTTGTAAACCACAAGGCTCTGATGAATTGTCATATGGTGGTCCCATGTGACCATTAGGGGCCCACTCCTCAAACCCTGCAACCCTACTGCAGCCCCCCAAAAACACTCCCTTTATCTAAACATGAAAGTTCTCAACGGTTTCATTCTCTGTTCGTTTCAAAAACAGCGTTGACAAGTGAAAGTAATCTATAATCTTGTGTGTCCAGCCCTCGTGGAAATACTTCCCACTGTACTTCAGTTGTAAACAATCTGCATCCCCCCCCTCTTCATATGAGTCCCGGGAGCATAACGCAGTCTGTGTGGGCCTCATGAGGAAAACCAAATTTGGTAAAAGATACAGACACCAAAGCTTAAAATATGTGAGTTTTAGTAAACAATGTAAGTAGGAATGTAAGATGGAAGCGTGGTTCTCTACTCTGCTTTACGTCCATACTGATTGCTACACAGGCCTTTTTTTTTTTTGTACAGCTTGTCATAGTAGAAAAAGCACAGGTGTTACTAATGACATTAACGATCGCTCCGTTCTTTTCAAGTCCCAGTGAGTCACAAAAAGCATCAAAGTGAGCCAGCATGAACAACACCAGGACACTGAAACTGTAGCAGCTAAATGGAATTCAGCCATCGTTAATTTGATCATTTACACCTGTTCCCTCAAGTGACATTGGAAATTTCCTCTGGGGAAAAAAATGCCTTTGTAATGCCTGCTCTGTTTATTCTGAGCTGCACCTGAAGGCAGCACAATCAGCAGTTTGGGACCCACCTGGGTCCAATGAGGCATAAAGGCCTCACTGTGTTCACCCTGCAGCACACTGCCGCTCATTAGACTCACAGAGTGGGCTCGGTGTAGCTGGTGGTGTCGTGGTTATTGGGACAATAAATATTCCCAAGATCAGCCAAGGACCACTTTGCAATCCTACTTGTGTGTTTGTTTGTTTTTGCTCCTTATCACATCACAATTTGAATTTTTCTTAAGTCAGCTGAGCTACTCCACTGTCTGTCTATGTGACCAGTGACCCTGGGCCTTACATTCCCCTGGTTGGGAATCATTGCAATTTTGTGTTTCATATTTTCTAATTTCTTACTCTTCTATGATAGTAGGCTGAATATCTTTAGATTTGAGTTACCAGCATTTTTTGCTATTTGCAGACATTCTTGAGACTAAAAACGATGACACAATCAAGGACATAAGCTGTAGATGAATAGTTAATGAAAATAACTTAGTAGCAGCCTTAATAAATCTGCTTTTGTACTGGATGTGTTTCCTCATGGTCGAAGAGTTCAAGCTGTGACAACATCTACACGGATTATTACACGATGGACTGATAAAGATCACAAAGAGTTTCAGACGTTGTTTTATTATAAACAGAAAAGTTGCCGTTATGTGGCAGTCATAGTATTTAAAAAAAAAACAATCCACATCATGTCATACAAACTGCAGGTAACAAGAGATGGTCAGGTGAGCAGTTTTCAGTCCACTGCAAATCTTATATTAGGAATGCCATTGGCATTTTAGGAATAGTCCATAATGCCGACAGCCTCTTGTATTGTCAGTAATTGGTCAAATCATACAAATTATTTTAAGAATAAAAAAAGAAAAGGGTTTGATGGATCTGACTTCACATGATAAGGGTGGAGGGTCACAACTCTGCCCTGTAAACATTAAACACCAATCAATATCAACACTTCAACAAATGGGGAAAAAAAAAAAAAAGCAAATGAAATTGTAAAGCGTTATTAGGTTATGGTCCTCTTACACAACAGAAATCTATGTCTTATTAAAATGACAAAAAGGAAAGGGAGAACCTGCTATGGATTATGTGTTGGTGGAAGACTGGAACAAGCTCCATCAATAGAACAAATGACTGGAATAAAGCTGTATTCTATCAGGCCTGACTGGAAGAATACACTTTCCTTAAATACAGAAAACCGTCTTTACGTGGCTCTGTGAGTAGTGGTTGTCATGTACAGAAGTGTTTCTAAATGTTATACACGCACTGCATTCATTCATACATACAGCGTGTGAGGAATCAGTCGTATACTCATGCAATAAAGCACAGTTTTATCTTCTTCACAGCTTGGCCCGCTGAAAGCACAACATTTCTTAAGACATGAGCGGTGGTTGACGTTTCAGCATCGTGCGCGGGGGGGGGGGCACACTGACGGGTTACAATGGCAACAAGACCTGAGACTCAACATGGCAATACTGGAGTATCTCAACAGGTGCACTCTTTGTGCCAAAACAGACTGTAGCCGTGTCCCAAATCCACACCGCAAGCTTACCCTAAGCAGAATGTTAGTGTGTTCACAGGTGACAGAAACACTATTCTCTCCCACAATGCAATGCACAAAGGACGTGCAGGAGCTGTTCACAGCTGTGTGGAGGATGATGAAACCGTTCTTATACATTAGTTTGATTAACATCCGACAGTGTGAGTATTATGTTACTTCCTATTCCTTTAGTTGAAAAAGTTAAGTATGATGATTACTTATATGCCAGACAGCAAAAAAACGTTTACTATAAGTATATAGTACATAGTGTACTATATACTTATGTTCCATGTAGTCCGCCCCCCACAGATCCTCTTCTGTTGGTCTCTCATAAATACACATCCATAGTGTTGAGGATCATGTGCCGACAGAGCGGGCAGTTCTGTTGATATATGGGCTGCCTCAACAAGATGTTCGTACAGTCGCTACACAAGCAGAGGTGCCTGCATGGCAGCAGCACCACCGTCTTGGTGCAGTCCTGACAGATCACACACTTCTTCCTGTCCTCCTGCTCCTTCAGCAGAGTCAGCAGATTCTCAGCAGGTAGAGGTTTTCCGCCTTTGCCTGAAGACGACTGCTTCTTTAGCGGTCTGTCTATGCTCGATGACGGGAAAACTAAGTCCAGCAGCTCCTGGTGTGCTCCATCTCCCGCTCTTCCATCCGGCGGGTCCCGCCTCTCCTCTCTGGGGTCGCCATCGCCGCGTACTCTGCTGTTGTTGTCCCTGCTGAGCTGTGTCCTCAGAGCCAAACCTAGCTGGCTGCTGAGTCGAGACAGCTTCTGCCAGAGTCCTCTCTCTAGCAGGCAGAGGTGAAGGAATATTCGTCGCAGGCGCTGCATGGAACCACGGAAAAAATGTGGGGTGCTCTGCAAGGCTGAGGCGAGGCGGTTGTAAGCCAGATTAAGTCTGTGCAAGGCAGGAAAAAAGTTGATGTAATCTCCAACTCGCACAGCAGCCTGTCGGGTCAGCTCTGGGTTCAGGTAGGCGGTGGTGGTTAGAGCGATAGTAACAGTGAGCAGGAGACCGTAGATGTTCAGTATGAAGATGCTGACAAACATCTGAACCAGCGAGACCAAAACGTCCAACATCAGTTTACAGGGCGACCACAGGAAAGCCGAAGTCCCAACCAGGCTGCTGTACAGAAAGGTGAAGGAGGTCAGCGCCAGCTCCAGCACAGTCTGCAGCGGGCTGGAGACCGTCTGCCACACGCTGGCCACCACCGTGTAAACGTTCTGGGTGGCGATGAGTGCATAGTTGACCACGGTGTTGGTGAAGTAGACCACCAGACTGACAGCAATGCCACAGCCCTCCAGCACAGACAGCATACCTCGACACAGGTGCTCCTTCCCACGAAGCAGGACGTGCATGGACAGGTAACCCACCATCTTCAGGCTCTCCAGCAGCCCCTCCAGAGCCAGCACCACGCTCCCCAGCATGGTGACGGTACCGTGGGCTACGTTGGATGTCGCCTCTGCCAGTGACATCAAGCAAAACAGGGCTAAGTTGCCCAACTCCACCACGGAGTTGAGGAGAAGGGTGGGCAGGCTGGTTATGAAGGTGATCACCACGAGGATCGTCCGCACCACGCTGTGGACGATGACGAAATTCAGGTCCAGCAGTAAGCAGACGGCGTCCAGGCATTTTCCTACAGTGGCGACTACAAAGTTCACCAAACCCATGGTAGTGTGTCTTTAACTCGATGTTTACCTCTCAGTGCTCTCGGGTTGTCTCCAAGCCAAAGTCCATGTCTTGTTTACTTTGCTCAGGGCGAGATCCTCAGACGCTAGCTGACGCTACATCACGTTGTCCTTCGTGTCAGGCGGGGCAGCACACCGTGAATCGTTCCGTTGAGTGGACGATGCAGTTAATCTTCATATTTTCCTCGTATTTGTTCGGCTAAAGCGACGAGCTAACATAGTAAACACACGCGTAATCGTGGCGGATGTTTAGTTTCAAACGAGAGGCGGACACTTCCGTTTGTTTTCCGGGTTTCGCTTTGGCTCTCCGTTCAAAGCATGGTCCAAAAAACAATTGACTCGTTAAATTGTCAGTTTACAACACGTGTTGTATGTGAAGGTAACAGGCAAAATCAAGAGAGACGGAGAGAGCACACAAAAAGCTTCGACGTGTTTACCGTCGTGACTGTGGCCGCCATATTTGTTTTGGTCGCAGATGCTGACCTCTCCAGTTACTTCCGGTGAACTGGAGAGGTGTTACTTCCGGTGATCATATCCACTAATCTAAATATACAAATTCAAATCCTCATTTTTATATTACTCATTAATAGGCATTCAATAAGAGAGATAATGATAAACACGATTAAAATGGACTTTTTAAGAAAATAAAAAAGGGAAAAAGAGAGTGATACACCAGAAAAACAAATCTTTATGATCATGAAATGGACTTTTCTCTCTCTCTCTCTTTCTCTCTCTCTCTCTCTCTCTCTCTCTCTCTCTCTCTCTCTCTCTCTCT
>NW_022280054.1:3110139-3144254 GCF_004355925.1 Anarrhichthys ocellatus | reverse complement strand
TCTCTCTCTCTCTCTCTCTCTCTCTCTCTCTCTCTCTCTCTCTCTCTTTCTCTGTAGAGCAGTTTAATTATGCTCAGTTAATTTTAATGAGCTCTCTCTTTTTAATTTTTTTATTATTGATTGTTTTCAGGTCTTAAATATTTTTAAATGTACTACTTCTCCCCCAGAATTATTTATAAAATACAGAAGATTGTAAACCTTTTTTTGTTCTTCGAAACTGTGTGTGTGTGTGTGTGTGTGTGTGTGTGTGTGTGTGTGTGACAGAGAGTGAGAGAAGTGATGAAATTGATTGTAGTCAATTTTCAGCATTGTGACCTTTCATGCCATCACCAGGGTTTTCCAGTTTTCCAAACTCATTTCACTTACATTAACACAATGCGACTTGTTGAGCCATACTGTCCCATTACCTCAGCCACTTTAATGACAATGAACCACAAAAGCTTTGTAATCCTGAACAATATCGACAGTATTTCCTTCCTTGCCCTGTGCCTCATCCTCCCCAACTGAGCTGTTCAACACTAGCAAAGGGAAACTCTGTCTGATACCATCATGGGAAATCCTGTTCTGAACCTTTGGACACTTGGCAAACAGCATTTGTTTAAGCATTTAATGATACAACAGGGATATGTAGGAGCAATGCAAGAAGCTATAAAAGGTCTTATGCATTTCTTTGTCTCTGGCAGAGAGCTTCTTGTCCTGCTCCTTTTATGGTCACTAAACTTCCGCGTGGTCCTTTAGCAGGCCAGTCGTCAGTTTCCTCTGTTTGTTTTCTGGTTCAACCGAATCCTTCCTCTGTAAATGACAAGAGGTTACAAAGGCTGGCTTTCATCCGAATCCTTCTGCAGCCTCCCTAAGTGTCCACATTTTTCTGTTGACTTCTAACTCAAGAGTTTCTGTAGGTATCCAATGTCATAGAAATCCATTTTTAGGAAGGAGGCCTCTCATAACAATGATGGAGGCTATTTAATAGAACCACGGTAATTGGTTCCTCTTAACTTTTTGTTGGCACACAACATCCACAGCTGCCTCAAAGTGTGTTTCTTCCAGATTTATTAGAAGTCTCGATGATGCTTGCATTCACATTCACTCCATCAGCAGAAGTAGCCAGCAACCTGAGAGCATCACTCCAGCTTAGACAGCGATTGGCCATTTGTCAATGATGACAAACCCTGAATTCCATTGTAAACTAAGACCTGGAAGCTGTCTCCTCAGATACGTTTACTATGGAATACAAATAATCTAAAAAAAATAATGGGCAGAACTAAATTGCACACACATGGGAAACAAAAGAAGCTTGCACAGGATGAAACGGAAACAGCAAGACAAACCAACCCTTTGACGCATTTCCTACAAGGAGCTGAGGGCCCACAGATGACTGATTTACAGCAATTAGGCTTCTCACCCGCTGAGACACTTCCACTCTTTAAAGAAACTTGAGCATCAGACCTGCCCTTCCACCTCTTTGTCTGCTCCTTCATTCCTCAGCAACAACTTTTTACCGCTCTGTGCCAGTCCCATGTGTAGATAAAATCAATTTATCAGTGCAATCACAGCCACTTGTCTTGTTGAATATCTCTAAATGTAAAGTTAAATGTTATCTATAACGTCTTAGAAATTGAGAGTAATCACAACAGTTTCAAGCTCTTTTATGGCTTGTGTGTATAAATATCAGTTATCACACTATTAAAAGACTTACTTTGCAGAAAAAAAGCATCAATGCCAGATAAGGGTGCTGATATTTGTCAAAAACGTGGATTATGTTGAAATTACAAAAAAAACGAATGAGATATAACATCTTAATTAGTGAGATTTAGAGGTGCTGGTGACTCTCTCCGGCCATTTCCCTCTATTTCTTTGTGCTAATATAACTGGGTGGCTGTTGGCTTTATAGGTTCATAATTAGATCGCATAGTGGTATCAATCTTCTCATCTAACTCTTGGCTAGAAATTGAATAACAACATTTCCCAAAATTTGTCAAACTATTCCTTTAATGCCTCCTCCACACTGCCAAGGTAAAGTTCCTGTGGGGATGATGTTCAGATTTCTCCAGATTACAGTTATATAAATTAATAATGTTTTATAGAACAAGATGTCTTCTAATGGTCGGAAGTAAACTCCAACACATTGCCCACTGTACATAGTGACCGAACCATTTTTTAGCGCAGATCAGTCTCCCCACAGTCTCTTGATAATCTGTCATTGTGGTCGTGACTTAAAGTTTTGTGTTGTGTTCCCAGACTTCGGTTCATTTTGGGATGTAGAGTTCGGATCATCTGATTCAATGATGACTTTGGCTGCCAGCCATGTACACTCGCCTTTACATAAATTTACTTTCAGAGTACATCTTGTGTGAGTGTTTTAGATAGATTTTAGGAAGGCGGCAGACCAGAAGCTTCTCTGGGAAAACACAAACTCCAAACAGTAGAAGTCACTGGAGTGCAGACCGGTTCGAGACCCAGAGCAGGACCCTACATTCCTCAGAAACCCCCCGCCTCGAACCCGCTGCCTTCATTACGCACTGAGCAGATGAACAAGGGAGGGATGGAAGTCTGAGAAAAAAGGTGATAAATTACTGGAACAAAAGACTGATTTCGGAAAAAGACAGAGTGATGATTTTACTGATGTGACTCAGAAAGATATGAATAGGATGACTACGACCGTGGAGGTCCCTCAGCGTGACATTCCTGTTCTGTGAATTGTCTTCTCAGGACCTTGTCTGTGCATCTGCAGGATGTTCATGAGTCTGCAGGCTGAAGTAGCAGCTTCCTGCTTCATGACTCATTATTTCTGGAAAAATTCAATTCAAACTCAACCATAAATAGCTAACAGTGAATAAATACTATAAATGTGATATCTTGATATCTTGAACTAATATATAAAAGACAGTTAATATGACTTCTAAAATTTATCGTTTAACAGTTTCCAAGATTTTACCTAAGTTACCTAAAATTGCAAACAGCCAAACACTGTACCTAAACGTAAACTATAACAATTTCCAATATGACTGCAGCAAACAAATGTTTTCATTGTAAATAAACCTGCCGGTTATTTTCTCACTTACTCGATTAGTCCTTTTTATATAAAATATCCAAAAAAGTCTGAGTCTAGAACCCCCAAATATTTTCTTAACTGTCTTATTTGATAAAGAAACACAATACATTCTCACACGTGAGCCAGTGGAATGATTGAACATTTGCCTTTTTAATTTGAAAAGACTACTGAAACAATGAATTAATAACCAAAAATAGTTTTTCTGTGTTCTTCAACCAAATAATTAAATCACGAATAGTTTCAGCTTTCATTAAACTACTGATAAAGTCCTCAAAGTCTATTTCTCAAAAAAAGTGAAATAGTTTCGAAGGCAAATCATGTGTTTTTTTTCTCCAAAATCTTGTCTTGATTTTGATTCAACCTTATTATTTTATGTTTCATGATCCAAACAATCATCCCTTGAAAATTCATAGTTTCTAATTGAAAAAGGTTAAAATGATCACCCAACGATGACGGATTTATTTCAAATCAATTCTAGACAGAGAGGTCTTCAGTGAAATGGGATTTTTTTGCAGCGTAAGTGACTCTTTAATCCTCATTTTTCTTAAGTTATATATTGCTCCAAACAATGAAAACAAGTTGCATTAATAAACTGAAGTCATTAATCTTTTTTATTCATCTTCCTTGTCTCTTCTTCTTAATACCAAGCTCTTCCCAGGCTGAAACACTGAAGAAACATGTCAGTGGGTGGATTTACTATGATGAATGCCCCCTATTAAATATAATCACCATGGAGAAGCAATGTTCAATTCTTGGCCCATGAAGATATCAAAGTGTCTCTTTGTCACAATCCCTTCTTGTTGTGACGGAGTTTAGCAGAAATTCAAATTTCTCTCCCACTCTTCCCCCTCACCCCCTCACCAAACCAGTGCATGCTCGAAAGCCCCCCATCCTCTGGAGCAACTCGGACAATAGCCGTCTCTCATGCCGGGCAGACTACCCCCCGAAACAGCTTGCTCTCGGGTCCGGTCTCAGCGGCTCGGAAAGAATGACATCTTTTCCTCTCTTTCCTTCCTAAAGAATTTCCTCAGCCCATGAGCACAGCGCTGTGAGCCCTGGTGAGATAAACAGACGTCTGTAATCATCAATCACAAAGGAATGGCACACTGAGAGGTGCATGGTCAGGAAATCTTAAAGGAGCCAAGTTCAGGGGTAAAAACGAGTGAATAGTAGAGATAAAGTTGATTATTTGATGGGCCGGATTAAGCTGCCCCAAGCCCCTCTGCAGCCATGTCATGTCTCACCGCCTGTGAGACATGCGTGGATGAGCAACAACTTTCTCCAGTTGAACAGTAGCAAAACCGAAGCCCTCCTTGTTGGCACTCCACACCAGGTTTAGTCATCCTCCATAACTCATCTCACCTTCGACGGTCAGGTCATCCCCCTCTCCTCCACAGTCACTAATCTGGGAGTTAGGTTTGACCCACACCTGACCTTTAATGACCCTATAAAACACCTGTGCAAAACCTCGTTTTATCATCTCAAAAACATCTCCAAACTCTGCCCCACTTTAACCCTGTCAGATGCAGAGAAGCTCGTCCACGCCTTTACCTCCTCAAGACTGGACTAACTCACTCTTCACTGGGATCACTGCCAAGAACATCCAGAAGCTGCAATACATTCAAAACAGCGCTGCCAGGATCCTGATGAGAGTCCGGAAGTATGAGCACATAACACCCATTCTGCACTCACTACACTGGCTCCCTGTCTCATTCCGGATTGACTACAAAGTCCTCCTACTCACACATAAATGAATAAATGGACATGCACCTCCCTACCTACAAGAACTCATCACTCCCCAAATCTCCACCCGCACCCTCAGATCATCAAACAACTCGCTCCTCCAGGTCCCCAACACCAAGCTCCGCACCATGGGCGACCGGGCCTTTGGCTCGGCAGCTCCACGCCTACGGAACAGTCTCCCTGACCACCTAAGGGCAACGCAGACACTGGTCTCTTTTAAAACTGGCCTAAAAACCTTTTTATTCAGGAAGGCGTTTCTGAACTAAATCACTGTCAGTTATTTCTTTTGTGTTTCTGTTCATTCACTGTTTTTTTATTTATTTTTATGCTTACTAGTTATTTTATTATAGTTTGTTTTAACTATGTTTTTACTTTGTACTGGCTCTGTGGCACTCTGAGATTTTTTTAATGAAAAGTGCATTACAAATAGAATGCATTATTATTATAATTATTATAGTTAAACTAAATACTTGTTCATGAAATAGCCTACACTGTTTGTGTGCGACTGCTAATTTTCTTTCAAGAAATAGTTTGGGAACTATGCGTATTCACTTTCTTGCCGAAGGCCATACGGGAAGATGAATATCATTTTATTGTGTGTAGCATAGAGCTACAGCCATCAGGTTGTTAGATCAGCTTCACATAAAGACTGGAAGCAGAGGGAAACCACTAGCCTAGCTCTGTCCAAAAGTAAAATAAATCCGCTCTGAAGCTGCTTACACCACTTTCTGATAACAATCTCGCTATGCAATTTGTCACATTTATACATGCAAAATATACAGTCGCACAAAACTACACCTGTCATCACTGGCAGGATGATGATGAAATTACCTGCTCACTACTGTTACTGTTAGTAACGCAGGAAGTCCCAAAAATAACTTCCTATAAAACAGTGAATTGGATCAGATGAAGACATATAATAAGTTAATACGTGGGCTTTAGAGGAGCTGGTAGGTGGATATTGTGTCCTTTCAATAATGTCAGACTAGCTGCTTGCCTCTCAGCTAAGCTAACCAGCTGCTGGCTGGAGCTTCTCGAGAGTGGTATCCATATTCTCATCTAATTCTCGCCAAGAAAGCAAATAAGCTTATTTCCCAAAATGTTAAACTATTCCTTTAAGGGAGCCACGTGCAATCGGGTTTGAATACCCCTCACAGATAAAGGAGATGTTTATAAATTACTCACATGTGCAACTGATAATCTAATTTAACCATGAAGAGAAAAACAGGTTAGAGATTGTGTTAGATCTTGAAACATGCTCTGATAACATGTTTCAGGGCTTTGCGGGTCCCTGGGAACTCTGTGGGGGAGGGATTGTTGCTTTTCCTGCTTCTATTTTCCTTTTTCAGTCTCATTCCCTAAACCATTGCCCCCTGATATTCCCAAACGCCCTGTCCAGGATGTATCATATTAAATAAAGGGTGAAAGGGGGGCATTCTTGCAAAGTGTCTACTAGGAATTTTAAGAGAATGATTTAGACACATTTTATATTTTAACTTATAGGCTCTTACATTTTGTGCCGCGCCCAAGTCACATAGCAGCCTTGAAGATTTGGTCATAATTCACTGACGCAGAATTGCTGAACAATGTAGTTGTTTTGAGAACAGCCAGTACTCTGCTATCGCTACATACCATAAGGATTGTGCTTCACCACAAAGGAAATGAAAGCATCAACACGATGGTTTACACCCTTTTTACACCCTATTTCCATTCATATATAATCTCTTTTTTTTAAAAAGCATGCAGTGACTGGCCTTTTTTTTGACATACTGTACAACTTACAATGCATATTTTGCAGGAACTTCATTGAATAACATGACATTTCTCTCATGTTTACATGTAAAGCATGTTAGGGATCAAACAATTACAATAGTTCCCTCTTTGTGGCAGCAATACAGAGAGGATGTTGTGTTGATTTTCCGGCAACACTAGACCCAATTAATACAACTTCACAGTAGAACGAGAGAGAAACGGTGTGTCCTCAGGATTGGCCTCATATTTCCATCAAAACAGAGCGACAGTGTTCGTATCTCCACCAATATCCCCTCTAATAGCTTTAGGATGGAAGGAAAAACAGAACACTATAGGGATATCTGATGAACAGAGGATGTTCCGACTAAAAGCACCCGTGAAAGCAGACACACTGTCTTTCTGCCTCTCTTTCTGTTTTATTTCCCAAAAATAAAGAACTGAAGGGAAACCATTATAAGAAAACAGTTGGCCGTAGAAGAAATAAGTTTACATTTAGGGAAATATGCTTATTTGCTTCCTTGCAGAGAGTTAGATGTCTCGTGTCTTCAATAAATAAGTAAAATTGAATTGTTGAATGCAAACAACAAGCTTTGCTGTGTTAAAAAAAATCTGCATCTCCCCTCCCCTCTCTATGACAGCCAGCCTCTCACTCCTCCAGTGTGGCTGTTTAGATCAGGTAAAAAGACAACATGGTATACAAACCAATTCTTTCCTATAACCCGCTAGTACGTTGTGATTGAAAGAAAACAAGCTTGTGTGTTAAGATTACACCTTTTTATGATTGTAAGAAAATTGAACAAACCAGAGACCTCTAGCCAGGTCCTCCAAGGCCTCTGCCAGGCTGCGGATCAGACTGTGAGTTATTTTAGAAAGGGGACGTGTGTTTTCTATCGCCTTGACAAAAATCTTGCCTAAAAACACCACAGACTTCTCTATCTCACACAGAGGGCTTTCACATTCACAGCACAAGCGTTTGGCAGAGAAAAGCACGTGAAAAAGGTTGCCCAAAGTGATCTCATGGCCTCATTATTTGGGCGCCATCAAATAAAAAAAAATAAAAAGCATTTCTAAAAACACCGCTTGAAATAGCAGTGAAATGGCTGAGAACACTGCAGTCCCAATTTTATGACAAACACAGGTAATATTCTTGAAACATGATAATGGCCTTGCTCAAATGTCCTGATCCAACCAGAATTAAAAGAAGCCTATAAATGAGTCTTTTCCAGGCATTTAAAACCACAACCATGTGGAAAAAGCTCAGACAAAACCAACCACAACTGCTCCATCCCCCTGGAAAACGGTTTCTTCCTCTGAGGACTTTCGCTGTCCAGCTGTTTGTGCACTGTTATAAGAAGCAGACCTCGTCTCCACTGTGGACTCTTTCTCAGCAGTGAGTTTGGTATCATTGCCTGCTCCATGCGGCTCTGACCTACACTCCCAGGCAATCCACTTGGCAGCAGCAGTCAGATCAGATGGCAGACGGTGGTGTTTTCCAACAGTGAAGGTTACAGAGATCAGTGTACATGACACGCCCCCCCCCCCCCTTCTTTGATCTGTCTCCAGCTGCACAGGCTGTGATAGTTCACGCAGGATCAAATAATACTGAGATTAAACGAATTTTTGTAAACTGTACCGACAGTTTGAGGTTTTATCACCGTCTGTGCAAAGTTTGGGGAAGTGTTGCATTGTTTGTATCACACATTGGCCCCTCAGGTCTTCTGCTCAGGCAATAATGGGCTGTGCCAAATACCAGGATTAAGCTGAAGAGTATATTTAATACAAACTAGCCTACCCTCAAAATACAGTATGTGTTTGATCTGCACAATTCATTAACATTTCCAAATCATCAAAGACTAATTAAAGACACATTTTTTTGTTTCGTTTGCAGTGCCTTTGGTTTTTGTGTCTGTTTAAATTGTCTGAATGTTTAGTAAAGCCTTATGATTTTAAAATATAACATCAAAGCAGGTTTTTCAGACAAATTGGGCTTATCACAGATACATTATGTCTATATGTCGGCCGATACATAACAAGAAGTTGCAGGACAGAAATGTCAAAGATATGCGTGAGGTCATTTAGAAACAGTATTATAACATTCCAACTGTAAAATGTCCCTCATCACATATTTTTGTTATAATTCTTAAATAACCAAATTTAGGGGATCTTTATTTTTTGTTTGAACACTGTGCTCATGAAAATAAAAAAAAAATATTGGTCAAAATGAAACTTTGTATACTCTCAAATATTGATATTGCATCAGCTTCAACATTTTATAAATTGCGCTTTAGCTATCATTAACCCATTTGGTTGTTTTACTCATCTAAAATCTACTGTAATTTATTTACTGAGAGGTTACTTTGTATATGTACACTACACTGAGCTACTCTCCACTATCTGGCAGGCTTAGACGGCAGACTTTGAAAAATATGATGTTGACTTACACCAAGCAAGCCAAAACAATTTTGGTCTCTGACCAGAGTGTCAACAGCACAGTGTCTTGTGACATTTTCCGGCAGCCCTCTGGCACTCTGGATAATTTGTTTTCATTTCTTTCTTACAGTTTGGCAAACACTACAGTTATCCAAACCCCGATAGTCAAAATTACGCTCAGGGTTGCAACATCATGTCAATGATATGATGTCCTCTGGCAGGCATCATGTTTTTACATGGTGTGTTTGGGGAGTCAGTCGGATTCAACTCCCTTATTATGTCCATATTGAGCTTGGCATCTAGCACCAATAGGGAGTTATATTCACAGGTTTTATAAGGGGCTTGATGTTGATAAATATTATCTTTGAAACAGTTATTGATGGAGATCAAAGTTCAGTGAGAGTAGTGTGTACTGGTATGTTGCAAGTGTTGTAGTGAGTGAGCTGATTTGTTCTTCTTGTGTTAAACTCTCAAACAACTTTGTGTCAGATCTCCAGTTCACCATTAGATTTATGACTAAATAATCAATGATCACAGTTAGAAATTTAAAAACATATAAAAACATATGGTATTATTGATTAAAAAACGCAATAGCAACTCCACAGCTTTCATCACATTTAGATTGAGATGTACCTAAACTCTGATGGGTGCACGGAAATATGTATGACATCACCCTTATCCAGCTCAGCCCAACACTTCACACTAGTGAGTAAAGCAAGGAGAAAGAAATACAACAAAATACACAAATCTCTCCTGTAAAAATAACCAAACATTTGCTAGAAAATAGTGCGTTCTTGTAGAACCCAATTGCTCACATAAGGCGCTGATTGAGATCGTTGTCCGGACTGTTTATAACTAAAATAACTTCCGGAGCTCTACCTTGACATGCTACCGAGTAAAAGAAAAATATCCATCATCCAAATATGTATTCACTATTTGGACCATGCAGATAGATGCATGTAATATGTGTATCAGAACATGTTTGTGTATTGAGATTTTAGGTGCCCTGCTCAGTCACAAAGTGTAAAGTATTTCACCTTTCTGACCGGTAATGAGTTGCTGGCTAAAGAGTTAAGTTTACTCCTCATCCTCGAGACTCAGCTCCACAGAAGCTCATATCCTGTCTCATGTTGATCTTGCCCAATGCCCCATTGCAACCAGCAGTCCTGATATAGTCATTAAATCATTAGAAAGAGGTCACCAAGCACACACACTTGTTGAAGGCCTATAGGCTACCATATGCCCTGCATGCTGAAAGTTGGAGCCCCATTATGCAAAAGAGGAGTGACACCATTTTCAAAAAAAAAAAAGTTTTCAACAGTCATGGTTTGTGTTGACAAAACACAAGTTATAAAACTCCATGTGGGGAAATGTATTAAGTTGGAATCTTGTTAGAGAAGCTGTAAATCTTCATACTGTATTTTGGTCCAGACCTCCGCCCTCCTGCTGCTCCCACTCAAGTTCCTCCTTTTTTTGCACACTGCAAAAAATATCAGCCTCTGTCATTCATTTGAACTCGGGCTCTGAACTCTTGTTAGTCTATTTATCCGAATAAATACGCCAGAAAAGAACAGACACCGAGTTGTTTAAAGCAAATAATGTGTCGGGAAGAAAACGTCATTTGAGACCTACAGTGCGCGTGAGTGAGTCGTACAGACGGACATTTTTTACAGCGGCAGGACCTCCTGTCTGTATCCCTCGTGCATCATCTGCTTCCCCGCTTCTTTCATACTGTTCTCCAGGAGCACCGGTCCCCTGTCAGACTGCCTCTATACACACACACACACCCACACACACACACACACACACCCCAACACGGACCGCTGCAGTGTCGACCAACAACCATGGCTGCACGGAACACCGCCTTTCTGCTCGTCGGACTCCTGGCCCTCCTTCACACCTGGGGAGGTGAGTGCCCGAGAAATGTTTGATTGGCTGCTCGATCCGTGCAACACGAGGGTTTGCACTGTTGTTGTTGTTGTTGTTGTCGTTGTCGTTTCAAACAGATACAACACAGATAGACGTGTGTAAAACAACCCGAGAGAGAAAATAACTTGGCAGAAGTTTGGCATGAAAGTAGAGATTATAGAACTGCGATGAGTGTGATGGTTCTTATCTTGCGCGAACCAGCTTTTTGGCAGCTAAAGAGGTCCAAGGTTGACTTTCCCTCCCTGCAGCGTGCTCATCCCACCCTGTCCCTGTGTACACTGAATAGATGTGATACTGCGCAGTCCCCTCTTGCTTATTTCACTTTTCAGTAAAAATCTACCCCCCCCCAAGCAAGGTAGTAAACCTTCCAACCGCTATGGTGTTGTAACCTGGGTGCGTATGTATATGTGCTACAAATCATTTTTCTCACCTCCTATCCTTTAAAAGTTCTTACAGCAAGTAGATTTCAGAGGGAATACACTTGTATTAATCAACATGATAGAAGGCTATGGCTTAGTAACACTAACTGAAAATGCGTTCTTATACAGTATTATGTAGTTTAACACCTTCTTTCGTAATTAGAATGCATTTCTTCTGTAGTGTGGGTGTGTGCAGGTTATGTAATAGATACAAATGGAGAAATGTAAACTCATAACAGTGGAAGTTATTGAAAGACTTGTACCGCTTTGTTGTACATGTTGTGAATAATTATGTCAGGACTGTTTGATATCTAATTATTATGTAAAACATTCCAATTTAAATTTACATAGTGATACTTTGCTCATTTCCATGGCATATGAAGCTGGTTATGGCTAGTTGGCTGCATGTATTTTTAGCCAGCGAACTCCACAGCGGTCCGGTTGTATAGTGCAGAGAGCTCTCCGTCTGCTTTCTGTCAGCTCTCGTCTGTTCCCAGCAGTGATCAAGTGGCTCAGTGCTGCCCAGGCAGCAAACTATGTTTCTATCACACACAGCTAAACACATTCCCAGAGTGAGATCCAGCTCTCACTACACAGGTTTAGAGTGTGAAGCCAAAAGCAAAAAAGAAAGTGAACCTGTGCAGTTTATCATCTTTTTTACTTCTGCTACTTCTTTAAATCAGCTGCGTGAGACTATAATAAAAAAGTTGGACGGCATCTTCTGATGTGCAGATTAATGTTTATTTTTAGAAGAGAGCATGTGACTGAAGATTTATATGTGGTGGTATGTGGGTGAGGGCGGGATGCCACCTCAGCTATCCACATTGCAGTTTCCTTTTACGTTGGTGTTGGTGTGCATTTACTTGTTTGTTTCAACAAGACAGGTCAATGTGTGCTTTCCTCCCTCCAACCCTTCCTCTTCCTGCAGGCACTGAGCCAGACTTCCCTCCTCTCTTGACCTCCCACGTTCCCCACGTCTTCACCTTAACCTTCTTGTTTGTGCTCGACCACATGAACCTTTCCCCCCCGCCTCGTCCCTGTATTGTGCTGATCTCCTGTTTAAGTTCAGCCTGACCATTGTCCAGGATCTCTTCCAACTCTATCTGCTCTCATCAAGTCCGCTTCCTGTTCTTATCCTCTGGTTTTCTTCAGGCCTTGTGCTGCTGCCCTTCACCTCCAATCCATATATCTACCCTGACATTCATTGTATTATATTTTTTACCACTTAGTTTGACCAGATGGAAACATTTACATCTTACAGTGCCGTTGCCAATAGAGATGCTCCGAATCTCACGTATAGCACCTGTGAACGATGATGAAAATTGCTGCAGATTAACTTTTTGTTAATCGATTAATTAACCAGTTGTTTCAGCTCAAACTACTGCTGTTGTAGTGACTTTGTGGTTAGTTTTTCTCTAAATCTTTAGTGGTTATCAGCTCAAAGATTTGATGATGTTGGCTGGCAACCACTCAGGCCTGCTGGATCTTGCTAAGAGACTGAGACAGAGTGTTTGAACACGCATGTATGTGCACATGCTGCAAAAAAAAGAGTGAGATTATATCTGTGCCAGATCTCCGTCTCCAGCCCCCGATGACATCAATACGCTCAATACGGATACTATTCACTTCCTGTGACATCAGCTAATCAAGCCGGGCCAAAGAGCGGCCACATTAGACCTCGCTCCATTTAAAGGTCATCAATTTGTGCTGCGGCTGAGGCACTTGGGCTTCGTTTTTCATGTGCTCAAAAGAAGAAGTGATCTGGTCACGGACAATAAATGCCCTTGTTGTGTTTCGACCGCAGCGCAGAAAATCGAGGCCCAGTAATCTGGCAGAGGATCAGCAGAGCAGAGCGGGTTTGAAATGGACGTCCCTGAATTTCAGACCTCTCTTCCGGCCCATATCCACAGAGGACTGTTCATTTCCGTGCATAAATGAGCAGACAATGGAGTTTGGAGGTCCTTCTTTGAATTATGAACACATATTTCGTTTGCTAATGTCTATGCCTAAATTTCTTTAAATGAAAAGTAATTAAAAAATACACTTATTCATTTGCAAGCAGACTGTTGCAAGATACGTTCATGAATTTGTGACATAAATATTACATATTCTTCAATGCGTCTTAGTAACCAACTGATCAAATCATAACCTCATCACTTTGGCCCCCAAGCCAGGTCATTGTGTGTGGAGAAAGTTCGTCACAGGCATGTGGTGTCTAATCTTTGTCCTGAACTAAAGCCTCGAGCGGTTGAAGCACTCCGTTTATGGGTTCCCATGCAACAGACTTCCCAGGACGCCGCACGGGAAAGGAGCAGTCCATCGCTGTTTTTGATCTGGGCCGTGACGGCGCAACATCAATCTGGAGATGTCTAAAATTGTTTTGGTGAATTTGCAGTTGTTAGGATTAGTGAAACATAATCCAGATCCCCAGGGAAACCTGGAAAGGAAACAGTACAAAGGCTAGAGAGTGTTAGTATCTTTGTCTGTTTTTTACTTAAAGGAATCTTGCAAGAAGCATGTTTTTTTTTTTTTTCCAGGAGAGTGGATTATCAAAACCCTGTCAAACCTAACCTAACCTAACCTGTTTTAGCATTAAATGGTTACAGTAATACAAGTCAATACAAGACTGAGCATGTAAAATGAGCCTAATGTTTGAATGAAGAAAAAGCATTGATCTTGTACAATCTCAAAATTAGAATTCATAAACAATCGTTCGCATCTTCCATTGTTATTTAGTCGGGTACAGCCGGTGGCTAATAGGAGACATTACTGTGTCTCACTCAGTCACATAGACGTCTAGGAGTTTTTACACAACACTGAAAGACATCGTTGTCCCCTGCTTATGGTCCGATTGGACCTGCTCTGTTGGTTTGGTCAATGATGACATCAGGTGAGATTTAGTGTGCCATTATCAAGTAATCACTACTTGTGGCCACAGCTGTTCATAGGCTGGCTTTAAAATGTCACCGTGAGATTATTACTGTGGTAATGACGTAACCTTGTAATAGATCTTGGCAGCGATGTGGTTGTTGGTAACAAAGCAGCAACTTTAGTTTGACACAATAATCCAAAATCCAATGAATAAATCCCATTAGCTTTCTCTACAGGGAACCAGTGAGGTGCTAAATTTGGAGTTGGCCTGAAAAAAAGGTGTCTTCCCAGCAGTATTCTATACCTCTGCATCGTTTTGTTCACTTTCAAGTATAATGACCATGAAAAGCTTTATTTGTTTTCAGGCGTTGTTTTCTTTTTTTTAAAATAAAACAGCATTTTCATAGCGTCTCCCTGCTGAACCATATAATGGGTTGAGGCATTGCACTTGGGAGCATAAATTGTAGCAGCACAGGGTTTCCTTTTACTGTTTGATCTTCCTTTTGATGAGAATAACATCCATTATCACCATTACCTGGGTCAATATAGCAAACAAGTGATGGAGAGGGCGGGGCGGGGGGGGTGCTGTTCCTAGTGGAGAAAGCTTCCAGGACATGGTGCTGTTGTCATCAGGGCCATTTTGTGTGCGTTCACAGAGTAGCAGCAAATGATTGTTTGTACAGCGTAGCTCAAGCAAAGAAACAATCTGCAGCCAAGCCTTGTTGAGTGATATCTTAATATCACCACTTTTCTGTTGCCAAAGCGTGCGGTTTAACACTTGTTTACTGTGTAGAAGGAAGGAAGGAAGTTCATATTCTGCCTTGTTTAGTCGTCTGTTATCAGAACAGGGGTAAATATGCCTTTTGTCCCAAAGAAAAATGTTTTTTGTTTTACACTTTCATTGTTTTGTTGACTTTCATTACAAACATCTGTGATGAAAGTGATTTTTCAATTGAAAGCTGCTTTCAGAAATACAGATTTTTCTGATTCGTCCAGTTTAAAGCATCTTCCAACAGGAAACCACAATATCTGCCTTGTCTGCAGATGTGCAATGAGGCATTTCATCTGTAAGTCCTATTGGAGGGGCCTCACCAGTACAGTGTACAGTGTACTCTGATGTATTGCTCTTGAATTGACTGCAGGCTAAATCGGTTCATATCAGACACTTTAGAAATCACCTTTAGCGAGCACAGCATCTGACTGTTACCACTTACTGCTGCTCTGACGGCCTTTGAAGTTCCTTGATCAGACGGACAGCTGCGTACACCTGGTACACACACACATACACACACACACACACACACTCACATAGGTCAGCTCACTGGCGCTAATGATCTGTTGTCATCATGGGTTATCTTTGTGTAAAGGAGGGTTACAGTTTCACTGCTGGTGACAAACTGTAGAACCTGACAGTCTAAATTAATTTTAACCCGTAAAGTACATCTTTACAATTTTAAAATGATTTATTTATTGAGCTTATAAACATAACACCTCCCCAGCTCCAGACCAGAGTTGCTCAAATTCACTACACAATATCAATTGAGGATACTGTACATGCATTGTACCTAGTGCATTTTGCCACAGAGTCAATGAGTCATCATACCAAAATTACTAAATGTGACAAACAATCTTTCAAACCACACAAATTGAAAAGCTTATTCTTTTGGCATTTTGCTTTTATTAGCCGGAAATCAGAGCGAGTGAAGGTGGTGACGTCCAGCAGGAATTTGACCACTAGCCAAAGATACACACAAACTATTGTTTGGTGTATAGGTCGTTCATATTTTGGAATATTACACTCTTTAAATGGAGACTTCGGGATTGTTGTTAACCTAAGAAAATGCATGCAAAGTCAGATTCACCGATGTATGTTAACTGTTGAAACAATAGTTTTAAGTAATAATTTCGATCAGCTTCTGCAGTATGTTATCTGTAATGCACAACCAATGCCCATTTAGAGACAATAGTTCTCTGTGGCCATGCTATAACAGTCTATAAAGTCACTGATTTCATTAATAATGAATACATTCGATTTGATTAAATGTCTTGCTCTATCTATTTATGTCCTGTTTATACATGGCCTGTGTCCAACTCAAGGAAAGCAGGAACATTTTAAAATTCACCAAAAAAACTGCCGTGTGAGAAGTTACGAGGTCAATGTGGCGCTTTCAAAGCCAAGAGTCAAAATGAATGAAAATACAAACAGGATGAAGGGTTCTGTTGCCTCTACGGTTGCTCAGTTCAGTGTTTTGCAGGTGGGAACCTTGTAAACTCTGAAGGAAAGCAGGATGTAGGCCTTCTCTCTCTCAAGTATTGTATTCAGAGCACAATTCACCAGACAAGTATTACAGCCCTATCAAACTGTCAGGTCCTTTTTGAGCAAGGCACTAAACCCCCAAACTGCGCTAGTGGCTCAACCCTTTTGATGCTACACATGAATGTGAAGTGGAGAGCAGATACGGATGGAGCTACCATCATCGTATCGGACAAGAAGGAAGTGCTGAGCATTTTATTATCACTTCCTGTCCTGTTGTAAATGTGATATGAATAGTTTATATTTTATTCTTCCAGATTATCTGCTAGACGTCTGTGCACTTGAGTGCAGTGAGGTTACTGCAGCAATAACACATGAGTCTACCCTGTGGGATGGCTTTCTAGTTAAACTTGGGTCACGGTTGAAACAACAAACCAAACCTAACTCTACAATGTTGTATCAGTCCTGAAATAAACTCTAAAGCTCCAGCGAACTCTCATCAGCCAAAAACATCACCATTACTAAGGAGGTCACCGAGAAGACTTCTGTGATTATGTAAGACGTGGTGGAGAGGTGCAGGGAACATAGGTGCTAGTGTTTGGTCAAGGGCTGAAAGAATCTTTTAAAAGGATTTACACCTTTAATTACTTATTGAAATAGTCTCTTATAGCAGTGCAAAGTTTAGGAAAATATGCTTGAACATTTTGTGTTTTTCTTCCCAAGAAGTATGTTGTTTGGATTTTTGGTATGTCGGTCTGGCTCACTTTGATACACAAAAGTAATAATCGTAGTTTGGGTTTTTAATAGCGTCTGAAAGTGGAACCCTTCAGCTGTTTGTCCAAGAATTGTTGCAAGAAAATGAAGTTTCAGTTTTGATCACAGAGGAAGGACTGTGATTGTTTTATTCTTCTCTTTTCCAGCAGTCATTAAGCTCATGGAGTAATATGTTGTTAATTAAGGGTCCAGACAGCTGCCATGTTACTGGTGTTAACGGGAGCGCCCACAGGAGGCATGCAGCTTTACAAACAAACACTGAGCAGCTTTTTGTTGTAAAGAAACTTCCTGCCTTCATTTCCACCTTTGTCTTACAAGAATATAATCAGAAGATTCAACACAGAATTCAGTTTTAAATCTGTGTATTTTTATTTAAAGTCATGTTTTTGCAGTGGTAAACTTTCATGTCCCTCTATGTATTCACTACAGGCCTATCTAAACTCTTCTTTTCTTTGCCTTCTTACATCAAGAGCACACGTGCGTTAGACATCACTTGTAGTTTGACTTCAGGCATTTTTTTCCCTCCAAAATCCCTTTTTTTGTCTCCCTTTGTTCCAACAGTTGTTTTGTGGCCCCCAGACGAGCCAGCTGTTCCTTTTTGTCAGTCACAGTGACTCCGATGTCAGAACGATGGTTTCTACATAGTGGTTTGGCCACAAGAAATAGTGATCATTCTTAGGCGTTGCAGGGGTGTGGAGTTTTACCAAAATGTAGAAATCGACACCATTCACACTTGTCAGATGGGATAAGGGATGTGTGATGTATGGGCCACATGAATGTCATCCGGGCCAAATTTCAAACCCCAATACCACTTTGCTTAATTTGTGAGGAAATTGAGTCACTTAAATCCATCAAAACCACAAAAATATCACATAATAAACAATTGCCACACTGTTGTTGTTAGTTTCTGAGGTTCACAGTGTCTCAACTGTTGTAAGAGAGAGCTCATTTTGTTTGTAACAACTACGTGTATTTAAATGAATATTCCACTGTGGATAACCTGAAACCTGAAAAGGAAATTATGCATGCATTGTTCTGAAAACAGCTGCTCTAATGCCTTTTCATGCAAAACATCTTGGTTGTACAGTGTGTCTGCTGTTTACCTCCTCTCCAGATCTGTTTTGGTAGATGAGTATCAGCTGATGTGGTTTGCTCCACACTAATTTAGGAATAAAATATGGTGAGATCATATGAGCCAAATTCAATGAGGATCAAATGATATATTATGTAACCGCACAGACAGACATGCAAACACAAACATGGCAAAGGAAGATTTAACCGTAAACTCTTCAACAATATTCACTTTCGACATGTTGCATGATGGTCTGTCTTTTTTTTTTTAAGGATTTTGTCCTTTCATTTTTTGGATAGAAAAAGGTACAAAACTATGTAGACGTAAGTTAATCAAGAGAGACGGAACTCATTGAGGCTGATGATGGCTTCTTAACTGTAATGTTGTTTTTCCCACAGTAAATAATTAAACCCTTTATCTGTGAGTGCTAGTGTTTCGTGTCTTCGAGGAAATTCAGGAAATTTAATCAGACATTAATGCAGCACAATACAAAATATGATTTTTAAACAAAGCCACCTGGTATCTGACACTGATAAGATGGTGAACAGAAATGGCTTCGACGATGGTCTCGAATTTTCTTCCAAAGCTAGATGTGGAAGATGTGGTTTCCAGACATTGGCATGCTGAGCACATGGAGTTAACTAGTGAAAAACCTTGCTGTGTGGTTGATTTTTTCCAACATGATATACGGTCAGCTGTGTTCATGAGAACAGTTTATAGCATTGAGAAGGAAAAAGCAGCCATGTGCTTTAAATTTGTGGTGTGAAACTGAAGGTTGATTTGAAACCAGAGCCGAGGGGTTAACTTTAAACCGTCTCCGCTCGCTTTGGTGTTCAAAACACTACAGAGAGATTTAAACTGATGGTAGATAATATTATAAGAATTATTGGTGGTGTGTGGCAGATGAATGCAGAAGCCATAAGCATCTACTCCATCACTGGCTGCTGCAGGTTGATTTCTGGTCTCGTTTTCCATTCTGACACGATGATTTACGTGCTTTTTCCCTTCTCGTCTCTGCTCTGAGGTCAAACACACACAGACTCTTCTCTGTCCCTCTTATTGCCAATGTGAGAGGAACTCCTCTCCCATTGCCCTCTGGTCTCTTTAGCTTTTTCGTGCGATAGAGAAGAGTCTCTCCAGCGATGCTCGTTTACCAGGAACCGTGGCTACTTACTGGTCTGATAGGTCTCACGAGTTTGTCTATATGCATGCGTTCTCTTAAGTTGCATTGTGTTGCGTTCTCAGTGCTACTGTAGGTAGATGCTACAAAGCTTGAGCTGATCCTTGGATCTGAAGCTGTCCTCTGGGAGCTTCACAGGCACAAGTGGAGACTAGAGGCCTGTCAGGATCCTCTGTCTATTCTCTGATGGTTCAACACCCTGCTTAATAATGGATGTTGTTTTCCTGAAATAATGCTCCATGCTGATCTAATGCACATTAGGATCCTTTTAAACCTAATGCAACCTATCAGGCCTCAGCCATGACACCGTGCCGCTGACTCCACAGAGCAGGCGGATGCGTTTGCTGTGGCTGTGCAGTGTTTAGTTACACTAGGTCGCTGTCAGTAGTTCACTTTTGTGGTTTGTTTTCCTCCCTGACTCTATTGTATATCAAAGAATTGAAAGTGTTTTCAGTCATATAGGAGGATATCTCAAAGCTTTACTTATACATCAGTTTTATTTTTTCTTTCTTTTCTGATGAAACGGTGATTACTAAAATATCTTGCTCACAGCAGACATTCAGTAAAGCGAATATGAAATGACTTGATTTGGCTTCAGTTATTTTATTTTTATATTTTATATTTATCGGCCTTCTCCAAGTCAACAGCTGATGCAGTCAAAAGGAGCCATTGTTTTCATGGCTGCATAGCTTTGCTTCATCATGCTGCACACACCCGGGACCTCAGATCACAACATGTGAGATGTTTTATTTTTTGTCCTGTAATAAAGAGGCAAAGCATGTGAGAAAGAGATGATGTCACATCAACACTGATACAGTTTACAAGAACATCAGTGCAATTAAAAACATTCTTACCTGTGAATCCTCTTCCATTTTACTGGGGATTAGAACCTGTGTGGACAGTCTCTAAAGCAGCCTTAAGTGACATCTTTACCTCCACGATCTATTACCCATTAAAACAGGATGTTGTGGCTGCACACAAAACAGTGAGGGATAAGTCATTCATTCATTCATTGAAGTAAACAATGGGATATCAGCTAAGGAGGATATGGTAGTGTGCAGAGGATGGACTCATCCAAACATATGTTACGGTTTTAGAGGATTATGCAATGAGGTCTCTACATGTTCCATGAAATGGTATGAATACTTTATTAATGTAATGGGTTGTATTGTCAATGTAACTTACTTTAAATCTCCCTCGACCAACTCTGAAATCATACAACCGTCTTAAGTTATCAAAACGAATTTTTGGTAGTTGTAAACATGGAATCATTCCCATCTCTACCATCCATCCTACTGTATAGGGCATGAATGCAGTATTAGGTCACCACTTCCTTTCTCAGGAAGGAAATCATTTCCATGACGTTTATGTGCCCATCTTTAACACACACACACACACACACACACACACACACACACACACACACACACACACACACACACACCTTCTGAACAAATCTAACTTTTCAACAAGTTTGCATATGATATACGATTGTGGTGCAGATACTTCTGTATCAAACAAACACACATATTCACCAACTCCCACCTGTACATGTACACAAAGGTAGCAAATGTATGTCTTGTCATGAAAGAGCAGAAAAAGATTTTGCGATTCATTATTACCACTTGCAGTGTCCACCAAAAAAGGAAAGAGCTGCTGCTGAGTACTTTATCCCGTGAGTCAATGGGTAAAGAGCTTTCTGTGTGTGTGTGTGTGTGTGTGTGTGTGCGTGCGTGTGTGTGTTTATCTACGATCTATCTTTAGCCATAATATGCCAGCAGCAAGCAATGTACATCTCATACTTGTGAAGCCATGTCATGGGACCTCTCCCTCTCTCTCACACTCTCTCTCACACTCTCTCTCCCTCTCTCTCTCTCACTCTCTCTCCCTCTCTCTCTGAGTTTTTGTACCATTACAAGCAGCATTGTAAAAAAAAAATAAATACCATCCCCGTTGGCCTTTCCCATACTTCCAAAGCAGCTTGTGTTATTTTACTTCTGCCTGCTCACAGAGGAGCTGATTTGGAGACCATTTTGTCGTCTGGGACGTGGGAAAGAGGATGGAGGGGGCGTTTGTACCACTGTGGGAGCAGGCAGGAGGAAATGCTCCACTGAGATTCACTCAAACACACACAGGAATAGAAATGCAAGTAGGCATAGATCTGTGAGATTGTGAGAGCAATTTAACAATGTTTTTTTTAATATTATGGGAGTCGTGGCTTTGGACATGGGAAGATGACATGCATCCCACATGAAGTCAGAAGTCATGTATTCAATCAACACATACAGTATATTCTATGCATCTGTGGGGGGGGGGGGTATATCAAAATTTCTGAGTGTGGAACCTTAAGAAAAGTAGGTTTTGTTGCCAAATACATATCAAAGGCTGGGGATCAGAGTGAACTCTCTTTGGAGTGTAAGTGCTGAGGGAACACCAAAGAGCTGCTCACCAAAGAGGGATCGGCCTCAGGTCAGTGAACCTGTGCTGCTCCTCGCAGATGAAGGCCTGCTATGAAGGATCTTCACGGCTGTGGTCTGCGACTACTATCTAGAGATGGATGAAAAAAATAGAAAATACTAGTTGCTCTCACTTACCCAGGCAGGCGGTTTTGACTTCATTTATTTCTAAGAGATTTGTCCCTTAAAGTGGATCCGCCATGCCAATACAATGGAGGCGGATGAAATTTAATTTGTGACCAGTTTTCATCGGAGTTACTTTCTACTAACGATATTGTTCATCAGTTTTCAGAGGGACTATGTGTTCTGTGAGTAGCAGGGACACTGTTTCTGGAAATGCTGTGAGAGAAAACAAACAACATTACCTTATAAGAGACCCATCTAAAACTAAACTGCCATGCTGCTGTAACATGCGGAGAACCGAGCCAGGTCTGATCTGTACAACAGGTGGTCTGTTGAAATGGAATATAGCGTCAGATCACCGGGAGAAATCAGAGAGTGATGTGACTCCCTCCCCATCTTCCCTGTTGTGTGGTCCACTCTGATCCTCCTCTGTATTTACATTCTTTGTAGCCTTCGTCTCCTCTGCCTTTTGGAAATCGTTAATTCTGATGGCATGTTGAGTGGATACTGCCAGCATTTGGCTCCAGCACCCTGGGGATCAGTGAGTGTGTGTGTGTGTGTGTGTGTGTGTGTTAGGGAAAGTGTCTGGCAGGTCACTATGACAAGTTGACCTTGTTTTCTCGCAGGCATCGTGGGAATGTGCAGTTTGGTTGCTGCAGCTGCCACTGTCCATCTCATTGTCCCTGCACACAGCTATCAAAGCTATCACCTGGACTCCACACAGGCCTCATGCAGAGGAGCAGTCTGCACTTCCAACTGTGTCCAACGTTTTTTGGGGGTCGCATCCAATGATTCTTTTGGATTATGAAACTTTCAGTTTTTCTTTGATACCTTAATTTTGAGAAAGTAAAAACAGTTTTCTTGACATTTTGTTAAATAACGGACTTGAAATGTATATCAAAATTGTTGGCGATTGATTTTTTCAGCACTAACAATATCCATGAAAGTCGTAGATGCACGGGTTCATTTACCTTGAATATTAAATATTTAACATGTAATTTGACACTGATCAGCTACATCTGGTTTACCAATCTGCACTCATCCTATCCTGATCCTTTCACACCTGAAACTCCCGTAATTCCTCAGAGTCTAGTTTCTAGCTGCTATTTCTATTTGGAGCTGTTGGCCGGTCCTCCGTACAGTACTTTATGAGAGTTACTGTGTGCAGCCAACATAGCACCCAGCCCAAGGTTGCAGCAACAAGACTAGTTTTAGAAACGTCTCCTGTTGATGCAACGCTAGTAAGGTCAGACTCCTCATTAGTAAAAGAAAGCCTTGGTAACTGGTGAATGCAAGCAAACGGGATAAATAAGCATGTATATTTATGAAGAAAGAGTGAAGCACACTTTGGTCAAAGAGCCTCGTGTGGGAGGGGTTGGAAAGATCCCTCATGATGTCATCGTGCACTGTGGATCAGAGAGGATTGTTAGCGGCACAATATCATGCATATTTATTACTTTATTAGTCTCTAGTGCAGAAAAATGTCGGTCTTGTATTCGAGTGGCTCATTCATGGCATTATAAACTTTGCTGCATGTTGAGTTCATGGATAACTGTGTCTGCTGTGCCAGGAGCTGTATTCATGAGTCACTGAGAGTCCTTTTCCTTGTGAGTGCCTGATTAAGGCCAAGAGTCCACTGTGTGTGTGTGTGTTAAAATGCCTTGGGGTGCGTCACAGTACTAATTTGATTGATGAACATGCGACAAGGCCTTTAGTGTATACGTTTTTAAGAGTTTCTCATAACATTCCTTTACACCATTTAGCCAAGCCGAGTAAAACCAAACTAAGTGGGGCTTCTGTTCTGGCAAGGGGTCTCTGCAGGCTGGATAAGAATTTGGCTGCGTCTACCCATCCCTCAACTATGTCTATAAAGAATCTTAGTCCTCCAGGAGACATGATCTGCTCTATTTGCTTGTCAAGACCAGATTTTCATTGACTGGAGTCACTTGAGTGCATTCTTGTTAAATTGAACCCGTATATTTCCCCTTAATTAACTAGCTTCAATTTCGAGAATAAACCAACATTTCTTATACTTAATGACAATATCACATACATAGTATTCAGAATATCTGCTTCCAGATTCAGATAAAGGGGCTTGCCAGTATTGAACCACCATGAAGTTTAGGGACTTGCAAAAGACATAAAATCATAAAAAAGCATCAAAAGTTATGGTCAGTTTTGGCAAAATGCAAAGCTTCAAAATCGCTGGATCCTCTAAATCCCACGATGCAACAGAATGGCATCTTTTGTTAGACCATATTTACAATGCCCGTCAACAGTGTGTAACCCCGGCTTTCCATAAAATAGCCCTGATGACATCATCAGTGTCATTTGCTCTCCAGTTGCCACCAAAGACATTTCACAGCTGTTCTTACAGAGTAGTTATGCCAATTACGAGTAAACTGATTGTAACTGAAACTGGTACAGCCTCAATAACCGCCATAAGCTGAAGCATATACTGTATATAATGCTTTAAATATTGAAACTTGCCCCTTTATGTTAAGTGAAAATTGCTGTGCTGCTTGAGCACTTTCATATTTTTGAAATGTTTCATGCATTATGTATTTTCATATCTTGCACACAGAGCTGTTTAATATTTAAAAGATAGCAATTCAACATTTGCAAGGCCATAAATGCTAAACTGCAAGTCAGAATTATAATGCCTCTTTTTTACCAGATTTTAATACCAGATATGAATATATTTGGCATGAATCAGAGAGCTGCCGAGTTAAATTGTCGCCTATAAAGTAAAAGGTGCCTCTGACACGACTTGCACATAATTCACATCCTGCAGCCTGTCAGGAGAAATGAGTGGAAGGTCAGGGAGTACCAGAGTACTAGTTTGTCTCTCTATATTTCTCTCCTCACTTCAGCTTGAGAACATGTCCTTCCCCCTGCAAGATACTGTAAGTGTGCCACTGAGGGATTAGTGTGATAAATGTCAGAGAACCAAACACCCTCTTTCTTCACACATCGCTTGCTTTCTCCCACCTCTGTCTTTTCTTTCTCTATCCTCTCTCGCTCATCTTTTATCTATTTTCTCATGTTAACGTTTCTCTCTATTCACTCCCCTTAGATCTATTTACTTCCATACAGAGAGAAGCCTGACTGAGGCACTGTTTTCCCATGCTTCCTCTCTCTGTCGCACCCTGTCCCGAAGCAGAGTTGCTATTTCTGGTGCCAGTCGGGTCAGTGCACTGTAATTCTGCTGTATCATGTAAGCAAACAAGCCTGATAGGCCATTGTTATTCTTAGATGTGACAGGGCTGGAAACATGTCCCTGAGCTGTCGCTTCATTCTCGGCACGTCTGAGGGGAAATGTTTGGTTTAAAGTTATATACACTGTGGTATGCATGCTCTGTTTCAGTACAAAACTGCCACAAAGTTATTCAATTATTAAATTGTAACTGAATGTAATACGACCCCTGTCATTTATAGTGTGACTATACTTATGCTCCCATATGCTGTTTTTTTTCTGCCTTTGTGTTCATACTGTTTCCCAGCAGTGCTATCACCTGACACGATAAGCTAGTGGGTGATGGCAAGCAATTAAAACTAGGTTCATGTCCAAATACACACACACACACACACACACACACACACACACACACACACACACATACACAGGGAAGCTCTGCTGTCCCGATATCATTACTTCCTTTTAATAATCATGCTCATCCTTTCATGTCTTAGTTCAGTGAAGCCTCAGCCTTTTCTTTTGGGGGACATGCCACAAGTAAATTAAACATGAAATGGAGTCTAAGCATGGGATTCCTCGGTATGTAAATATTAATACAATACCTTAAAATTTGTTTCTCGAAGAAACGGGTTATATAAGGACTCTGTAACTCAAACAAAACTGCGTGCTCTCGCTTTCAGATTAATGGGTTCTGGACCAGATATTTCCTTTTAGAGAGAGCAGGAAGGCTGCTTGAGAATCCCTGAATGAAGCGGTTGGAAACTAGTGAATGAAAGGTAGCTGAGTAGAATGTATGTCATGTGCTCTGAAACATTTGAATCCCATGTGTGTGTGTGTGTGTGTGTGTGTGTGTGTGTGTTTACCAGATCCTGTTGCACATCTGATGTGCTTGTCCCACCTCACAACTCCCAGACAGACAGGCAGACAGATCTCAGGTTGTGTGCGTATCTGCTCACCTTTGACCTCAGCAGTCAGCCTGTCGGTCGCTGCTGCTGCTTTGATCTGATTTCTTTTTCATCAGATTTGAGGAAGTGCTTTCTTAATGTTTTTTTCCCCAACTGGCAGCCGTGTCTAAGGAAGTTAATGTCTGTCTGTCTATCCACATAAAAGATATCTCAACAGCTAGTAGCCAGGTTGACCGGAAACTTTGCTACGGATATTAATTAAGGGTTATTCTGGTGACCTTCTGACCTTTTCATTAGCACCACCGTCGGGCAACATTTTCCACGAAGAAATCTACTCTAATCAAACAGATTGTCATGATATTCATTCAGTATATTCCTGGTCCCCAGAGGATGAAATGTCATGAGGTCACTACCATGACATTTTCTGAGCATGTCCATACTCCTAAGGGAATGAATCATTGTGATTATCTAATCACCTTTCCTGTTTCATTTGTTGAGCATTTCCACATTGTGTGCTGTATCAAACGTCACTCTGTCTACAGACTGCTGGTCTGGCTTTGAGCTTTCGTCTGTGTTGCAGCCCTGTCTCTTAGAAATAACATTTCTGTAGTAATCATAGAAAGTGTTGAAAGAATGTAATGCTATTTAGAGAACACCTTTTAGTAATACAATGAGGGACCTCTGTTAATTGACACTGATATATACTTTTTTTTAGCGAACAAAGCGTGATTATTGTTTTATGGTTATGTTAAGGCCCTCGCAGCACTTGGAAAAAGGGGCTAAATTCGATATTCAGAGCAGAGGGATTGCCTCCATACGGCTCTCAACATGGCGACGACTGAGCCGGCGACTCACAGCTAACGGTGCCAACGGTGCCAACGGTGCCAACGGTGCAAACGGCGACAACAGAGCTGCAACAACACACACAGAGGGAGACTGACATACCAATAATATCAATGATCTAACAATCGCATAGAGAACCTTTAAGGTTAAGAAAAGACAGAACGTGATTACTTTTATTAACGTCTAACTAAAACACAATCTCTTCAGAAGGGCAACCAGAGTGCTTTTGTTGCATTATTAATACACCTGTTTGTGTAATTCATAAAGAGAAAACGAGTCAAGTAAACAAATTAAAAAGGGAGGGGGGAAAATAAACTTTTCAAAAATAAGTTTCCATAAATAATTGTGGGACCATGTTCTGCACCTGCGCCACTTTTCTGCCAGCCAGTTCGATTAATGTCAGAAAGAGTCCAGGACGATAATCTGGTTTGAATGCCAGTTAATGTGCTGAAGGTGGACGTCCTCTCCTCCCCTCTCCCTCACAAATGACCATCTGTGGTCTGGGCCAGCTGCCAGAGCAGACAAGAGAGAGGGCAGGTCGACTGCAGCCTGTCAACTAAACCCGTCATGGTCAGAGATTCAAAACAGATTCCAGCCTTTGAACAACCGCATGCTTCATCTCTCATCCGTCTACTGTACGTGTCAGAGCGTCTGTTCAAAATAGAAAGTCATAAATGTTTAAAAATAAATGATCCTGATGTCTGCTGATCACTTGACAATAGGTTTCTTTGTTTATGGGAGGTTTTCTTCTTCTTGTATTGAGAGGACTAAATGAGGAGATTTTATAGCTCTGAGTCTGGCAGGAAGTTTTGTTATCATCGCTCTCCGAAGACAGAAACTGATTGTGTAGCCTGACAAAAGGCTTTGACTTCATTGTAGACACAACAATGTCTTTGATACGACTTCCCCCTGGAGATTATCTTATCCTTTCTGGGTCTGCTCTCCTTTTATAACGGGCTTATTTTGTCTTATCTTTAAGTGCACCTAAGGTTGCAGTGCCTTTGAATACAATCCACCCTCTTTTTGGGATGAGCTGTGTTTTGGGGGGGGTGACCAGCTGAACAAAGGTGTTTATTTCTGGAGAGGGATCACCTACAGCTTGGAGCTCTCTGAAGCTTGATTATCATCGCTGACATACTAATTAAGATGGAAGAATATGTTCATGTGTGTACACGCGTGTGAACCAGACTCAATTAGCTTCATAAATCAAAGCTAAATATCCCTTTTAACTGCAATGTTCATGGTGTGTTTTATGTTTTTCTGCATATTTGTGGGAACACAGACGGTGTTGTTATTTTAAGCGTTTTCCTCTTTCTGTGTGGGAATCCTTTATTACGCATTCTTCATTTTTAAACTCGCTTTTTGACATTATCACATGAACTGTATATTTATATATGTGCTTCCACAACTACACTGAAGTTTTTTTTAATGCTTTTATTTGCTGAAACATTTTTAAGGAACAGTTTGGGACCAATTGTGTGCTGGAGCATCTCTTTGACCGGGACTTTTTAGGCTTGTTAAATCCCCCTTCCTCCAGTCCTTAAGCTAATCACTTACTGCCTCTGGCTCCATAGTTAGCAAGCAGCCTATAGGGATACCGACCTTCTCTTAATTGTTCTCAATTTTTAGCTTTTCTTGGATATATGTGATAGCAATTTGAACATCTTTGGGTTGTGGACTGTTAGTCAGACGAAACAAGTAATTTGAAACAAGTAATTTAAAACAAATGATTTGAAACAAGTAGTAACCTGAGATCCTATTTTACCTGTAATACACATGAAATAATATGAAATTTGCATCATCGTAGTGAATCCACACTTACCACAGTCTCCTCTCCTCAGGGTCTGCAGCAGATATTTACTATAGTGCACACACAGAGCACATTCCCCTCTCTTGTGCAAATCACACACTCAGCATGTGAAATTGTTGTCTCAGGGTCAAACGCACACTCTTCAGGGATAAGAATATTGTTTGCTGAAGGAAGCTCATAAAACTAGAGAGGCCCTGCTTTCCCTGTGTGTCGCTGTCAGAGCTGCTGTTCAGCTTTTTTCTGTCATACTGATTTAGAACTGTTATCAAATGTGCATGGACTCCAATATCTGCCCTCCCATCATCAGAGAGGATCGATCCGAGGCCTCGGAGTGCCAGCCGCTCTGATTGATGCACCGTGGGGATAAATGCTGCTCAAGTTACTAATGAGATTTGATTGAGATTCCTGTGAGCAAACAGACTCCAGCTGACAGACGGGATGAAGGAAGAGTTTGTGAAACATTCGGTCTGATACAAATTAGTCTCCGAGTTTGCCTGTCTGAATCCTAATTCTCACTGTAGGTAGGTCCTTGGAGGGGGGGATGGGATGCTGCGAGTGAGTCAGCGTTGTCCTTCCAACGCTAATGGCCAGGAAATGTCTATGTTGGAGAGACTAATTGGATTTCTTTAACAGGAAAGCATCCTTCCAGTTCCATTAGCTGGTGGTAAACGGCAACACACAGCAGAGGGAGATGCAGGTGGGAGAGAAAAGGGGGTTTGAGATGTAAATGGAGGGATGGAGAGCCGGGGGAAAGAAGGGGAAGGCATGTTTATTGTTGATGCAGATCAAGAAGCAGTCGGGTTTAGTTTGGGGGGGGGGGAAGCTGTAAATGTTTGTTATCCGTGCAGATGATGATGGAATGAAATGCCAGGAGGGAAGCAGTGTCTGCTGGGTAATAAGATCATCAGCAGGCATCCCTGGTGTTATGGTAATGCACTTAACTGCAAGACTATGCACATAATAATTTTTCGTAGATGAAGTATCTTCAGATGCAGTATAATAGCGCCCTATTTTGTCTGAAAAATGAAACAAATGAAATGTAAAACAATTAACCTTTTTCAGCAACGCTATGCTCCAGTTGTTTTTAGTTCACTGCAAAATATTATTTTGACAAAAAGTAAAAACCTATAAGATGTAACTTAACAGTGGCCACTGTTGACCATCATGTAACAATAGTAAGTGCTAAAACATAGTGAAACACTGAGAACACTGAAAAGCATCTTAAAGTACATTATACAACCAGATGCACCTAAAGTTTTGCTAACATTAGCCACCTCAAGCTACTGGACAAACCCAGTAAGGCTGTAGCATCTAAAGAAGTGTGTCCAATTATACATTCAACGTTTCATGTGTAAGAGGAAGAAAGTGCTCTTTCTTCTTTCAAAGTCTCGCTTTAACTCTCTGGCTTCTCCCATCTGTTTACCAAATCTCACAGTCATGTTCAGTCGATTAGCTGAGATTAAGTGTGGAACATGACAACTAAGCAAATTCGATTTGCTGAGGAAAACCATAAGACACCGTAGAAAGTATAGTCCTGTGTTTCTCAAATGTATTATAAAGTAATATACAATGTAAAAACATGAGACTAAATGGAGTACTGTGTGTGTTATTGTGTATTGTGCTTCTTGTGATTCAAATGAATGAGTGAAAGAAGGTCAATGCAGGACACAGATGAACCACATTTACATTTATTCTGAGCAGCTCTCGACATAAACTACGAGAAAAGCTACATTCAGCAACACAATGAGCAGTCAGTCAGGAAAGCCTAAATCAAACCTGGCAGCCTCGTCACCTCCAGGCTACGGCTCTCGTTGGGCATCTGGTATGTCTACTTGACACACTGCGATGTAAAGTGTAATTGGGGGTCCCTCCTATAGACTAGTAGGATGGCTAGAGACCCTCGAAGGGGAAAACCACCTCGTTCATTAGAGACGGCACATGGAGGAACAGTGGGGCTACTATGCTGCCTGTAAATTGAGCCTTTCTTCCTGTGAGAGGGTGACTTGGTGGAATGCAGCACATTAATGTGGACATGGGTGGGCTTCTCATTCCTGTCATAGCATCTCGCTCTTCCCTTTGACCCTCCATGACTTTCTCCTCTCTCTTTTTTTTTTTTTTGCTTCCATGCGTCCTTTTTGAGTTTGTGTCAACTGGGTGTGCGTGCCAAGGTTTCTATCTTCACCGTACAACTGGTGCTTGTGTGATGATCGTCAGTCACAGCTATTAACCTCGAGGTTCAGTCGCATCACAATCCGTCCTTTTCAGGTTCAGTTCAATGAAGGTTTATTGGCTTTAAAGAATCCTTATCAGAAGTATTAGTTTTTACTGTAACCGTCCTCAAATAAGTAACACATCACCCTTCCTACATTGTATTCCTTCGTTAGAGCTTTGACCGGCACTCTTTTAATCATGAAATCTCGCTGGGTTTCGGAAATTTTCACGGGAACTTGAGTTGCCTGCTTAGCTATAAATCACACAAACATGGACATCACGCTTCCCACTCAGTGGCTTGAAGGAGCAGTTTTGTTAAATCACCAAAGATCTTTGTTTAAGAAATATAAAGAACATATTTCAAACTCACTTCAACATCATTTTTGACTGAAAAAGGAAATAACAAATTTTAGTGTGACAACTACTCAGAATGAGAAAAAGAAAGGGGAACAATTGCACACATTCTCTTTGTTTTGGGGCAAACATGAGGTTGATGGTGATAAACGACCAAAATATTTTGAACAGACATGTGTTGTCTTTCTCTTTTTCAGTCACTGCTCATGTGGAGGTGAACATGGAGGACAGAGTGGAGGTGTTCAGGGGAGAAACGGCTTCGATCACCTGCATCTTCACATCATCTGAAGGCGCCGACGGCATCATGATACAGTGGTTCTACGTGAGTTTCATCAATCCTGATGCACGCATACACAGAGAGGACGATGTGTCCGTGCGTGTGATAGTTCATGTGTTTGTACTCTGACCTTTTAGGTGACGCAGACCGGTGAGAAGCAGAGAATCTTCTACCAGGACCCCACCGGGACGGTTGTAGACGAAGGCACACCGTTCACAGACCGGATCAGCGTGAATGGTACCGTAGCCACCGGAGCGATCGTGGTGACGATCAGCAACGTGCAGCTGGCCGACAAAGTTGAATTTATCTGTCTCATCAATGATCTTACTGGAGGGACTGGGGAGGGACGCACAAAGCTGAATGTGTTCGGTAAGATTCAAGCTGAGCTGTTTTTTTTTTTTTTTTTTTTAATGTTTTGAATAACAAAGTAAAACATCCAAAGTCCACAAACACACAGAATAGGTGACTTCTGAAAGGATGGGTGTCATACAATAAGTCACGGTTAGAGATCTCGCTTCAGCTGCTTGTGTGCCCCTTTTGAACCTTTTCCTCTTTTTACTCATTCACAACTTCACCTAGAAACTTTATTTAGACTTTAAACCAGTTCCCGCCCCTTGCACTATATTGTATAAGTAGAGTTTTTTTATACTTGCAATCACAGTTAATATAATGCCCATTTCAGACCTTTCAGACGGTAAAACTACTTCAAACTCTTTTTACTCCCACAATTTCAACACTTAATAATTTATGCATCACAATGTTCACAAACTCATCCTCTTTCACACAACGTCCCCTTTTATGACATTTTAATGAGAGTCACATTCTCAGTGAATACATTCAACAAACAGCTCAATATTTTTCAGCATTTTCACTTCAACTGAAACTCCAGGTCATCGCGGGGATTACCCTTCAATTGGCACCAACTCCTTTCGATGCTTACAATAACATCTTACACATGCAACGTATTAAGACACTGAAACTGTTTCCGTCTACCAATATTTAGCTGCCAGAGCACAGACACTTTTCTTTTTAGCCTTTTCTAGATCTTAATTCAGTGCTTAATTTCTACGCAGTACGGCCCGACTTTCCCACCATCGAGGGTGTGCAAACAGGGATCTCACTTAACGAAGGCCCATCCAAGGTAAACAAGCTTTGAATCATGAAAATCTGAGTGGAAAATTATGAAATGGCTATCAAGCTACAATTGGTTTCTTTGGATTTGGACTACTCTCATTCTCTTTCCTCTCCTACAGATTGGGACGTGTGAGGTCAAAAATGGCTTCCCCTGGCCGAACATCACCTGGTACAGAAACAACGCGCCGCTACGTGGTGCTCTGGATGGTGAGACGGATTGACATCAACATCTACAGTACACTTGTACACTCTACACGGCCTTGTTCTCCATTTCCTTCCCTGTCCTTCCTTGTTTTCTAGTGTTGAAAGTGGTAACCAGCACCACCGTTGAATCCAGCGGTCTGCTGTCTGTCAAGAGTGAGCTGATCATGAAGGTGATGAAGGAGGACAAAGATGATCTGTTCTACTGCGAGGTCAACTACTTTGTTCCCGGAGGATTAAGGATGACCGAGACCCCCCATATTAACATCACCGTATACTGTGAGTTTCTCACATAGTACAACACCACTATCATGGTGTACTATGAGACCACATATAGCCCCATATACGATATACTATGTAATCGATCTATGTGAAACCAGAGCATTACGCCCATAAGTGATACATGTGCATTAATATGCTGCTATGAAAGACACCACATCTCTTTTAAGGCTTTCTACAAAGATCGCCTGCAGCGTTTTGCCTTGTTTGCTGCAGGGGCAGTTGTGGGAATCACAAAAAGCTTCCACAACTTCAAGTTCAGGTTTGTGGTCTGATCTCGCATTCCTCTCTCTGTTTCAGACCCGTCCACAGCTGTAAGTGTTTGGGTGGAGTCACCAAAGGGCAACATCAAGGAAGGGGACTCGATTGAGCTTCAATGTCGTAACAACGGGAATAAGCCTTCCTCGATCTTCACAATCTCCCACGAAGCAGTAAGAAAATCAACACTTTTGAGCTCATTGTTGGAAGCATAGTTGCTACTTCCTGCTTTGTCTTCTTCACCAGATAGTTGTTGACGACCAAATTTCCATGTGTTGATCAGATTACTTTGGCTTCTTGTAGGGTGGAAATACTGTAGAAAGCAATGTGTTGGTATTGGATAATGTGACCCGTCTAAACAGTGGAGTTTACCAATGTGCCTCTATGGACATGGACACCTATGAGGAGATCTCAGGAAACACCACTGTGTTCGTCAACTGTAAGGAATCTGCACTGATACGATATGTGACCATAATAAATACAGTCTACCAGCAGTACGACTGCACTTGCCTGGTTTGATATTTCTTCTCTCTCTCTCCCCGCTGTGTGTGTGTGTGTGTGTGTGTGTGTGTGTGTGTGTGTGTGTGTG
>NW_022280054.1:3062979-3110129 GCF_004355925.1 Anarrhichthys ocellatus | reverse complement strand
TGATTTCATTGATGACATTCAAACCAATTCACCAACAAATTGTTTGGTTTTTATTTCATTATTTGTAGTTTTTGAAAATTATACCAAATAAAGATTTGACTGTTAAATGAAACGAAAAGCTTGAAATATTTTTAAGTTTGACGATGAGCTACCTATTAAACAGCTTTAAGTAAAAGTGAAGGCTGTTAATGTTTAACAAAAAAACATTTTATCTGGTTTTGGTTCTGCAGATTTAAAGGTATTTTTTTAAAGATTCTTTATAATTTCCGAGTATTTTTTATTTTACAATGAATTTATTGTGTACTATACTATGACTTTTTTCAACACCCCATACTATACTATAATATAACTTTTTCAGACATTCAATGCGAAGACTGACTTTTTAATGAATCATACAATACATTTTTCATGACTTTTCAACATGAATTTTTTACTTTTTTCAAAATACCATACTATGATAGTTTAGAATACTCATGTCTATAAAAAGTTCGAAAAACTAATATGGTATGTTGAAAAAAGTAAAAAAAAGTCATTGTATAGTTTGTCAAAAATGTCATATATAATAATAAATAAAGTCTGTAAACACTATAATGAACCAATGAATTCACTGTTAGTCGAGCACATGATTGAGTCTTCACAAACGGCTTAAATATCCTGAGGAATTGTTAAGATATATTGTTCATCGATGTCACTACTACTGGCCTGCATTTGATATTTCTCAGAGTAATGGCATCTACATGCTGAACACATTTGAATATGCATATAAAGAGGAGAGATGTGGTAACCTTTACTTATCATTTTATTAACAGCACTGTGCAGACTTCCAAAGTGATATGAGCTTTAAAAAACATCAAAAAGTGAATGAATGACTCGCAATGATGAGACGCGACACCACATGGAACAGCAGCTCTCTCTTCTGGCAGAAAGCTGAAGTACCCCAAACACAGGGACCGAGGGCAACGGGCTGGTACGCATCGAGCATCTCTGAGGCCGAGTGCTGATCTGGGACCTGGTTTATCTTTCAGGTAAGAAAGTAAAGGGGGACCTTTCTCCCAGATCAACAACTGTGCTCCAAGAGGAGGCTTGACGCGACAGATTAATACAAGCAATCTAGCCTTCTGAGATCACCAGGTACAGAACAACACTCTACTCCTTACTCTACACGTGGTGAGGATCTCCTAACATATGGCACTGCTCACAGAATTATACAAAACCTTTGGAAAAAAAAAAATACTTTTACAGGAATGCAAAATGAAATAAAAGACATTTTTTTCTTTTCATATTACCGACTTTGCACAATTAGATTTTTCTTTAGAATGACAGTATCAAAGCACAAATTGGTATATTGTGAGAAATCCCCCAAAAAAGAATACCAACAATGACATGCTGTCCTCAAAGCATAAACAAAACATTGGTATTGAGGATTGGGGACCTCCCCGTCCATTACCCATCATTCAAGAAGTTTCTCAAGGCAAGTAGGAACAGGGGACAGAACGGACTAGAGGATGGCCAGAGATAGCTTCCAGTCAACAGAGAGCATTACCCAGAATAAGCACGTGCTGATTGGCTATTGACATGACTTAAACCCTCCCCCAAAAAACATTCTTCTTCATATGCTGGGAGAGGTTCAAGTCAATGTACGTCCAAGTTCCTTATTCATTCATAGTACCTGGAAATCAAGCTGCTGTTTTAGTCCAACCGACATTGGAAATAAAAGGAACAATGTGCAAGTTATAAAGTTATGTGATAAAAAGAAATCGGCTACTTGTGTGACTTCATTAAGCAGATACTTTCAGCTACATGTCAGCTGGAGGAAGAGTCGGCAGGTGAGCTGCTGTTCATGCCAGCGAGTCTCCTCTGGTGAACTTGTTCAGATGAACATTATACCTGAGTTAGCTCTTACAGTTGGCCCAAATACTGATTTTAATGGAGACTTGGGGGTGGGCCAGTGAACCCATGAGCCTACTCTTTTTTTCAAAAGCCTCTGCAGTCACTTCCAGTCAGTGGCGGTGAACCGCCGCAGAGAAAGGAGACTAATGAGAGCGAGAGAAGCCTGAATCTCCTACAAAATGTCTGGTTTCCATAGCATCTAGTTTGCTATATTTAACAGTCTACCTGTAGAGAATCACAGAGAATATATATATTTAAAAAAAAAAAAGAGTTTTAAAGACTGAAGAGTCGACAGCTTGAGAGGGCTGCAGGCTCCCACGTCGTTAGTACTTTCAAGTATGCTACATCACGGACCAGAGACATGCAGATGATACCGTCACTCTAAAGAAACAGGGCGACTGGTAAACACAGTATTCACAAATGTACATTTAAGGCTTAATTGTTTTGCACTAACAATAGTAGCAGCAGTGAAGCACTTCTGAATGAATTATAACAACAATATTTATGATCATATTACGATAAAATATTACCTAAGTAAATCAATGTCATCTTTTTTGTTGTTTCATAACACTGGACTGAGCTGGAGACAGAATTGTAATCAGCCAGCCAATGACGTGAGACAAAGACACAACGAAAACATTTCAGCCACCACGGGTCACACAACACTAGTCTGGTACTGCAGGGTCGTCAACGTTAGCACGTCCTCTAATAATCTCGCTGCCGTACAGAGAAGCAGTACGTTTACAGAGCACGGGTCGGAGTATACGGACTGTAATTCCACATTCATGTTGTACAGGAACAGGGGGGTTCATTTAAGAGAGAGGGTCGTGAGGAGTAGGTCTGGCAGACACGCACACGCATGCATACTCACGTACACACAAACTCACACGTATAAACACACGCTGCCAGACAACAGCCCAGACCTGAAACCATCGCCATGCTACTTTGAAAAATACAACACGACAAAACAAGCATGTTTTTCTAAAAAAAAAAGAAAAAAGTACCAAAGCAACGTTGTTAATCAAAGGCCATAACAGACTGACTTCATAATGAAAAAAGCTCTGCTGCACATCTTCTAAACTGACGCGTCGCGGTGAGGAAGACATCCTGACTCTTCCTCACGTGTATTTCATCCCTCAGTCTGAGAAAATGGTCCCCGCCTACCGATATCACTTGTACCAACAGCGACCCTCAAAGCTGAAGTCATTTTTACATACTGTATATATTACACACATTTAATATATATTTACTCATATATTAAATTTTCATATAGACATACATTTTTAGTTTTTTTGTGAGGTGTTGGTTACATTTTCAGGGGAATAACGATCCGTCTTCCCGGGATTCCTACGAAAGTCCGTCACCATTTGGCGTCCGCTCGTTGTTCCACGCATGCTCGGTACCTGCCGCAGAGATGACGAAGACGAAGAGGCCTGCTATAGCAGTTTAAAGAAGGCCGGACACTGTTGAAAGCGCATGGAGTGCAGGGGCGCAAAGTCCCAGAGACACTGGTGTAACGAGCCAGTTCAAAATCCCCAGGGATGTAGGGGCGTCAAGCCAGCACCGGAGGTAGTACTGCAGGCAACGGGCTTTGGGCCGGGCCGTGCCAACCGAAACCCAACCGGGGCCGGGCCAAGCTAGGGCGAGAGAGCAAACGAGAGAGACGCACGAGAGGAGTGTGCTATGTAAGAATGTGCGCGGTGGAGGGAATGGAGACAAACTCGCGTAGGATATTCTTAGCCATTTCAACATTGTTCTGTGCAATCAACAGCGCTTTCTGGATGTCCTGGTAAGAGTATCCCTCACTCAAGAGGTGCTCGATTTCACAACTGATTTGGGGGTTGGCTTCTTCTTCTCCTCCTGCTGCTGCTCCACCACTGGGCGGAGCAGGGACGGGCGGGACGGGGCTGGCTCTGCGCTCCGAGTTGATTCGTCTGGGCAGAGGCTTCGGAGGTCTCTCTGGGGCTTCCACCGGCTCGGAGAAGGCTGAAGAAAAGAAGAGCGTGAATGTCAGCGCCTTTAAGAGCTGAAAGGTCTGGACTACTCTAGTTCAATAGGTCAATGTGAATGAAGATTCACTTTACTGGAAGTCATTTACATCTCATTTCAAAAACAACATCCTGATCACTTAAAAAAAGCACCTGTGGCAAACAGCACACTTCTTATTTGCCTTTAATGAGCTGTGTGTTTTTATAATACTGTATGTATGGTGAACTGGCTGATCGTTCCACTGCAGCAACCTTTAAGAAAGCACTCATAGAGAGTCCAATTTTGATCTGGGAGCTTGTCAGCATGTCTGAGAGCCATTTAATTGGTCCTCAGATATAAAGATTCAGGTCTCTAGTGGAACACTCAGACAGCCGGCACTCATCATACTCTGTAGGCAGTAAATGTCAGCTCGCTGCAGACACGAGGAGATTACTGAGAGAAATAAATGATTTTCTTCCTTCTTCTACAGATTGCGATGAAGTCACTAAATGCTGCGTTAGTTGCAGTGAAACCTCCACACAACCTGGCGGTCTGTGACATCTCGGGGTCAATCTCAGTGAGATTCTGATGATACAGACGGTGAGTTCACCGTAGGTATGTCTAACATCCTGGAGGCATCACTAACTGTTTGAAGATCAGTGATCACTGAGCACTCTCTGAGCATACTATTGGTCTTTACCCGTTGCACGCTACAATGAATTTCTCCATTATGTACATTTCTAATCAATCAAAATCGAACGTCAACTTCAGAGAGCTTCTGGAAAATCGGTATCATGTCTGGCCTCATTCCAGGGATGCAGAAAAACGCTTTGCTCGACATTTCAGACTACTCCCGGTCAGAGGACTTTAGAACTGCTTCTAGATATTGATTAATCAGCAATTTCTGCTTTTTGGCCAGGAAGGCGCTGAGCAAAGAGGCTGCCATTACACGTTTTTACATCCGAGTAATTTTATGATACAGACACACCATTATCCGTTACTGTATGCCATCACTAATGTAAAATGTGAACTTTAAAGTGTCATGTCTCTTAATAAAAGACCATATTTTAAAGGGTCAATTCACAGAAAGTATTTCCTACTTCCCCTAAAGGTAGATAGGTATTTATTGAATTGTTTCTGAAAGCCACAGCTGGTGCTTTAGCACCAGATCTCCGTTATCTAGCACATGCACAAGTTGGGGGAGAAAATGAACAAAGTCACCTGTAGCCTTGGATAAATTAGGCAATGCTACAGTAAAGAAAATCCTTCTTTCATAACATGGCTTGTTATAAATGACAGAAAGTATTTTTCGAAGTTGTATCGTGTATAAAAACAAGCTTAGCCTCAACAAGGACAAGTATACGTACGCGCTGCAGCTCCAGCATCCGAATCTAGAGAAAGGTGGCTGAAAGCAGCTGTGGAGGATGAGCTTGACGAGGATGATAAAGAGGAGGAAGACGACCCCGCCAGTTCTGAAAGGGTCCGTCGAGTCGTAAGCATTGGCAGCCGGGGCTTTGGGAAGTCGTAGCAGTTCTCCTCCTCCTCCTTGTCCTCGGCTACATGTTCTCTTGGGCCATTGGTCATCGCCAGAGGGGGCAACTCTGAATAGTCTTGGATGGATTGAAAACAAAAGTGTTAGCACTGCAGCATCTGAGAGACAGAGAACTATATGAAGTTACATGAAGAGACAAATCTTTACAGGTTGGTAGACCGAAAGGATACTTAAGAGGTTTAAAATAGTAACTCATGTCCACCTGATCCAAAGATTGATGAATCAAAATACCTGAATCTCTGGCTTGTTGTGACCTGGCCTGGATGTTGTACATGGCTTCATACATTTGAGGTCCATCTAGTTCAGCCATTGTCAGCCTACAACAACAACAAACAATAATAATAAGAACACAACAACCACAGCAGATGCAGTATTACAGTCCCCAAAGTAATATAGATGTGCTGCTGGAGGTGGATTCATCGAGTGTTTTGAATACCGTGAGTTGAATGCAGTAGCTTGGTTCTGTATCTGGAGTGCTGCTAGAGGCTGAGGAGGTCTCGGGACCGGTGGGGTCTCCCCTACAGGTGCTGCCGTGATGGGGGGCAGGACGGGACGAGAGGAGGGGATCATGTACTCTGACTCCTCCTCGCTGTTACGTGCCTCCTCTCCTGTCACTGACCTCTGGGCTGGAGAAGGTCTGGAAACAAAAAAAAAAAAGAAAAAAAAAAGAACATTCAAACTAGAACTGTAAATATGGATTCATGAAATATAAACGCTAAATGTTTTCAGTGGAAACAAGCTTCCTGAAGTATGTATCATATGGCCTTTGAAATGATTTTTGCTCACTTGCTGATCACAGTCATTCAAAGACTCCTTTAAAGTCATCATAGCGCCGGCACAACATACCTGATCGCCAGTGAATAGATGGCGTTGGCTGAGGATGAGGGCTTGACTTTGGCGTTGTCATAATCTTGACCGGATACTGCCGCAAAATTCTGTCAGGGAAGCAGAAGCGAAAATCTTAGAAACTTTAAAGTGAAGAATACTTTCATAATCAAAATCTTGAAATCAAATACGGATCACATCAAAAGGGAATAGCTTGGCATTAAAAGAAATACATGTAGTAATATGTACTGGATGTATTTCAGTGCTCAAACTTGGACGGTTACTACTAAAACGTTGTGCGTTTGTAATTGTAGACGATGAATACACATCAAACCAAATGTTTTGTGGTTTCACTGACCAGCTGGTGATCCAGACTGAGGGAGCTGTTGTTCTTGTGCGAGTCGGACCGCGTGTCCAGAGCAGAAGGCAGCGCCAAGGGGAGGGAGTGTCGGTTGGAGAGTTCCCTGACACCTGCTCGAATGTCCACTCCCAGACCGGAGACTTGGGTGGATGAGGATGCCGAGGAGGACGACGAGGAAGAAGAAGAGGTGGGCGCCTTGGGAACGGGACGGGAGTTCCACTCAGCCGGGGGCCGGTTTGGGGGTGCAGGAGGCAGCTTCTCTCGAGTGGGCTCCCCGGGAGTGCAGGGTAAGGGCCGCCTCTGCAGCCGTCCGTCGGGGGCTGCCCCGGCTGTGTGGGGGCGGTCTGGAGGAGGAGGGGGTAGATCCCGCAGCGCTGGGGGGAGGGGAAGAGGCTTGTCTTTGTGGTGAGATGCTGCCTGGAGGGGAGAAACAGAGATGGAGGGAGCTCATTTAGACTACATTCAATATTGATGCGAAAAAGAAAACTCGATGCTGCTCTCTTCTACGCTGGAAATAATCCATTCAGCAACAAGACCACTGTGAATGTATTTATCATCATTATCGACCACATACATAACTTAGATGAACAAAACACCAAGGAAAATAATGAAAAAAAAACAATTCCAGCTTTCCATTGATCTACATTTAAGCAGAAATATTAATATGAATATGTGAGGGGAAATGCCTCCTAAAATTACTTATATGCTGAATATAAATCACGCTGATTATTGTGGCTGTCACTTTCACACCTTACTTCTGTCAAAGGGGTAATATAAGTAAGCATCATTTTAATAACAGAGCTGGGTTACTGGTAGTATTCTCAAATGTAACTCTGGATTTGCTCTCTGCTGTCACTCTTTGGATTCATCAAAGAAGTCCCAACTGCGAAGCAGCTGCAAAGCAGAATGTTTGAGTAGTTTGCCAGAAGTTACTAAAAAATAACATTTATTTTGTGACAGCACTACTTCCTGTTGACCTGTAGGCTATGACACACCCCTTCAGACAGAAGCTGGACAATTAAAACACATGATGAAGATGCTGTGTGACTGTGAAATATGTAAATGCTTTAACACGATCATTTTAATATATCCCCTCTTGCCCTAACAATATGTTGTTGGTTGTGTTTGTTCGGTTACCTTACTGGTGACCCCGGGGCTGGAGGCTCCAGGGGGGTTTGGAGGTCTGTGTGATAGCAGGTCTAGTCTGGGCGGCACAGGGGGAAGAGAGGACTGAGGAGCCATGGACATAGGTGATGGGGGGCGCTCCACCTGGATCAACAGGAACGAATATGAAAACACATGAATCAGGACTGGTCTAATGGCACCTTTTCATGATACAAGTGATCCACAAACACTGTCAAGCTAACGTTCTTTAGATTGTAAGTAGAAAAGATGAAGAGGAATACTCTGCACAACAGTTCCCATCTGAGTTTTCCTCAAATGCTCACGTCTAAAGTCTCAAATCATTATCAAGAGCTGCAGGAAAAGGCTGAAATTGTTATGGAGGAAAATCCCCTAAAAAGACAATAACTATTCTTATGGTATTAATTCTTATGGTATGTGCTCTTTTGTACAATGATTATTTTGCTAGATAAGTTAATAAATTAGCACATTTAAAAAAAAGAAAAGACAAATATAAACAAATCCAAGACTCGGTTTGTTTCAACACGAAACAAACAAATTATTTATGAAGTAGAACAGAGTACTTCGTAGTGTACTTCGAAAGAAATGGTCAAAGATGAGAAAGAGGCCGGGTTAGCAATGAAAGCCCCAAAGAAATTCCAGGGACCACATGAAAGTGTGTGTGATCTCAGCTATTCACCTACTCTATAAGCAGACTAATGCTCTCACAGTTTCTCAGAGGCACATAAAAGATGGATAGGAGACGGCCCCATATATCAAATACCGAGGCACAGAAAAAGAGCTGCTACCTTGGCACCATGAAAGATGGAGATGAAAGACGAGATATGAGCCGTGAGTTTGAAGCTCACAAAAAAAAGAAGAAAAGGGCAAGGCAGGGAGTGTTTCATCAGTACAGAGATGAGTCTCTCAGGCAAACAGAGAGAAGAGGAGAGAACAGTAGGAACCATGAGTTGACCACAGGGCCTCAATGTTTTATCAATGAAGAAAAACAGCTTGCTAGGTGTAACTGGAAACTTTATAGACAAACTGAAATAAAATTAAGTCAAGGTCTTTCCACAATATTACCTTTGAGAAGGCAAGTTTGCTCATCATGAGGTGGGGGTCTTCAAGTCTGTCGTCATCATCATCGTCATAGCTGGGTGATGGAGCGCCCTCGGCCCCAAATAGGCCCCTGGACGACCCCCCGCTATTGTCTTTGGGGTCAAAAGGATCCACAACAATGGGCTCTGTACCCTTAATCTCACAGCGACAGAAGGGGCATCCCGTTCCCTGACCCTCCGACTCCTGTAACAGGCAGAGGTAATAGCACACTGAGATGAAAGGAGGTTACGTGCTTTTATGTGTGTTACATCCTCAGAGAACAACACTTCAGCAGTGAGTTCTCCTCTCAACAGGTGCGAGTTATGAGATGTAACTCGGAGCAATCAACCCACACAAACCTATTGCATGCACCCACACGCTTACCTGCCAGGCAGTGAGACAGGAGGTGCACATGAGATGACCACAGGGCTCGATCTTCACATCCTTGTCGTTCTCGGCACAGATCTTGCACAGCTGAAAAGTGGAGCCCATCTCACAGTACAGCTCATATTGCTCCTGAGGCAAGGAAGAAATGAGACAACTGTGAGTATCGGTGGCCAAACACGGTAACATCATACGGCACAAACACGATCTGAGATCATTTTTGAAAGAGCACAGAAGGCTCAGGAGCCAAGTTAAAATATGGGGGCGTATTTTTAGTTTCAGTTCTGTGCACAAGCAAAGTGAGTCTGTTCATAAACACCTTTGCAAAACCCTGAGAAGAAAAAGACAAAAACAACAAAAAAAAAAGAAACTGGTCTGGACAACATTTTACAATTCACAGTAATGTGTGTGGCGCATTTAACAAGATGTGTCCTCCAATGAGAGTATGAACTATTGCAAGACGGATGGTGCTTCCTGTGCTGCTCAACAATAGAGGAAGCTCGCGCTGACAAAAGACCAATTAGCTTTAAGTACAAAACTATCAAATTCTGAAAGGCACCATTTATTTTCACTAAGCTCATTCCATGTTCAACACAGTGTTTGACAGTTTACTCGGGGACCACAACACTGTTTAAGTTCAGTGAACTTTAAAAAAGATAACTTAACATTAAAGTCAAAATATCCATTTAAATATATATATATGTATTTAAATATACCTATATCATAATGCTCTGCGTGAAACATACAGTATATGCTTCTGCCACATTCACTGCATTAGCAGAGGCTGCATATTTCATACTTATTAAACAGATGTCAGAGAGAAAAAATGCTATTTGTTTAAATATTTTTGGTTAATCAGCCACTTTCACCTTTGACAAACTCAGTTCCCGTGTAGTGTTTTATCATATCTTCTACTTCTGCTTCCTTCTGGTAATGAACCAGCGGACTGTTGCATCATTTTACTTTTCTGAGCTGTGTGTGAACTAAGAAAAGGCCATTTGAGATTTACAATAAAATGCAGAAGAATAGCAAGAATATACATTAAAGACTGAGGATTCAGTCTGAGTTGCACGGCGCTCTGACCTGTGTGACTTTGATGTGGTCTTGAGGCGAAGGCTCACACAGTCCCGTCAGATCTGGATTTTGGGTCCGGCCATCGGGGAATAAATAGCTGGAGATGAAAAGGAAAGTTCTCGTCATAATTAGTGAGTATGATTATACTGAATGTATACCCAACAGGATGCACTGACGCAATAAAAAAACATCTGTTCAGTCCATTTGTTCAATCCGGCAACTTGTTTTAATATTATCACCAAGATGATGCATGTACAGTACGTGACCATTTTACAAATGGGTCAGATGGTGTAATTACTAACTTATAATTATGTTATAGATACAGGCGATCTACTGTACAGGCTTTCTTCGTTTTAAATCAGGATATGATTACAGGTTGTGGCCGGCCAACTGTAGCTTTCATTAAACCAACCAATCAACGCTGGCATAAAAAGACGAGTTTCATGCCAGCCAGCTAAACCACTCACTGAGCTGCACATTAGAAACCAACAGTTTTATTCTGGTTATGATAACACTGGAATGATGGGAACAGGCAATATGATATGGCTGGATTGGTTTAGAGCTGAAAGGCAGATTAAATCATGGGATGCAAAGCAGAGCTGCATAGTTTATACAGAGATGCAATGCTTTGTGGGGAGAGAAGAGGAAAGAAAATGGGAAATGGCAGAAAAAGAGAAGCCCTGCATATGACAGGAAGCTTGACTTCATTTATTAAAACGGTTTCAAATGAAGACCAATACCCAGCCACAGAGTTAGAGGTCTAGATGAAAATCAAGAAAATGACAGATACAAGCGTGCCAAACAAAATGCCAGTGGACTCACAATCCTTCCCTGAAGCCATCTATGAGGGCCTGGAAGAGCGGTTTGTTGTGGGGAATAGTTTGGAGTATGTTGCCATCTGCTGTCACGTAGCCGATGGCCCACTGGCCCAGCCGTGTACAGCTCAGTCGGAAGATGTAACTGAGGAGAGAGAGACATGAGAAGTAAGACATGCTGGAGTTGTATCACTCTGTGTTACACGGAAAAAAGTGATCAAATAGAGGAGTGTCTCCCAAATGGTGCACACAAAGGAACATGTTCTTCAAGTATGCATATACCTATTTATGAAATGAAGTCTATATGCAAATATGTAGGCTGAATTATGCATGGGAACATCCCTGTGGCAATATAACAACAACAAGCAGCCACATTTTATCTAATGTGCATAATCAACAAAAAAGCACTGAAAAACAGTTCAAATTAAACAGTTTCAAAGAAAATGTATCCGATTCAAACATAAAACACATAAAAGCATATTACATAAAAAGCATTTGACATAAGTGAATAATTGATAACCCATTCTTTAATGCATTTCTATTACATGAGAAAAGATAAATGGGAAAGATGTTTAAAAAGTAATTACAACATTGTCACAGTCATCAATGAACCTGAGAGAAGATACATGATAGGCAAAGACATCGTACACATTAAAACTCACCGCTGCTCTTTGACATAAAGGATAACTACATTACAAAGTATGCATGTGTGCATCTGCATGTCTCACCTGCCAGGCTTGTGGATGAACTTCTGTAGCCGTGCTTTGACCTCATCGTAGGTGAGGAAGGCCATGTACCCCGGGTGAGTAACTGCCAAGCTGTTCCAGTTCCGCAGCAGGGACGACCAAGGCTACACATAAAAAACAAACGAGTGACTCATCAAATGTGCGAGTGATTGCACACGGCAATCATAGTGTGAGCAGAGTAATAGAGAAATATATTGCATCAGGGATGACGCAGACGCCAATTTACTGAACTTCAGCGTGATTTGTAACGATTTCAACCTGGATTAAGCAGTGTAAAAATGTCCTTAAAGCAGAATTTGGCACGCAACTCATTCGATACCATCTGGAGCTACAGAAGGGAGGGGGGAGGAGGTGAAATGGACAAAAGCAGACTGCTTTCCATTCTGTATATGAAGCAGGGAAAAGTCAACTTTATGTTTCTTTCTTTAAAAACTACCTGACCCAAATCAAGTCAAGCCACCCAAACAACAAGGGGTGAACACTGCAGCAAAAAATATTAAATAATTAATACTTCATAGCTGACTGAGTACGATAGTAAGTAGGTGGTTCCGCAATTGCTCACCAGTCGGTGTTGAGTGTGAAAGGAAGTAGAATTAACACATACAGCACAAAAAAAAAAAAAGAGCTGCAGAAGAACGGGCACGGTTCAATCTGCACAACAACTCACATCTTTTTATTCGGCTATATCACAAAGAGGGGCTTTGCTGTTCTCACGTAGTGTCACCACATTTGCTCAAATTAAAATAATACTTCGGTTATTTATACTTTTTGCACGCAGTATGACAAGTTGAACTCATGTTAAACATATTGTATCGCATCTCTCTTGTACCCTTTTAGAGTAATGTGATCGGAGACTGGCGGGGTTAGTGAACTAAAGTATGCAGTGTGCTGTTTACTGACTTCATTTCATATTGTCAGTAGATATTGTCGCATCTAGTAATTGTACTTTTTTTGGGTACATTTTGCACCTGCTCTGTTTACACTTGACTTGGCTTACCAGTACACTACTGCATCAAGGACAGAGCTCAAAATGGCCACAGCCTCACTTCCTATTCTGCATTTGAGGACATTTAGAGGAGGGCTTCTACTGTGTGAGGAAGTGTCATAGGAAATGTCTGTAATCTGTTTAGGCTTCATTAAGCCTGTCGGTGTTCTGCACACAAGTAGGAGGGGATAATGTCACCGAGGACATAAACATAGTGTGGTAATTACAATGTTTATACAAAATGCTTGCACGACATACTATGGACAAGCTCTGGAGATGATGCCTGGTAAACCCCTCCCCTCCCTCTGTCATTTATTTTTCAAAGCCTTCCTGCTGCAGCATTCTATGCTACACATTACATAAGTATGGTCTATCAAATACAAAGTTGAGTCCGGGTATGGCAAAGTAAAACAACTCATTAACTATTAATTTACTGACTCTACTGCCCCAAAGTTAGTTAGATTTCCTTCCAGGGAATTTATTCCACAAATCTTCTTCCTTGTTGTTCATTATTCATCTAGCAGTAAGAAAGAACGATCTTATAATGATGACATGATAACGCAAATAAGGATGATTGTCCTTGTGAAGGATCTCAGTGTGACTCTCTATCTGAAGCCTTATGAAGCAACAACAGACACCCCATAAAGAGGACACAATGATTGCCAAACATCTGTACTGGGTGAGTATAGCAGAGGAAATTTTCAACTTCACTCCCGTCTGACAGTGTGAATAAAGCAGCAGGCATCCTGCTAAAAAGCTGACAGAGTTAGCTGAAAAAAGAAGTGGCAGATTTGTTTAAGTTCATTATGTGCTGCTCAAATTAAATTTGTTTCACCTAGAGAGAGAGTGTGTGCGAGTGTGTGCGTTTGTTAATACCTGGAATAGCCTGGTGAAGATGTCAAACTCAAAGACAGAGATGTAATCATTGCAGGTGAGGTCTATGGTGGACTTGAGGGCCATGGCCTCCAGTCCTGAGCTGATGGAATGAAACTCATGGAGCGACTGACGGAACATCTTCCAAGGCACAATCGTCCTGTAACACACAAAACAAAAACGCATGACGACATACCCTTGCAAAAACTGAAATCGAACATCAAAACATAAATAACTGAATGTAGACGACCTGCGTGCTGCCTTGCGGCATACCCTACGTGCAGTAAAGGCGCAGTGATTATAATAAGATTAAAGTGAAAACAGGAAATGCTATTTTGTGTAAGCGCTATTTTAGCATTTCCAAAAAGAGCTTTGAGGGTCGTTGGTCATGAATGCTATGCTAACCTGATGCAATCTTTAAAACAGACAGCTACCAGGTATACGAACCGATGGTAAATGGACTTGCATTTGTAAAGCACCTTTGTAGTCTTCCGACCACTCAAAGCACTGTACACAACATGTCATCATTCACCCACCCACAGACATTCATACACTGACGGCAGACGCTACCATGCAAGTTGCCGCCTTCATAGTTTCGGTGCCGTGCCCAAGCAACACTTTGGTATGCGGACTGGAGGAGCCGGGGATCGAGCCACAGCTGCACCGCAGATTAATTTCAATGCAATTAGGCCAACATTTGCAAAATACAGTACTAATCTTTCGCAAATTCTCCCATGTTTTGACAAATTTACCCCTGGGGATGAATAAAGTACATATCTATCTATGTTGTTGGTCAGTTCCTGATGAAAATGTAAGATATATAAGCCACACAACTATCTCATGAATGGGGAAATGAATGTAGTATTGGGGAAAACCCAGCTATTAAAATGTTCTTTTAGTTCCAAGTGGCTGAGTTATTTTTGTATGACAACACTCACAGAAAAAATCTGTGTGTACTTGGGAATTAACTCAAATGTGTGTGATTGTAGAGACCATGGGTTCCCCTGTGTAAAATGTCGAGCACCCCCCAAAAAATACACGTCAACAGAGCTCTGTATTCAGTAACCCAACTTGTGTTGCAGAGAAGATATTCATCATCTCTGACTACTGTGAAAGAAGAGCAAGGAGACTAAAACTATTGCTCTCAGATGTCACTTATTTGTATTCTCTTCGCGTCATTTAACTCTTTTTCTTGGGAACAACCTGTAAGGAACCCCACGAAGGTTCCAGAATGCAAGTTTGGAAACACTGTGGTGATATAATATTCATTGTGTAAAAAGTAATATAGAATTGGGCTCACTTGTCCCCGAAGGCGCGCCTCCAGAACTCTGCAGCGTCTGCCTTGGTGATGCGGAAGTTGTCCCCCTGAAACAGACCGTTGGGGAAGGTGGCCTTCAGCTCAGCCAGCATGTGGCTGAAGATCAACGACAGCTTGGTGAGGTTCCGCCTGTGGAAATCAAAAGTAGAGTGTGAGGTTTCACGTTTTTATCATTGCATTGAGATTACAGCATCATCAGCCAATACAACAGCTTTAAGAGAGAAATGCATAGCAACATTAGTATTTTAATCAGATGTCCAGGTAGGGTCTCCCAAGACAAAGTCGTCCCAGGGGAGGTGCCAGACCATGATTATCTGTGGTAGTCATGGATTGACCAGAACAAACATTATGTTCAAGCATAGGGCAGTTCATGGCTGTACATGGTACCAGAACACCCTGGGCCAAGATCAATGATCGACTCTGGTCTGAGGCTGTCGGACAGACCTGGTAAACTCAAACGTGTAGTGAGGGTAAACTGGTCTTAAACTACCAACTCCGTAAAAAAAAAAAAAAAAAAAAAAAGTGAATCTGGGGGAGGCTGGGGACATGAAGAGTAGTTTAAAATGTGTACTTTGCACCAAACTGATGATGAATTATTAATGTTGGCATTAGAGGCAGAGGCCATTAAGCTTGCAAATAAAGGGGAAAATGACAACATAATGAGTTCTGCCAACATTGGTAAGTTTACATGAACCGACTTTTTCTCATGCAAATGAAATACTGACAAAATAACAATATATAAATAGTAACCTGTTTTGCATTCCTGATGGCGGAAAAAAAACCAAAAAAAAACAGCAATGCAAAAATGTACTTCCTGAAACTTTTGCATGCACAGTATTACTTATTATACATGTTTATAAACAGGTGACAGTGACATCCCTTGGCTTCCAAATTAATTTGCCAAAAGAGACATTATCCCCTCGTATTGGTGGTGTTTGATGAAGATGAATGAAGATAAATTCCACAGAAGGAACACATCAGCAAGTCGAGAAGTGCAATCCTTACATCTCCGTTTGTAATATCCCTCTCATTCGTTTTAACTTGTTTCTTAATTTCCTTCAGTAGGGAATTAGTCTTGAAACTAATCTAACTGTCAGGGTTGATGACAGTTCTCTGAGATATATCGCTTCATTCATGCTCCATTGGTAGCTTTGGGAAGACGTTCAACGATGTCTGTATGTAGAACTGCGTTGCAATCACCAATACCAACTATCACCAACTATCACCAATAAAAAAAAAAAATAAATAAATAAATAATAAATTGAGGTTTCCTGATATGTCATATATAATTCTTTACCTTAAGAGGATAAAACAAATATAGTTTTAAAAATTGCATGTGGATCTGCTGCCACTGTGGTAAATCGATGGGTGTGGTGGTTGTAGAAGTGGATGGGTTCCATACTTGTTATACTAGTTCCAAGAAAAGAGAAACGCATGACAAGCTTGACATGGCACTAAATTTCTTTTTATTTGTTTTTCCACAAGGCAAACTCAGTGACTCTTCAATTTGGTTCTGACACACAACAGGCCACGTGAATGCTTAACCTTACTTCTTACAAATGTTTTTATTCAAATGAAAACATTAGACTTCCATTAGAAGGAGGTTTCTAAATACGCAATAAGATGGATGGTATTAAAAAATAAATACATTTTATTTAAGGCCAGCTTTCTGCTCACATAAGTAAGAGAAGAGGGTACAAAAACAAAGAAGACTAGGGAGACGAGACAACAAAGCTGCACAATGTCACCATAGCCCTGCACCCCATCATAGCATTAGAAGCGTTATGCTGAGAAGGACATGATTTATGAGGCAGCACAGAGGGAAGACTGTGCTTGGCTGTCAGGCAGGGTGAATTGACATGCACAAGAGAGAGGGCAATGAAAGCGTGGCTACGCTGCAGCTGCCCTACACAGCACTGTGCTTCCTATGAGTGGAGTGAGGGGGGGAGTGGAAAAAGTGAACGAGGAAGGACGACAGTGACTGAAGATGGATGAATAGGATTAGTGTAGGTTGAGAACGTGCCAAAATAGACCAATGCTTGTTAGGGGTAATAATTTACCTCAGAGGGAGCAGACAGGAATCTGAAAGAGAAAATGCAACGCTTGCAAACTGCAATAAAAGCATTGCAGTTATACCCTCTCAGCAGTAAACGATCATTAAACAGTGAACACTCTTGTAGCTGGCTATCTAATCTTTTGAACTGCTCTACACACTTGAAATCTGTAGCAAAAGACTTTAAGCCAGATGCGAGGACTGTATGTCTTTGAAGTCAGGGCGACCCTCATCAGCGATGCCATGTGGAAAATGAGACTTTCAACTCTGCGTGGCGCTCGGCAGATTATATGATCAATTAATTGTCTAAAGAACATGATGAATATTTTATAAACAGAGTGTCTCTGAAGCTAATATGACACCTTTAAATGTCTTGTTGTGTCGGACCATTAGTCCAAAGCCCAAATAAATTCAGTTTACAATTATGTAAAAAAAAAAAGAAGCAACAATTAAACACAATGGAAAAGTAGGAAACAGTGAATGATTGCTGAAAATGTGTGACGCGACAGGACATTATATGTTCACATAGGACACCATCACTCATAATGAGATGTTGATTGAGAAAATAAGTTCTCTTTTAACGCAAAAAGTAAAAAACAAATCAAAAACAGTGATTAACTTGTGGAGTTTGTCACACGCACGAGGAGCTGTTAAGCTACCACACCTATAAAAGCACAGGATGCTTCATGTGAAATGGCAAACATGTGATATGTGCACTTCAAAGCACGTTAAAACAATGTCCAGGAGTCACAAGCCTCAAGTCAATATGGTTTGGGAAACGCTTCCAAACAATCCGATATCCACCAGTTTATCTACACGCAACATATACATACACACAGTGAGTCCACATAGACTTAGTCCCTTGAGTCTCACATATGATATATGGATGTTTGCCGTTATAAGAGAGAATGAATTTGAAAGTGAACACTGGTCTGACTGGCATTAGGGTCACAGGGTGGCACAGCTGTCTCTAGCACAAGATTTACACAGTGAATGAGGGACCTTGTGTGTTTTTTTTTTTTGTCTGCATGATAGAAAGAGCTTTACAGAAGGCTCGCTGAATATTAATTTGAAATTCTAAGTAAGATACAGGTTGGAATCTAATCTCCTAAGTAGCAGGACAAGCTGATATCTGTTTTAGCATCTCTCCCAGTCTGTGTCCCTCTCCATCCTACAATACCAGCTCTGTACTGTGTGTGTGTGTGTGTGTGTGTGTGTGTGTGTGTGTGTGTGTACTGGGCAGTAGCCAGCACTCCTACAACTGTTGCTGCTCTTTAAGCCTCTGTGGCATAGGCAAGGACAAAGCAGAGTCAGTGGGCTACAGCCATACAGAGAACGGTTTGCTGACCTACTCTGGATTCAGATCGTTGCACGTCTACAATGTTTTCTTTTTCAGTCCCTCACTCATTCTTAACCAACAGGCCAAACCCTTTTTTTTTTCCTGAACACTTTTTTTTTTTTGTTTGTCCACCATCCCCCTCATGCTATAGATTGACCTCTGACCTTGCAGCTGGCTACTCCCTTCCTGTTTCCTGCTGGCTCTGATAAAGTAGCGCAGCTAGCCAGCCAGCCCCGCACTGCGCTAATACACCGCAGCCCAGCGAGCGAGGGTCAACCTTACAGAATGAGAGCCTGTCTGGATTGGCAGAGTCACAAGTAGCTGTCATATCATCATGCAGCTGTATTATCTTTTCTGCTCAAGGCTGAAAGGGAAATGTAGATCAAACACCAACTGAGCCCTGTACCAAAGCTCCCGAGAGTTATTTTCAACAATCTATAAGACGAACTAAGCTAAATCAGGATTAAGTACCTTGACAACCAAGACAACCACAGTTACAGACCAGCAAAATACAGAACCATGGATAACTGTAGCCCTTGACATCCATTTGAAAGCAATCTAAGTCACTCAATTAATTAGCACCAATAAATTGCATAACAGGTCTGCACAACTCTTGTCAGTCAACTCTTGATGTCTTCAGTGGATCAGTGTTCAATATTACAGATAGCAATGGTAAGATCAAGAGGTGCATGTGGAAAGGCATACAGTGCAGGTAACATGATGCGACTTCCAACACGTCAACACAGCTTTTACTGTGCTAGTCCGGTCATATGTAAAGCATTCACGCTGTGGCAGCCATCACAGGCGCTGATCACTGATCACATAGAAGGCTACAGCACAGTTATTTCAACTGAATGGAAATATACCAGTATTTAACCACAAAGCAAATTCATTCCCAATCCTCTCGCTCAGTTCAACGTAAAAACAACAAAAACAACAACTTTAAAATAGACCTAAACAACCCTACTCAGCGATGTTCAAACCCATCCTCCTGACTCATAAGATCGTGCCCTTTTCAGTGTCTGTCAGATCACATTTGGGCACACGCTTGATGATCTGTTAGGAAGCATGCAAAATTGAAGCTGCAGTTGCCTGCATCAGTTTACACCGTGACACACGTGCAAAGGGAGCACCCGCTTCGTAGGGCCGAGGTTAATACTATTTTGGACAATTAATATAATAATGTGGTAAATACCAACACAAAAAATACACAGAAATTAAAAATAAATGCAATTGCTGTACTAGAAAACAGTGAATTATGTGTTTGAAATTCTGGTTTACCATTTTGCTCTAGTTATCACTTTATACATTTAACTCTCAGATCTCCATCATGCTGTCAGGAAAAAAAGTTTTTGAAGTTTATCACCTACCCTGCCTTTAATCTAATCTCTCTTTCAAAGCTCTTACCTCTCTAGTCGATTAGATCAGCTCAGATTATTGTGAAAAGAAGAAATAAAGATTGTAAAACAACAGAAAGCAGCACTTTTTTAAGATTAATCCTCTCTCCACAGTTGACTAGTAATATCTTAGTGCATATCTGTGCTCATTTATCTCTGTATGCATAAACAGCAAGTGTTTGTTGTACCCCGAGGGACAAAGAAGCTAGCGGGTTGCATCATGCTAATCACCATAATCTAATAGTGTGAGGACTACATGAGTCGGCTGCTCACTGATACCATGGTGACATAAATAACCATGATGCTCTGCTATGTGTGTGTGAGTGCGTATATCTATCTGCACATAGAGCCCCAAGCTAAGCAAATGTAATTGAAGCGGAAACATCCGCAACCTCTGAAGAGTGAAAGGAGTTTTCCATTGCCAGCACTGATGGATATTTGGCTGCTAGGCTAACGGCTAAAAGTAGAAGCTTGGATACGCTACAGTAAATCACCTTGAGATTTATATAGCTGCAGTGATAAGATGAGTTTATATCGTCAAAGCCGAGAGCTGCGCTCACAGAGACAGACCTTTGTTTCACTTGGACGTCACTGACGTCATGTTCGTTTACAGAAAATAGGAAGTCATATTCTAAGATGCCGCTCTCTTGATGAACCAAAAATAAGAATGGTGCAAATGACATTTGCAAATACCAGAGGTACTGTACCATACAATGCCATGTTTTTTCTCTGTCCACAAAAGCTTGACTACATTAAAACCGGAGCTATTTACTGTAAACAGCCGCAGAACTAATTTCATGCTCTGATCTTTTTATTTAGGATTGATAGCAAGATGTGACCCGAACTAGTGCAACAAAAATAAACTCTGGGAATTATATCCAAAACATAAATGTACAGACAACCAGGTGCTGTAACGAGTAGCAACAGCAGTCATGGCTGTGTGGTGGCATTAGACACAACAGTGCCAAGCACCTGACAGACACTCTTTTAATAATTTTTTTCTCCATTTTTTTTTAAAGATTGTATATATCATGTTTGTATTCATTTAAAGCCAAGAAAAATGGAGAATAACGCTGATGATTTGAGTCACTGCATCAATACACACTAGGGGAATATTTCAACATTACGTTCTCCGTCTGTCAAAGGAAGGGTGCACGTATCAAGAGTTCTTTGGCATTGGGGCGTAAAACACACACAGCCTTCATGTTTTCGATGTATGCATATTTTCAAACAGCAGTAACTTACTAAACAATGTTGTCATGATGAGGAAAGAGAAATGGATCCAACATATTGTTGAGTGAAAGGCTCTTCATGGCACCGGCCACTGAAGACTAAACTGCAGTTCAGCTGCATGGAAGGCAGAATGAGTAGAGGTTTGAGGAAGTTGTTCCTACCGACTATTGTCATGATATCAGTAAAGCATGTCTGGAATGCATGTTTCTATTGTGCAAAGTATAGGAGCTCTACGCTGTTAGGAAAGGAAGGTAGGGATGATGGTGGCAGTGAGGTTCAGGGCTAGAAGATGTGTGGATTTAACTGTTTAACCATTATTGTCAATTAATTCGACAGTTAATTGCTTAGCCTTTAAAATGTCAGAAAGTTGTGAACATTTCCATCAACATTTCCAGTCCATGGTGACATGTTTAAATGTCTGGTTTTATCCATCCAACACACCAAGAGCCACAATTATGAAGCTTACAATGACACAAAGCAAATACAAATAATTTAAAGCCAATATCTAGAATCATCAAATGTGTGCATTGGGAAGAGAGAGAGGCAACATTTCAACCGCATTAACTATGGCTGCTGCAAAGCCAAAATATTGCCACCACCAGACTATTTTGCTTTATTTTAACACAATGGACTTCCATCCTCAAACATTACAAACTACAAACATTACATCACAATAAATGCAACATTCAATGTTAGGGGTTGGAATTTTTAGGAACCTCACGATTCCATTATAAATTTATCATCAATACATCTTATTTCCATACACAACGATCCAAAATTAAAATAATTGACTTCCATCATCTTATATCAACACAAAAGTTGAAACAGATGGAAGTTAGACACAACTTGCGTACAGTGCTGTTTTTGTCCAGGTTCCCTTTTCAAAATGCTTCCATAGATGCACTACCTTTTAAGCCAGTGGGTATAATAATTGTCACAGGCAATCATGTCGAGAATTGGGTTTTAAATTTCCTATCATTTACTTTTCTGCATTGAGACATAATCTTTCAAGAGAGAATCACGATGCAACTAAGAATCAATTTCCCCGCCACTTATATAAAATATAAAGGAAAGCTGAAAACCTGACATATTTGTTTCTATTAAGTTGTTCACATCACAATTTTTGTCAAAATAAAACAATCTGAAATGTGAAAATGTTCATACCACTCCGCTCTAGTGAAGAGTACTTTGTTTAAAACAAAGCCAACAGCCACAATGCCTTTCACTGTCAACAGATAAAATACATGGACGTGAGAGATATACACCAATCTACAAAAAATATCCAAAACACGTTATTAACCTCCAGGTCTCTTTCTGCAGCCTATGAACCCACCACTTCCTGCGACCGACAGGACCCAACGACGATGGTCAGGATGCAATGGCAGCTTGGCCCAGCAAGACGATCAAACAGACCAACAGAAAGGTCAAAGCAGTATCCGGTTAGACCCATGGAGGAGGGGGTTCAAGGGATCACACACTGATCAATCCTTCTCTGGTATTACTCTGCTCAGGGACCGTAGAAAGTGTAATGTCCAACGGACAGGTCTCCTAAATAAACCAACACATTGGCTATAGACAAAGCAGCTGTGTTAAAACCAAGAAGAACATGTTCTCAACACAAACAATTATCCAAACCTTTTCATCAGACAGTTACAACTCACTTATTATTTTCAAACAAAAATGGAAAATATATTACTGGTTGCAGCATTTCAAAAATTAGGATTTGTCTTTGTCATGTATGATCGTAAACTCTTTGAATTCTGGACAGTTGGTTGGACAAACAAGCAACTTGATGATGGCCACTTTATAGACAAAATAAATATTCTTTTACTGATGATTAATCTGGCAATTATTTATCTTGATTAATTGGTATGTGAGAATATTGGGAGAAACAACATAATCATAATTTCTCAGAGTTCAAAGTGAGGTCATCAAATTGCACATTTTGTCCCAACAGTTAAAAATCCATTTCGATAGATGTGAAGCAGAGTAAAGCATTTAAGAAGCTGGCACCAGAAACTGAGCTCACTCAACACAATAATTACAGATTAACTTTATTTTGGTTGACTAACCGTTTCAGCTCTAGTTCTGGGTCGACAGAAAAGGGTGATGTGGGATTCGAGATGCAGCGATCGATTATCAGTCGATCTAAACAGGCCAGTTTTCAGCTGATCGGCCGTGACCTGTGAACGGCCAAAGAGTCTCATATTTTGGACTTTTTGCCCATTACACTTGCGCAAACAGAATTGAATAATTGTATTTCAAAACGCTATTAACATGTTTTGTATTTCGTCGGCCTCTACAGTCTGAAAGCTTAACAAAAGCTGTCAGAGGAATGTAGAATATTTACCTAGTATATTACCTCGTATATTTAAAAACGAGCATCAAACATGAATAAATCCAAACAAGATCAGCAAACTATAAATAGCCTGCAGATCGGATCTAACAGGATGCAACTACTTCTTTGACTTCCTATTTATTCTTTGAAGGCAGCTGAAAATTGTCTGACTTGACCACAATTTTTTTTCAACACCCCCTGCTGTCACAGAAATTTGTTCCAATAATAATATCAATAAAAATAATATATCATTAAAAGATATATTTTTAAAGATTTTTTAAAGTATTTTAATATAAATAAATTATAATATATATAACAATAAGAAAATATACTTATTTAAATTGTGTGTTTTTATGGAAATAACCCCTATAGGTGACAATAAAGCAAAACATTAACAATAAGAATTTTTGACATTAACGATCATTTTTCGTTAGTTGTGAAAAATGATAGTCTGGAGCCTTCCTTTCCAAGCGTGTAGAACTACGGTGGCCTAGAGGTAGGAATAGGCATCGTTAGGGTCTTAGTACAACTACTCTTATCCTACTTATAAATAATAAGGAAATTCATAAATTAATTATAAGTTATTTATAATTTAGATATAGCTAAATATTGTTTCTAGAGCAGCAACAGTTATGTTTACAACAGCAAAGTCACTATATAAAGCCATTAGTATCTCACTCGAAACAAATGGACAATGTCAATAAAATTAATCACATTTCTGAGTGAAGTTTATAAAGAATTAAAAAACACAGACATCCGTCAGTATCAGCCATTCCTCCTTCCTCTGTCCTCCTGGCTGCTTTGTGTCAGCCGGCAGAGAAGATTACCAAAATAATCTTTTAGCCGATCTTGACTGCTGTGCAAACATAGAGGCGGTGGCCGACTGAATTAGGTTTTTACTGTTGTTTAACATGTTCACAGATGTATTGATAAAGTACTGGTTTGCAAATATTTTATTGCACGTACAGTAACACGCGTATTCGCCATCAACTGGAGTATCCTTCACTTCACCACAGCGAGCTATCTGTTTGTGCGTAGTTGGAGGAGCTCAGCCCGACAATAACAGTAAAAAGCACCAGTAACGTCGGGTTTATCGATAGTACGATCTTTAATTATTTAGATCCAATACTGGGTTTCGGAGAGCATCCCTACCTTTCAAATAACATAAAAACGAGAATTCTCTCGCTACAGACACCTAAATATAAATGGCCTTTTCTAAGTTACGAAAAACATAACGATTCTTAGTTTCGGGTGATTCTACACCGATTGAAACATTGACTATTATAGTCAACATCTGCAAATAAACCCCCCCTATTGTTACACACTGTCCCTTTAAGGTATCGACAACCGATATCCAGCCGGGCCAAAATAAACAAAATAATTTTTACACTTGGGTACAGAGTAAGAGAAAATAATAGATAGAAACCCAACCCATTTCTGTATGCCTTTGTCTACTCTGAGGCCCGAAAATGTCTCGGCTGTGCAGTGTAAAGCCAGAAGAGGAAGTAAGTGAAGCAAACAAGGAGGAAGTGATGACTGCGTTGTATTGATTCTGACTAAATATGTGCCGTCAGTGTACATACTCAAGGCTCTCTCACAGTAGACTCACTTTCATCCTCACTCTCACCTACTGTGAACAACATCAAACGCCTTTTCTTTGTCTCCACCATAAGTATACAAAAAACACTGTAAATATCGGTCACACCTTACACACAACTTAACATCTACATATGTCAAGACTTGGACTCAACAAAAAACAGACCCATGCTTTTACCTAGCTACCTTAACTCTACTTCATCTCTTAAAGTAATAATAAAAAGAGGCTCTAAATCGCAGGAGAAGACAAAGTGGAAAAGTCTGTATGGCAACACAGCATATCCACCCACACAGAATTTAGGGCTCTCACGCAACGCTCGGGTCCTTCACTCTTGACTTTACAAAAGCTATTAAACTACAGTGGAGTTCCATGCGATGTCATTCCAAGTCAATAACTATCGAGCACTGATGCCAGTGTTCTCATATTTTAACTAATGCTAAATTGGAGAACACAGTAGCCGTGTTTCTGTTGAATTGTCAAGCAAATTTCAAGCCAACTTTTGAAATATCGATGAAGAGAAATGTGAATTAAGCATGTTTCCATCAGCTGCATCGGAGCCAATAAACTCTGCTACAGCGTAGGTATTCACTACACATGACATTAACCTGACACAAAACAAGTCAGCTTGGCTATCTAACCCATGTATGAGAGAAAAATGTAATTTCAATTGGGCAAGTTTTAATTAGTTCTTTCATGTCATCTGTATTGGTGGAGACAAAGAAAAGCATTCCGCCTTTTTGGAAATTCCGCAAAGACCCCAACAGCAGAAACAGCTGATAAAGTCATGTGAGGTAAATGTTCGCTACATCCGAATTTAATTGGCAAAGCCGCTTTCATATCCTATTTATCGTCTCTCTTTTCGACAACCGCAAAAACTACCTCGAGAGCATCAAAACTTTTTTTCCCGCATGTGAGGAAGTTTCATCAGATTTTCCTATTTCCATACATTGTGCATTAAATATGTGAATAGAATCACGGCAAGTGAAAGCAGTGTATTATCAAACTATTCTCTCTGCAGTGAGACAATATTTATCCTTACCGTTTAACTTTTCAGTCAAAGTCATGTGCTGAGCTCAGCTGCAGGCAAACCACATACTAGTCTCTCTAGAAGCTCCATGTCATTGTCATTCTATATTATTCTTAAGTGGGCTGATACCAATTGGTTCGTGTCACTGCCACTGCCTTCTCCACACAGACAATAGCAGTCTTTGTGTGTATTGCATGGCTACTGTGTGTGTCCCCTTTAACCAGGAATTTCTTTCAACGCAGCCTCTTGTTGCAATGAGTTAAAAATGGCAAAAAAAAACAAAACAACCCTCAACCAATACAGCTTCCTCTTCTCTCTGGTTGCCTTTTAGTGGTTTTTTTTTGTCTGCACGATAACAGTCATGTTAGCTGAAAAAGAACAATCTCACTGAGGAACTGAGCAACATGAAGAGGATGTACAACTTAGTACTGGCTAGATAAAACTATTACCTCATTTTCTCAAAACAGTCCGAACAAGGAAACAGTTCAAACAAGTTAAATACAAATGTAAAGAAACTTAAGAGGAAGCAACTGGAATATAAAAATAACTAATGAAAACTCTCAAGGAGTCACTGCCACAGAAAACATTCGCCTACCAATGAGCACTACTCTTTTTAATGTCCGTTGCACAATGACGTCCTATTCAGGTGACTTTTTTTCTCTCCTTTCAAACCAGCTTTACAGACATCTGCATAACCCCCGTACGCCGGGTTCACACTTGACGTGTTGCGGACGTCCGGGTCCACCTTGTGATCTTCAGCGACAGTTTTGGCGTCTGGTCTATTTTCTCGTGTGCCCGGGAGTAATCTAGCTAGAAAAAAACTTCTACAATAAACAATTTTAATTATATACTTTAAAAGGACATAAATGGTACTTAGGTACTTATTCCACATACAGTGGGTACGGAAAGTATTCAGACCCCTTCAAATTTTTCACTCTGTTTCATTGCAGCCATTTGCTAAAATCAAAAAAGTTCATTTTATTTCTCATTAATGTACACTCAGCACCCCATCTTCACAGAAAAAAACAGAAATGTAGAAATTTTTGCAAATTTATTAAAAAAGAAAAACTGAAATATCACATGGTCATAAGTATTCAGACCCTTTGCTGTGACACTGATATTTAACTCACATGCTGTCCATTTCTTCTGATCCTCGAGATGGTTCTACTCCCAGTCTGAGGTCCAGAGCACTCTGGAAGAGGTTTTCTTCCAGGATATCTCTGTACTTTGCCGCATTCATCTTTCCTTCAATTGCAACCAGTCGTCCTGTCCCTGCAGCTGAAAAACACCCCCATAGCATGATGCTGCCACCACCATGTTTCACTGTTGGGATTGTATTGGGCAGGTGATGAGCAGTGCCTGGTTTTCTCCACACATGCCGCTTAGAATTAACGCCAAAAAGTTCAATCTTGGTCTCATCAGACCAGAGCATCTTATTTCTCATAGTCTAGGAGTCCTTCATGTGTTTTTTGGCAAACTCTATGCGGGCTTTCATATGTCTTGCACTGAGGAGAGGCTTCCGTCGGGCCACTCTGCCATAAAGCCCCGACTGGTGGAGGGTTGCAGTGATAGTTGACTTTGTGGAACTTTCTCCCATCTCCCTACTGCATCTCTGGAGCTCAGCCACAGTGATCTTTGGGTTCTTCTTTACCTCTCTCACCAAGGCTCTTCTTCCACGATTGCTCAGTTTGGCTGGACGGCCAGGTCTAGGAAGAGTTCTGGTCGTCCCAAACTTCTTCCATTTAAGGATTATGGAGGCCACTGTGCTCTTAGGAACCTTGAGTGCTGCAGAAATTCTTTTGTAACGTTGGCCAGATCTGTGCCTTGCCACAATTCTGTCTCTGAGCTCCTTGGGCAGTTCCTTCGACCTCATGATTCTCATTTGCTCTGACATGCACTGTGAGCTGTAAGGTCTTCTATAGACAGGTGTGTGCCTTTCCTAATCAAGTCCAATCAGTTTAATTAAACACAGCTGGACTCCAATGAATGAGTAGAACCATCTCGAGGATCAGAAGAAATGGACAGCATGTGAGTTAAATATGAGTGTCACAGCAAAGGGTCTGAATACTTATGACCATGTGATATTTCAGTTTTTCTTTTTTAATAAATTTGCAAAAATTTCTACATTTCTGTTTTTTTCTGTGAAGATGGGGTGCTGAGTGTACATTAATGAGAAATAAAATGAACTTTTTTGATTTTAGCAAATGGCTGCAATGAAACTAAGAGTGAAAAATTTAAAAGGGGTCTGAATACTTTCCGTACCCACTGTATATGTCAATTGTGTCTAGAGAGCGAGCGCAACTCGCAGATACACACATGGACAAGAAATTGTCTTCTGGTGTAAACGGCCAGACTTCTGCTCGCGCAACAATTGCCATATCTTCGTGGCGCTTCCACGTCCAGTGTGAACCCAGCGCACAGCTTTCCTCTCCCTTTGCTTAGGTCTGTAGGAAGCCCCCGGCCCAGAGGCGGTTCTGGAGAAAACCCTTACTGGGATAATATCTGATATCGGCTCGCATAATGTCTGAAACATTCACAGAAAACCTAATGAGGGCCCTCTTACTAATGCATTACATATTGTACATAATGCCAGTTAAAGTTATGTCAGACAGCATTTGCCCAAAGCATGCAGTGAACCAAAAGGCATCTGCAGTGATACGAGCATAAGAACAGCTCCATCCAGCAGCTAGTCTGCATCTCGCAGAGCCTACTCATTAACACAACTACTTTGTGCTTATAAGAAGCTTCATTTTGTCTTCTGTGCTATGTTTTGTCTTCACCATAACGCCATTTCTCATTACGTTTTAAACAAGGGAAACAAGAGGCATATCTCATTGATTACGCGTACCTTTCTAGTACACTTGTGTGTCTGCTTTCAGAGGGACAGAGACAGATAACTAAACGTAAAGTGGGAGAAAGAGATAGACGTCGACGCTGTGCGATTTCATAAAAGGAGCATTACAGTAAGACAGCTACATGAAGAGAAAATGTTCCAAGGAGATGGTTGAGATAGCGAGGCACAAAAACAAAGTGACAGGCAGGCAGGCAGCTGTAGATTAAGCGCCATCGTGACCGCAGATGCTTACATGATCAAACCACAACACCTCTCTCCTCGTTTTGATACGTCGTGAGCTACAACCACCCTGCAAGCTGGGGATGGGTGCAATTGTTCACTTTGTGCCTGTGCGGTAGTTAATATTCAAACTGAATGACTGAATGAATTTGAGGTGTGAAGTCATCGTGAAACAGCAGCTATTGCGAAGACTTCACACCTCAAAGTCACCCGTTTCAGATGGCTTCATCAGCTAACCAGTTTGAGGAGAGAGAACATATCGAGCTACTTTCACACCGTTCACCTCTAGAATCATATCCACTTCATTAACATTCATATAGCTATATCTACTTTATTCACCTGGGTTGCGAGTTCTCCTCGTACATGCGTTCCTTGCCCTCCTTAAACAAGCTGATGGTCTGCTTGGTCTTCTTGGTGAGGTTCTCCATGAAGACACGGAAGTACTCGTTGTCCCCCAGTATCTCCATTTTGCCCTCGTAGCGAGACAAAATGGTGCGCAGGTGCTGGTAGGTGTCTGGCAGCAGGTCCAGGATGTAAGGGGGGCTGTTCTTCAAAGCCAATTTGGGGTTTTGACACAGGCGCACCACCTGCAGAAAGGGAGGATATGAGGGGGGAAGACGAGATAACGTTAGAGACAAGAAGCGGGTGCAGGAAGTAAGGTAGATGAGAGAAAAGTAAGAGAGAAGGAGAGTGACAGGGAAAGAAAATCTGCATTTTCATCCTCAGTAAGACATTATTGATATCATATAGACCGTCTTTTGTGTATTAGTGCACTTATCTGTAGTGCAGAATATTATCCGTGAGCCCAGATAGAATATATGCCAAATGAAAAATGCCAACAAAGTCAAATACTGCGAGAAAGGCCCTTCAAAGCCCTGTCAGAGTCAAGCTTGGCACATTACATGATGGAATAAATCATGGATTTAATTCCTTATGGCATCATGAGTTATTTCACCACTGTCACACTACTTCCTCTTGTATCTACACAAAAAAAGGTTACAGTGGAAAAGGACGAAAGCATATCTGCATTCATCCATGGACTGCATTCTGTTTGTCCCATTTCATTGCTAAGTTAATTATCTCAATTCCTCATTCGTGAAGCTAAGGGACGTCCTTTTGTAGGCATGCACAGCAAGGTTTACGCCTAATTATGTGACCTCCATGTCAATCATCATAAGTCACGACAGTCCGATTCTCCATTTCTTCAGACTGTTTAGAGAAGTTATTGATATTTACACTTCCTCATTTTACTCTGCACACCCTCTTCTGCCTCACAAATACAAATTCTCTTTACCCAACATTTCAGCATGATCACCTTAGAAATTTGAACAGCCGAAGCCTTGATGGATACTTACAACGTGGCTATAAGCATAATTTATAGTAAATACTAAAAAAAAAAAAAAAGCCTGTTTTTAGGGACACAAAGCTCCACTAACATCAATCATTGACCCAACAGAGGGTGGATTCTGTAACGGCTGAGCAGAGAGATAACCTTCTACTAGACCGGTTTATAAAACATGGAAATTCAGACCGTCCCTCTTGATAGCGAGTCTACGTGCTTGTTCACCAGACTGCATGAACACATGTCACATCCTCAGTAATGTTCAACCTTTCCTCACTTATCTCACTGTACTGCTGCACTGTGTCTGAGTCACTTCGTTGAACCATTACAAGAGACACTGGCGGACAGCCTAGACTCACTCCCTCACTCTGACATTAGGCTCTGTGTCGGTGCGATCCTATTTGCCACCGCATTGAAGTCCGACTTACTAGCTTGACCACAGAAGCACTTCCATTGAAAAACCCCGGGTCTCGACACAGACGTAGGCTGTCGGCTTCGTTGGTGGCCGAACAATTGCGTGTCAACAACAGGATGTGGCTCATTCTTGTGTAGACCAGGCCAGATTGTTGTCTACCAATAATGTGGATGTGTTAGAAAGAGAGAAGACAGACATATAGCAGGAATTTCCTTGCTTCTTCTTTTTGGAAGCCATCAGGTTGTCATTATGGGAAAACCAGACTTCCAAAACACTTAGTATGACATCTTACTATCAATCAGACGTAGGCCTGGAACCACATCGATTTTTCCGTTATCATCATTAATCAACAGTAAACCAACTTACTTTCTAAAGCATGAATAAACCTATTTATTGTAAACATATTGACAATCAATTCATGCCTTTCTTTCCCAAAACCTGTGTAATCCTTTGGCATTACATGGTAGTAGATTGCCTGCATTTACATATTTATTTGATACAGTTCATCAGTTCCTCTAAATTTGGTCTTAACCAACCATGGATTAAGATCTAATTATTGGTCATTATTATCATTCCCACACCTTAGCTGCCCAACTTAAAGGGGACATCTCTTGAGTCCTCAGCCCAAATGACCCATGTTTGCAATACTCAAACTGAGAGAGTAACATATCAGGAATATTTGATTCCAGTTCATAAGTGGACAAGTCAGTTCATCATCACCACTGTATCAAATGTCTCTCAAAAAGAATGAGGTCACACTTGGCCTGTAGGATATTTAAGGCAGTACTGATTTCAGTGTGCTAAATGTTTTTAATGTGTGGGCCTGAACATCAACGGTCACCTTCCTATTGACGAGTGTGAATGGATCATAGGTGACATATTTCAGTGCAATGTAATCATGGCATTATCAAATCGCTTTCAACTCTTCCAGATAAAAATAAAAAATTCAATAGAAGTCAAGGAATACCAGGGTGACTAAGGCATTGCTGGGTTAGATACTACAAGATCTAACGGATGTTTTAAGCACTAGGAAATGCAACTACCACACGACTTTCATTAAGATTAGTCATGTGGATTATTCATATATTACATTTTGCATTAGACTGGCCATATAAGACTAGCAAAGGCCTGATGATTTCATCCATTTAAAACAATATAAATTATCAAACTGAGACACAACTGAAGGAGAAAGAAAAGCTTAAAGATGCCTTTGAACAACTTCAACTGAACATATTGTACATTATAAGGATAATGCCTGTACATGTTTGTATCCTCTGTATTTTGGATAAATTCCTTGTGGTTGATATCTGGGTGATTTGACCCAGGGCAACTGAATTGAAAGCTATTTTCGGCCTCATTGCACCGTCATTCCTTTAACCCTTCTCTAGGCCTCCAAACGAAGGAGGTCTACACAGGTTATGTCTGGGACCAGATAAGAGTGTAGCCAAGGTGACACCACTAACATCATCATCAATCTACCATGCAAAGACTTGAGCCCGTAACTCAGCCAAACACACATGAGCGAGCGCTCTTGTGCGTCAGTGTCGTTCAAGGCTATTGTCCTGCGGTAAAATGTTGACTGCCTCTAAGCTAAACTGCATTTGTCTCATCGGTTTCTCTCTTCTCTGTATACGACTTGTCAGATTGCTGTCTCAGTCCATCCTGGCTGGATCTGCACCTAAATATGTTGTTCAAGTTACATAAAGATTAACCATCTTCAATGAATGTGGGCCGTGGATGATTTTTTTTGTTAGACTTTAGCTGTTAACAGGCAATTCTGTGTTTCCTTTATAGGAAAATGTTGCTAATGTAAATATGACTCTCTCAATATTAGGCCAATTTTTAAAAGTGGTCTTGATTAGTCACTTAGACACAAAAACCTGGGAAAATAGGGTGCAGGTTGAAAATATCGAAGGTCCCCTTTAAACTTTTAATGCTGTAAACTTTATTATTTAAGATTTTTTCATTTCAAGCTCAAACTTGATGCAGGTAGCTAAACTAACAACACACCTTTTGATAAGGGCATCACAAACGTAAACACAAGGGTTCAATAATTCAGGTTTGTTATGCTGAACACTTTAAGAATAGAGTTCATGTGTGTGGGCAACTCTGAAGAGAAAAATGTAACTGTCCTGGGCGGGAGGGGTTATCAAAGAGCAAGTGCATTGTTATTCTGCAGAGTTGGGCTACAGTATATTCTGGGCTGTGGTTCTGAACAATATTTCTGCTGCTATTTTAAACAATCGTGTGGAGTAAAAATACTTCCGCTCTTAAAGGTAAGCTGCTCTTTTTTTCACCTTGCTGGTACTGCTCTCAACTATTTTACTGGATCAGATGTCATATGTATGGTAAGTTATTCCCATACTGTAAACTGCATTAAGCTAACCTGACTGTGCAGGTGGTTTAAGTGTAAGGTCAGCTGTCCAGTCAACATGTCTGGATTGCAAACAGACACTAAAATAACTCTCTATGAGAGTGTTGAATGTTCACTGAGAACAAAAATAAGACAGACTGGAGTTGCAGCATTTACTTCTGTTTTCTTATTTGTGTTAGCTACACTACATCCTAAAACTGTGGGGACCAGCCCGGCAGGACAATCTACCACAGTGGAGAAAAATAAACTGGAATGTGGTTTCTTAATAATAGCTTTGTAAAATGACTTGGTCTCTTAACATCAGAGCTCTAACCTAAGGCCTCAAAGAGGAAGCAGAGACACAAAAGAGTGTCTTGTCTTCCTAGTCACTCTAATTTGGTGTGAATCTCACAGGAAACTGGGGGTCAAACTGCTACAGGCTTTTTTTTCGAGAAATGAAGGTGTGAAATGAGTCTTCCCTGTGAAAGAGAATAATTGGCCTAGTTAAACAGACACGTTTATTTTCTTTCCTTTTTTCTGAATGCTTTGTGAGTTTCCAAGGGCTGACAGACAGTTAACTGCAGACATTTCAGCAACAACGTACAAGAGAACTGTTGCTGTGCTAAGCAGCCCCTGTGATATCAGAGCACGGACATAAATTCGTTATATTTAATTCCTATACGGCATGCCTTCCTTCTGTTTTAATGCTTACGATACACATATTTAACCCTGGTCAAACGTGCTAGTTGCACCATGGTACAACAACTAGTTAACGTCACCAGAGAGTGGCACAGCACAAACAAACAGATGTGGTAAAGAAACCCTTGCTCTTCATGGGCTAGCTTTAATGTAAGGCTGCTTTAAAGTATATGTATTTTACTGAGCCTGGCACATACGGTACAAAACAATACAGTTTAGGTTGGCTAATTAGCTAACATTAGCTAACCATGTCTTCTCCCAGCTGACTAGCTTCTTTAACGTTAGCAGCGCCAGACCTGCAGCAGGCGAACATTAGCTAGCTTACCACTGGTTAGCTGCGGTGAGCTACCATCCACAGGCACCAGACGGGCTAGCACAACGTTAACTGCTAATTAACGGTGATTCATAAACTTACGAACCTTGTCCATTAGTTTCCAGCATTTCTCCACCGTCTTTTTGTCCACGGCCCCGGGCTGATGGTGGGAGTGGAGGTGGTTATGGTGTGGCTGGAAGGCATCCTTCATCATTCCGATGAGTCCCCCACCTTTCTTCAGGTTCCCTGCCATGTTCGGTCTCGGCTAGGGTCGGCCAGAGCGACAGACAGGCGCGGCAGCGCAGGGGTCAGGGGGACCGAACCGGCGCCTGGAGTTGAGCTGGACCGGGGAGATGGTGATCCGGGCACCCCCCGACGACGACTGCGCCCGAGTGGTGAATCCGAGCCGGGGTCCGACGGGGGGGGGGGGGGGGGGGGTGTAGGGAGGGAGGGATGATTATCGGATAAAGGCTCCCATCAGTGAACCTAGCATCGGTTTAAAGATAAACGTCCCGATTGAGGCTAAAGCAAGCACCTCAGTGACCGCTTTGTGCTGCAGCTAGCTGCTCCGTCTCTCTCTGCAGGGACCCACGCAGGCTAATTAGCCGAGCACCAGAACAGTCTCCGCTCTGCTCGCCCTCAGCTTGAGGACAATGGCACCGTTTCTTTGCCCAGGAGCCTTGTGGACTGGAGTGTGTCCTCTCCTCTTGTCAACCCCCGATCTCGTTCCCCTTTTTTTTGTCAGCAGCAGCAGCAGCTCTTCTCGCCTGTGCCGTGTCTTGACGGGAAGTTCAGCGGCTGTGTGACAGAGTCAGCCCTCCTGTGCGGGCTGACGATAGAGGAGCACTCACCGATGACTGGAGAGGAAGTTGCGCTTTAAACTGCGATAGCCTCACGGACACACGCACACCAGACCTGGGGTTGAATAAATAATTGTGGGAATTAAATATTTCCCAGTGCTTGTTCTGTTTCCTCCAGTGACGTGTTTGTGCGGCCCTTTCCTTTCCTGTACGTCCCCTTCCGTTCGTTTCGCACCCCCCCACTCCACTCTCAAAACTCAAACTCCACGCCTTCCCTGTGCGCGTCCACGAGCCATGAATGTAGTCGGGTGCGCGCCTCTGCCTGTACAGCATTCATAAAACGTTAAAGGGATACTGAATGGAGCACTGAACTCAAAAGGCAACAGTGCCTTAGTCAAGTTGTGATTGGCTGTTATTAAAGTCAATCAACTATCAATCAAGCTGGACAGTTAGTGCCATGGCAACTCGCCCAGCAACCAGTGCCCAGCAACAAAGACCCATCCCTGTATGTAGTTGGTCAGTGTTCACAAAGGTCTGAGCACACAGCCTCACAGCAAGCAAACATGCCTCCAAAGAACAAAACTAAAAAGACCACAATGAAAAACCCAGAAAAAAGTGACTTTGCTGATGAAATTGTTGACATTTTTGGCTTCTTTGATGCAAAATGCTTTTTTGTAAACAACTTTTACTGTCTTGTTGAAGGTGAAAATGACTTTGAAGCAAAGTATAGGCGCAGTGTTGTGGACGTAGCCGTCCTACAAGATCACATTGGTGAGCAGCAATTTTAAGTTGAGTTGCTTTATGTTATGTAGCTTTTGTTTAGGTCAAACGACCCACATATCTTTGTTATTCATATTACATCCAGAGGCAAACTGATAACTGGTGACTTATCTTGTGTAAAAACAACAAAGATAAACATTTTAAGAGATCAAGTCCATACTTTATATGTCGTGTTGATTATTTTTTGAATTCATGAAATTATCATTTAATCTTTATGATGTCAGAAAATAGTGAAAAATGCCCTTCATAATTTCTCAGAGCCCAGTCCAAAACTCAAAGATATTAAATTTCCAATTATACGTATACAACAGATAAAATCCTCACATTTGATAAGGTGGAACCAGCAAAAATGTTGTTATATTTTGATTCATAAATCCATTACACAATTACTGAGTTATCAAAAATAATAGTTTTATGATTAATTCTCCATTTATTTGTACTTTCTGTCAGTATGTGCTGTAAAACCAACTGCTATCAACTTTACCAAAATACAACTCGTGCCCATTGGCACTATTTCTACATAATGAGAAGCGAGTACATTTTTTAAACTAAATTCATCTGATGGTAAAATAATTACTTACCTTTCAGATAAAGTTTTTACACCGTAGCTAGCGGTGGTGGTAAGTGCAGTAACTAAATGCATTTACTCAAGTACTGTGCTTAAGTATGAGTACTCGTACTTTACTTGAATATTTCTGCTTTTTTGCACCTTTCTACTCTACACTTCAGAAGTAAATATACTTTTTTTATACAAAACATATTGTATGATCAGTTAAAAAATAAATCCATTGTAATAGATCACACTATCATCAAATAGTTAAAAATAACCCAACTACAACAGTAACGCTACATGTTGAAGCATGATGGGATACTTGAGCGTGTTTCACTAATAAGGCTTAAGTCCACGATAAGAAAATACTGACAACATTGAGTATTTGGAGTGTTTTTAAGAAGTAGAAGTAGACAAAAAAAAAAATCTACAACTGGTGTGTACATTCATGCATGCATGTGTTTGTGTGATTACCACAGCCTTACAGTGTGAGTCTGTAAAAAAGGTCCAGTCTGATAGAATTGACCTGAGGAGACACATGAGACACACGGAGCAGAAGCTCTGGTAAGGTACAAACGGGGCACGAATCAACAATTAGCCTTTCTTTTAATAACCTGAGAAGCGTAGATCCCTTTGGGAGAGAGGACAAGGGGCGTGTTTGCCAAGGTTAGGGTAATTCTTGAGGAACAAAAGCCTAATTAGCTGGGTGCCTAAGCTGATTGCTGCATTAGCCTAAAACAGTGAAACAGCAATGCAGCAGCGAAGTCTGACATCTTTGACGCAACTATCGTTCTAGACCTCAGTCGCCAGTACAATACCATGCAGACAGAGCTGACCAACAAGGTAAAGAGGATGAGAAAGAGGTCAGCCACCTGACAGAAGAACCTGGTATGAAAACATCTCATTTTAATGTCTATATCTAAATGAATAAAGACATAGGAGTTCCGCTTAGTTCCCAAATGAAAAGTGATGGAAATGGCATGCCTGTATGCATTTGTCTGCATAGTGCTGTGTCAGGAGGAACTGAGTAAAGAGAAAAGAGAGCGTGAGCAGGTGGAACGGGAGAAGGACGCCACCATAGCTAAGCTCCAACACAAGCTGGGCAACATGGAAACAGACTATGAGAAGATCCTGCATGTGAGTTGCAACACAAGCTAATGCAAACTTATTCAAAGAAGGCGCTGAAGAGGCAACCACTAACAGGACTCTGTAGGGTTGCCAGACATCTGTGAACTGTAAACCTGCATGTACCGGTCATTATGCACCTCTTGCACCCTGTGGAGCTGTCTCTTTTAAAGGACAGCATTGTCCCTATTAACTCTTTTCTAAAGTGACTCATTGTAGTTTGGTATTATTTTGTGCCTGCTCCATTGCACAGCCCTCTGCCGGAAACAGCTTTTTAAAAGCCTCCAGCAGTCCAGCATTCACCCTTCTGTCGAAACTATTTGGACGCCTAAGCAAAGGTGAACATGAAACGTTGCTCCAATAATTTGTTAGGACTTTCTGGTATCACAGAGCCACAGAACATCAATCTGAAGGTTAACCTGGATGCACACCACTGTATTGTTTACAATGAGAGGTGAAGTTATCATGCCAACACGACTGAGAAACCAGAACAATAAGAAATGATGATCCAAAATGAAGCAGAGGAAGGTCTTTTGTGGTTGGTTTAAGGGTCATATTTCTCTCTGTTGCAGAGCTGTTTCAAGCACTGCGCACAAATGCTTGAGTTTACAATATAACCTATAGGTATAGTATATTACTTTACACAGGGACAATAAGATGCCATTAAGACCTAATGGATAAGGAATGGGCCCAGAAATGACGTTTTGTAGGTACAGCTTAGGCGGTAGATGCCAATTTTCACCACGCAGATCTTCAAAGATAAGTGGTCAAGCCTGGAGCCCTGAGCTCAGGCTGTGATTATAGAACTATGATTTTAATATGCAATTATCATTATTTCTCTCCTCCCTCTATGACACAGAATTTAATCATGCCTTATCTACATCAGCTCCACTCCTACAACTCATCTGAGTTAAAGGTGGTTAAGAGGGGAGGAATATCAGGTTAGACAACTGGATGATTTAAAGTGAAAATTTTAGCTGGCGTCTCATTTTCACTAATGTTTTCTGCAGGAGAATCTAGACGGTCTGACTTCCCAGCTGTCTGTGGCTCGACGGGGATGGGAGGACAAGAGCACAACCCTTCATCAAAATTACAAGGAACTGCTCTCTGAATTTGGCCTGAATGTACGGCACATCTAAAAGACAAATAAAAAGCAGCTGCTCTTCTCAGTGAGACACTTTTGTTTAATGTTGGATCTACAACTGGGTTCGATTTGATCAGAGTGTTGCATCTGTTTGGTTCAATTGAAAGTGACGTCTGCGACTGCATCCTTTTGTAACTCGCAATTTAGTATGCCTAGCACACGGATGGATGTTCTTATAATATTTTACCATCAGAGTATCAAATCGACTGAGCTATCTATGCATGCGTTCACTAGCTCACCATGTGGTGTCTGCAATGTTGTGTAAACCCCACTAGATGTAGCAAATGTCTGTTTGCAGTCGGGGAGATGGTGGCCAGATGTCGTAGATACTCAGATGTTTTATAGAGTATTTTATATGAGTAAATACATGGTGTACAATGTTGCTTTTGAGACTAGATATTTCTTAAATCATAGAATACTAATAAAGTATGTGACGACTACACTACGGGTGTGAAATGAATGATACTGGGTGAGAGAACACTGCACAACAATAGAGACCAACATGATCTTACAACAGGTAACAAAAAAGGCAATGTTGATGCAATTTTCTCAGGCTGTGTTTTATGCTGAATCAGTGGACCAGAGGTCAAATATTGTAACAGGCAGGAGAAGTAAGGTGAATCTGGCCACATAAACCACAGAGATGTAAGAGACTACAATACCACCTCTGCTAAACTCGAGTACTTCCAGACGGCAGTGTTTTCATTCAAGCCAACAAAAAATAAATCATGAGAAAATATATGAGGTAGACTAACGGAGAAAGGGAAAATAACAGTTAATGATGCAAGAAATATGACATAGCTGCCCAGCATCGATAAATCCTGAGTTGTCGGATGGGGAGCCAGATAAACAGATTTGACTTCCAAGGCTGTCATTTGTGCGTCTTTTTGATTGCCTGGAGCAGTTTTTTTAGCCTCATCTGTGAGGTAATGAATCATTTTCTCCGGATGAAGATAATTCTGTGCTCTAACGACCAATTAACTCAGAAACTCAAGAGGCCTTCATCTGAAAGCCAATGTTTTCTCATTCAAACCACAAGGAGTTGTTGCTCTCAGAGGGTTTGTTTCTGTTTATTTAGGGTTTAATGGGGTTGACTGCAGTTGTCCCAGTGCTCAAAATGAGTTAAGCATAGTGCACCTGCTACTGGGGTAACACAATTATTATTAGCAGTGTGTCTTAATATTCCCCTCATGGAAAAGTTGCTGTATACAAATACCCTATGGTAGTTCTCAGTACTCAGTAAGTACTGAAGTAAAAGTATCAATACAGCAATGTAAAAAATACTCCATTATAAATAAAAGTGTTGCTTTCAAATTGTACTAATTAAGTACAGCAATAGTATCAGCCAAATGTATTTCGAGTGTCAAAAGTAAAAAATGGCCCCGGTGATCATGTATTACTGTATTATTAGGTTGTTAATACGGATGCACATTGCACATGCAGCATGTCATAGCTGGTTGAGGTAGTGAGATAGTTTTAACAACTTTATATACAATTGGACTGGTGTTTTAAACCAGTGGTTTAGGAGTCGGCACCTTTCCAAAGGGTCACACCCTTTAATCTAAGGGATTATAAAATGATTACCTGGGTTGGAAAGAAGATGAAAAAAAAGTCCTGCTGATCACATTTTTAATCATTTTTTTCTTCCTTCTTTGCTTAAAAAATATATTGGATCATTTTATCTCTTTTGGCCTTAAATAGTTATTCAAATGAATCTCTCTGAGATGCTTAAAGGGGAAATGTCTCTTAGGTGGAATTAACAACATCTCATAGACATCTTAAATGTTGGGGGCCCAAACTAGATACTGCTCTTTTGTTGGAGGTCTCAAGCCAAAACAACTAAGCTCTAACAATTCATTTTCTTAGCTTATAATATGTGTTTATGTTCAATAAGAATCTGAAAAGTAACTAGAAACTGTTGCTGTTAAAAAAGTGTAGTAGAGTACAAATAATAATAAAAATGTACCTCTATAATGCAGTGAAGTAAAAGTATAAAGTAATGAATACACTTATGTACTTTCCATTCATGTAATATACCTAGTAAGTAAATACCTTAGGAGTACATGCCCTTTTTCTACAGATTTACCAACTAATCATTAAACATGGGCACCATCAAAACGTGTCCTTGGTGATTAATGAACTTCTTCTAGTTTGAATCCTGTTAATGTTTGTCTGCTCTCATCGATGCATTTGAGACAAATGGTGCTTTATAAGAAAGTGAAGTTATGGGAAGTGAATGGTGTCATTGGACCCTTCAATCTTTGGAACTTTAATCCAAGGTCAACTAAATATTTTTGTACAAACATTCAACAAAACTGAGTTTTGTGACGAATTCATGTGGCTCTCTGCATAATCCCAGGCGGTCTGAGGTACCCAAGTAATTGATTTTCACAATAAAAGCTGTCGGCTTTCATTTTTCTGATGAATACCTGAAAATCAGTGCTGGCTGCCGCATTTCCACTGGAATTTGACTTGGCTGTCTACTGCGTCTATTCAGCTTTTGGGTAAATACAAGGAGACGGTCTCCAGCTGATGAAACAAGATGCCCACACTGTGATTTCCCATGAAGGCAAGTGCATGAGAGGGGTCACATACAAATACACCCACACACATAAGCCTTCTAACCCACCTATTCACACACACACACACACACACACACACACACACACACACACACACACGAAAGTAGGTAATGAATGCGTCCCCATCTGTGGGCTATCGATCAAGGCAGGAATGAATAGTGAGGGAACAAAACACAAAATAAATGAAGCTCCATTTTATTTCTCTGAAAGACAAACAATGCCAAGATGTTTTTGTCAATATGTTCATAACCAAATGTCAGAGAACAAAAGGCTGTATAACAGCCTGGACAGCATCTCACCTTGGAGATAATTCTTGAATACCTTTTCTTTCAGAACACAACAGCTGAAGCCTTTTTCAATTAATTGCCAGAAAATCAATGAGAAAGCTCTCACTTAAAACCGTCTCACTGTGAAGTAGCTCGTTTCCACTGATAATCTGTTATGTCTTCGAATTGGTATCCTTAGATCCAGTGCTCAATAGTGGCTGTTATGGGGCCTATGTTTACATATATGTTCCTAACCGTGGGAATCTGGGAGGGGAAAGAAACAGTTCGACATAAAGATGCAGTAGAAATGTGATGAATAGATTTAACAATTGCTATTAGAAAGCAAAATTGTATCTCCATAGACCCAGAGCTATAGACCAAAATATTCTGTGAGGGTTAAAATGTATGAATTTTATGAGCAAAATGGCAACAACATTTGTTTACAAGCAACAGGCTGATGGGAAAGTCACTCTTCAAATACATGGGCCGTGAGCTGCTAGCCTGGCAAAATGCATCAGACTCAATACACTATAATTCCTAAATCCTTGCAGAATTACAATCAACTACAAGGCAATTGTATTGCTATGTGCTACAACTGGTTAAGCTTGAGGAGTGAAGTTGATTTTCACACACACCTCTGCAGGCACTCGATGCTCATCATGAGCGCCATAAATCCAACAGCAGCTAGGCAGTGGTGGGTAGAGATTCACTGAATTTATGGACCTTGAGCGCCAGAGGCAGAAGGAGAAGCATGAGCACGATGAAATCAACTTGACACAGCCAGTGACGTACAGGTGGCGGTGAGTGTTTATGTGCTTGTGTCACTCTTGTAAGATGTGTGTGTGTGTGCTTTGGATATGCACTGTGACATGTAGGTTGGTGACGCACTGAAAAAAAGCTTGTCATCTCTAATGCTGCAGTAGAAAGATTGTGAGACAGGCACTCGGAGGGGAGAGAGAGAGAGAGGCAGCCTGAATTGAACTGTAAATCAGATGCATGGTCGTTGTGTGTGTTCACTCACTATGCTGAGGAGACATAAATGACCACTGAAAAAAACGCTAATAGATGGACTACAGGTGAGTGGATGCTTATAGCACATGAGTGAGTTGTTATACTCATTAGCCTGTGTTAGCCTTCCTGCCCACACACATTATCAGCTGTTCAACGAATTCACAAGTGTGCAGACGTTAATTTGGTTATGGGAGATAAATGAGAGGTAGATGCACGAGCTCCTTCTGGTTCACTCAGCAATCGTCGTGTTTCCTCAGCTAGAAACCCATACATCCTCATACTGCTTCCCTGCATGCGCATCATTTTCATAACAAACCAAATGCACTGTCTGAATATTTCTCCTGGTTGAATAATAAAGCTAGAAAAACAAAAGTGCACTCAGACGCTATTTAGCATGTCATGTCTAAACAGCTCAGAAGGTCAATACATCAGAGTAAAGAAGAGACAAAACCAGAGCCCCACAGGATAGAGCTTGTTTTTTGGAAATGTATTTATAATGGAATAAAAATGTCAACATAAGAAAATAAAGTATATAAAATATAGCAGCCAAACCCTGCCATCTCTCTCAGTGGTCTCCCAGCAAAGGTCACTCGCTGTTTCAGTGGGATTTATTTTAATTCTTACTCTACTGCTCTCTATGCCTTCAAGGTAATTGGCAATCTCATTCCAACTATGCTTGATTTAGCACCCGTGTAAATGTTTTTAGTGTTTAAGAAGTTAGCATCGGGTGCAGCGAGAGCCTTCTCACTCTTATGAGTTTCTTATCCACATTCAGCAAATGGATAGAAACTTCTTTTACAAAACTGGTAATGACATGTGGGTCTTTTTTTTTTCTTTGCTATTTGCCTTTAACAATTTATTATACAAAGAAAGATAGAAAGTTAACACTGACTGTATGTGAATATTTTTTTTCACCATTTTGCTCACAATCTGTGTGTGTGTCCATATGTATACGCGTCTAAATGTCATGTGTCCATATAAACATAATGCACAGTAGGTCTGTACCTCTCTGTTCTATTAACATAATCAACTTGTTACTCCTGTAATTACAAAAAACAACACTTTGGACTATTACTTGGGTACCCTGTTAATCATACTGTATTTACACACCATCTGCAGTTAATACATTAATAGTTCATTACTTGAGGATTAGGTGGATTGGCACTATTGGTGCTTAAGCAGATGATGACATAATGCCTTTGCGACTCATTTCTTTTCTGTGCCAAATCATGCAGACTCAATGCTGTTTCAAACACCGATGTGTTCTTGTGGGAGTTCAGACAAACTGCAGACCCCAATCGAAATGCCATCTGATGTCCCAAGACACTTTCCCGAAGCTAATTCAACTGACATTGAAAAAGTGGGGGAAAAAAAACTTAGATTGAAATTCAACTCATTTGTGAGACCAGTCACCCAATTGCTCAGAACCATCAACTCACTGAAAACTCTCTTTTCAGTGAGTTGGAGGGGCGTTACAATTGAGCTACAGTTCCCTGTCAAGTCTGTCAGCGGTTGATTCAATACAGTTTCACACGTTCACTAGCTTCTGAAAGAGCACAACAATCACGGCAATTAATGCAACAAAAGGTGCTTGAAAAATATTGTTTAGGCAGTTTAGGTGAACTCATATCATTTGAAATGGTAAAACAAAAGACTGATTCAACAAGAAAGGGGAGATCACTCACATATGTGTCTGAGAGCCATGATTATCATGATTCTACATAAACACATTGAACATCTCAAATGTATTGTACAAATTATGATTAATTACTTTGTAAAGAAGTGTATTTTATCTAAGAAAGGAAATTCTGCCCCAATATCCACGTAATTTCTCCATTAATTACCATTATCTACCATTTGAGAAATGGCAACTCTAGTGGGGCAAAATTGGGCAAAATTGGGCAAAATGTGAAGAGGATGCTGAATCGTCAGGCCGATTTTGTCAGTGTTAAATTATTTTTCTTTCAGGGGTTGTCTTTTCTTTTATGGACATTTTTTTGATTGTTAATAGTTTCTTCTTCCTTTCTTTTGTTTGTTTGAAATAACTTTGTCTGGTAAGATTCACACAGAGCTGCTGGACCATTCAGGAATTTGACAATATGTATGTTGGCTTCTTAATGTGTCACAGAGAGACTGGATTGGAGGTTTTACATTTGTGTGTAGGAGCTGTGATCTATTTTGATTTTGTGACACAACAATGAGGTGTGACCTATTGACAATAACGCAAAAAAGCAAAACAAAACATGGTGAATGGTCAATAGGTCGGCCACATTTTGAGGGACTGTTACTGACAAAACCTGGTGGGCAGATTTAAAATGATGAACACATCAGACATAAGCAAAAAGCAGTGAAGACAGGTGGATGACCATTGATTCCCACTGCGCAACAGTCAGGCTATCATATAGTTTCACCTTCAAATCAGTCGGTTCAGTGAGAAAATACTAGTCGTGTGTCGTCAGCCTATGCAGGAAGTAACCTAAGACTCACGTTGCTGGTTATGTTATGTTCCTTATCCGTTTGCATTAAAACCTGACTCTTAAAGACCTGATCAATGTATTTAATATTTGGTAGTTTGGTGGTAAGTATAAAAATGTCAGAGGGCATCTCGGCAGATCTGAAATGAAATACTCCTCGAAGCAGTGTGCTAAACATTACATTCAGTAAAAGTTTAACTGCCTTGACATTTGAAAAGAATTCGAATCAACTGCGGGTATAAAACACGTTGCTCTACCACGGTCTTCATGGTTTCAGTTGGTCTTGATATAAGATAACATCACATACACTGGCTTGTCTTTGTGAAACCTGGATCATTCTACAATATACCTCTAATCTTATACAGACTGCACAGGAGACTGTGTGTATATTTTAAGTGAGAGACCATTAAAAAGGACAGGTGATAAGACAACAAATGTGTCAGGGTGTCCAAAAATGTAAAGACAGATGGAGGAGAAAGTAATGTCACTACACGGAGGAAGAAGGAAAATAATGGATGTCTTCGTGTGTGTAGCCATCATGTTTTTAAGCAGGTATTCAAAACAGGATATCGTTACTCCAGCTAATCAGCAACCGCTTTAGCAATTAATCATACATGAGCACCTTCCAACACCTCTGGACATGCATCGCTGTCTTTCAGAGATACCAACAGTTAAAACATGTTTTAATAGAATATGACTACTATAAAAGAAGTCTGTGTGTCTGCAAGTCCCGGTTTATTTGTTCTCTAGGGTCAGTTGAGTTTGTTGACTTCTCAAGGCTGTGGTGCTGTCTTCAGCCACAAGATAATACTTCTGGTTTTTGGCACTTTCAAAATAAAATGATTTGAAGATGACCTCTCATTAGTCTGTTCATCTTTGCAGCTCTTCAGAGGCAATATACGTTCATACAGTAAATTGTCAGATAAAAAAAGGAACATATTTAAAGTTTTTTTCTAAGAACAATAGATTAACATTATTCTGGACTGATAATCCAACAGAGGACAGAAATAATTTAAAAAGGGGGAAAAAAACAGCACATGATAAATGACTGAAAATACTGCATAGTACAAATGCCACGTAGCTGTTTTCGTTCGTCCTGGTTGACTTAGTACGGAGGGCCAAAAGGGACAGACCAAAACGAGACAGACTCATCAGTTTCTCCTATGACCAAGGCAAAACACATTCACCCAAGGAGACAGCAAAACTGACTACAGGCGTTTGCCTCGAGGGCAAAACAAAGTTCACAGCACCGTCCTGCCCTGTGAGATCAAGCTCCGAATGGCTGAATCAAAATACCACGTGATCTTTGATCCCTGTAAAGTAGAGAGGTGGCTGTTGGGAAAGTCAGTCCTGTTGTAATCGCGGGGCGTTATTCAGGTTCACTGCTATTTGTGGTCTTGTCCCACTCTATGCTCTCCTCACTGTGTGTGGGAGAAGGGAGGGCCCCAGTGGCCCCTGCAGGACGCATCCTCAGTCCCTGGAAGCGCCGGCACTCGGGGCAAATGCGGATGTGGCTGCACCCCCTCGCAACCAGGGCAGCCTCCTGTGCCAGTCTGTGGGAGAGGGGTTCAGGCAGTCCGGTGCCTCCACACAGCTTGCCGTTGCTGAGGCTGACGGCAGCAGCTCGCGCACGACGCTCATCCAGGGGTAAGGGCCGCGGTCGCACTATCGAAGCCCCCCGCCTGCGCCTCACCTGCAGGCTGTCGCGACACAGGACGATCCCATGGAGCTCCCGCAGCATCTCCTCACACACTGACTGCTGCAAGCACACAAACAGGGAGAAAAAGATAGGGGAGAGGGGGGATCACAGACACACAACACATACATTTCATATATATATTATCATAATCAGTGTACAGTGACAGAGAGATGGCTGGTGTAGCTTTAACAACCATCGCTAAAAATAACAACACATACTGTATAGTATGGAACACTTTTCAGAAATACAGACGTGTTGCACACACATTTTATCTCCTGGTCTGATGAGCAAGTGCTCTACCACTGGGTATACCATCTACACTATGTAAACTCAAATGACAGACATGAATCTGCAGCTCAGAGAGGCTAATTAACAATCCACACATGCTGGACATTAACACAGCATCTATACAGATACACACAGGGAGACACACACACACACGCGCACCTACACACATACACACACACACACGTGCACCTACACACACACACACACACACACACACACACACACACACACACACACA
>NW_022280054.1:2998396-3062969 GCF_004355925.1 Anarrhichthys ocellatus | reverse complement strand
ACACACACACACACACACACACACACACACACACACACACACACACACACACACACACACACACACACACACACACACACACACACATACATACACACAGGGTTTCCAAGTTAAAGCGAAATAAATCTATGCTGCTCAAAATGAAGAAATCACATGAGTTTTTGACTTTCACATTCTGAATGTTTATTGAATTAAATCACAGTGTGGAGTCCATTTGAAAAGACAATTATTGGTTATTTTTAAAGGAATCACATCAGAAATAATTATAACATTGCATGCACATCTTTCTCTACTCAACCATTTCTTAGTTAAAAGCAGCACCGCCTCAAGAATAGCTTGGCAGAGCTCCTTCACTACCACAACTGAATTGTCTGGAAATGTAAATTGGCCTTTGTCAGGATGAAAATGCCTCTCCAAACAGAGTTCTGTGACAAGACTGGACACACTCCTCATCATGTTTTTTTAGCCCCCACTCCAGATGAAGCTACCTTCAAATGGTTATGATTATATATTTAATTTTGATTTTTAATTTATACAATGTTTAGGATTATAATCATTGCAATGTCTGTGTGACTTTTCACAGTGAAAAATACCCACAGTTGCTTTTTTAAAATCGATGTTAAGTTGAAATCTTTAATTTAAAAACAGATCCTCTCTTCTACTTTCCACATCTGGCTGATGGCCACAACTAGTACATTACAGTCCAACATTCAGCCTTTGATGGAATGAATAATCTGGTGTCTGAAAATTGGATTTTGAGGGAAGATGTGCACACAATGCCAATCATCTTTTATGTAAAAAGATGATTGGATTATTGCTAAAAGAAAACAAGCAGAATTCATTTTATGAGTAAACTCTCATTGGCAGCACCCGGTAAGCATGTATTCTCCACCAATAGGATCGATTTACATTCAATAATATGTAATATGTACGATATTCTATGAAATATATATATATATATGTTTGCCTCTTCTACTGCTAGAAAACAATCCATGTATGCGTGTACTCTGAGTGAGGTGTACATGAGGTATATCTTTGGTTTTGTGCTGATGTCACATAGGCTAGATGGAGGAAGGCTGGGTGTCAATTGAAGACTTGCCCAGAGGAAGACGAAGACGCCTACTACACTTCCTGTCAAAGCTGTGCACTGTGGGAAAGCCTAGCAGCTCCCCGAGGGGGGAGGTGCCAGGGAGGGGAGAGGGAGACAAAGCATATGCAGGTTAGATAGCCCTCTCTCACCTCATTTCCTGGTGCCTGTCTTAACATCCAGACAAACTCCAGCACTGCCATGAAGATAGCCACCAGCAGGCCACACACCAGCACCACGAAGATACCGCCGATGTTCTCCATGCCCAGACCTGGTAACAACAGGACACGGTATTTGAAGTGCGAGATGAAGGGAAAAAGAGGGCAAAGAAACTGAAATATTCTTCCATAATCACAGTCTGACAAACTGAAGTGGAGCAGCAGAACAAGCAGATGAGGATTAAACGGCAACAAACCTTTGGCACGGTGGTCCTCTTCCTTTGGACACTTGCCACCATCCCACCACTTCCTCTTGAAGATCTCCAAACGATTGTCCTCCTGCATTTTGAGGATGGCCAGGTCAAACTCATCACGGTATACTGACCCTGAATGGAAGAGAGGGGCAAAGCTCAAACCTGTACACTGCAAAAAAAGTCCAGACTAGGTATTCCAACTAAAAACTGAACCTTCCAAAAAAATCTTTTTTGCAGTCCAAACGCACTCACTTTGTTAAATCAATTTACATTTTCTTGACTTTTTCTTCTGATTTGCCGCGGTGAATGTGAAATGATGTCGCTGCATTAGAAGACTTTGATTCAACAAAAACTTTCAAATAAGAGATCAAAGGGTTTACTAGGATTTCGCAGAGTTCTAAAGGTCACATCACAGTATGCGGTACAGAATGTTAGCCACTAAAGAATGTGTTTATCTACCCTCTGAAGATTTAAGGAATTGAAATGAATCTTGTTTACTTCAAGGTGTGTTCCCCCTCGGTCTAGAGATTGACTCAAACTGAGATCAAAGTGTAAATAAACTCTCTGAGCAGCAAGCGAGTTGTACAGCAACAGTTCCACAATACAAAGGAACAATATTTCAAATTCTCTTTCTCTCATCCTCACTTCTCCCATCACCGCTAATGGTTCAGCTTTGCAGAGGCTTTCCAATTTAACTCTACAATGTGATGTTCATGATGTATCCTCCAACTAATGCCCCCGCTCTTCATTACCCCTTCTTTACTTCAGTGTGTCTCAGCAAAACATCAGCTGTCCTCTGCTGCCTTGATGTTACACTGAACTTCCTTTCCCCCCTTCTTCTCCAAGTCTTCTTCTTTTCTCTTCCGTTACTTCTAATTCTTCTTTCCCCCAATCTGATTCTCGCTCCCCACTCACCGAGCGGCATGCCGATGCCGTAGCCCTTGGTGTCCAGCAGCCCTCCGATCTGTGTCAGGTTGCAGTTCCTCTGGCGGTAGTACTCGTTCATGGTGCTCTCTAGCAAGTAAGCATAGTTGGAGTTGAGGACACGGGCGATGCCCTCCTCCGTGCTCTTAACAAACACACTGGGCTGTTTTGAGTGCATGAAGTTCCACATACGCTGGTAGGTCTGGTAGCGAGAGTTCTACGGAGCGGCGGGACACAATCAGGAGAACAAGACACATTCAGTTTATCAGTCGCAGATACATACTTTCTCAGTTTTGCAGAGGTAGAGATTGGTTTTCATCCGTCATTCTTTTTCATTTTCTTGACTGATGGATTTATTCAAATTCTCCGAAAGGTTTGCTGCAGTAAAATGTGAATGTGTTTTCTTTAGCAGATCTTTTGAATAGCCTAAAAGTTCAGAACACAATCCTCACTTAACATCTCCACCTGTACTTTCTCTTGGCCTGTCTTCTTTGAGCTATTCAAGGTCCATTGAACGTGGGAGCACAAAGTAAGACAATGCTAATGTATCTCTTCCCTCCACATCATCCTTCACTGTCCTTCTCCCTGTTATACACTCTTCCTCTGTTACTTACCCTGTCTCTCATTCTTTTTCTCCCTCTCTCTGAGGCAAGGCTGAACAGACCAGGCTCTTTCCCGATTAGGCTGACGTGACCAGCCCATAAACAGGTAGTTCGACCCATTTTTTTTTTCTCTAAATTGACACTGGGCTGGTGATGATGATAGAGGAATCCCCTACATACTCTATGTGAATGTGTGTGCGTGCTCTGAGCTGAGAGGTTATGTCCTGCCGAGTAGCGAGCGGAGAGTTGTTCTCGGTGTTTGACAAATATTAGCATGTAGCCCCTGGACCCCAGTGGGTGGCTATTTTTCCCACTGGCTGGCTACTCCATATCCTTGTCCATCAGAATGGACTATACAGTTTTGCAGCAGCACTTTTTGAAGGTATTTATCATGTTTTCACTCTCTGATCTTCCTTGATTTCCCCTTACGTACTACATGGCTTTAGTGTTTTTAGGGAGTGGAACGGTTGGTATGGCCTACATATTCAGGGGCAAGAGAAGATGGGTGGTGTGTGATCGATTGTGGTAAGCTGATCTGGGCCAAAATGCCAGGGCAGATTTGTCCAAGTCCAGCCCTGCTCTGAGGCCAAATCTTGAGAAGATGAATGAGGATACGGTGTGTCTCTTTATAGGGACCTGGGCAGTGCCCCATCTCCTTGAAGATAAGGATATCGAATAGTTGTGGCAAGGATCAGACAGAAAAGAGATAAAACCATTGGTTGGCGCGGGAAGACAGGAAGTACAGAAGGGTAATGAGGAGGATAACATCACTGATGGCACACTAATCACTGCAGGCTCTTGAGTCTGTGGCCAAATGTGTGGCAGTAACAAGCAATCATATGCAATGACATGCATAACCTCTAACCTGGAAGAAGGTCATTGTGGATCCTCCGTGCATGGTGCCGTACTCTATCGCTGTCTGATCTGCCAGGTCGTCTACTGACTCTATCGGCACCTCCATCCTCTGGACTGTTAGGAAGGCAGCCAGGTTAGCAGTGTAGGATGAGATGATGATTAATGTGAAGGCCCACCTATGGAGAAAAGGCAGCGGACGAGAACATGTATTCACCGATAAAAGTATGCGAATGGAAAGGCTGGTGTATGAAGATGGATTGTCTGGGAGAAAGTGCAGGAGGATATAAATATCTGTGCACCTGAGAGATGAAGACCCTGCAGGGCTTTCAGTGGATGACGGGGTTGGATGCATGAATGGGTGGGTATATAAGGAAGAAGGTAACAATGCTCGGTTTGAATGAAAGGAAGTGATGCCCCACGTATGCATATGTATGCATAGAAATCACTATCTCATCTTGAACCCTGATGTCCAGGAAATCTGGAATGAAGCTTCAAGGTCACAATAAAGATAAAATGCATTCAATGATGGCTCAAGATGTACAAAATTAATACATAACAGAGTTGAATGGTTGTGTACCTTAGTGGATTTAAAAGCTGAAAACATGGAGATGCACTAATGTTTGTGTGTCTCTGTCGCCAGTACTGACCACACTCCGCTGACACAGCGCGTTGACAGCGCTCTTGGAGCAATGGTGGATCCTTGCTGCATGAAGCCTCCAACGGGGAACCAGAAACTGTTGCCAAGTGAGTACTGGTTAATCAGCAGGTTACAGCGACCCTTAAGACACGGGTGGGGGTTGTACCACTCATAAGGTGTCAATCTGGAGAGAACGAGACAATGGGTTTAGACAGCAGATAGAGTCATAGGAAGAATACAGCCAACAACAGTGTGAATCAAAGTTGGATTAAGTATTCAGATGAGAGCAAAACTCAAGAGATAAGGAGCAGGCGGAATGGAGAAAGAAAGGGATGGACAGACACGGAGCAAAACAACTCTAATGGTCAACTGAGCACAAAGTCACCCTGGCTCTCTGGAGAGAAGGAACCTGCTTTTCATTCCCCATGTGCTGCCTACTTAAACAGTGGGGGTGAAGGTAATACCAACATACCAATGTAATTGGTATGTTCAAATGGTGCTGCATGAAGCTAAAGTTATCTGACAACTATGTGGTGTCTCTGTCTTAAAACTAAGGCACCCAAATGTTCATATGTACACTGAAAGAACACTGGTCTCTGTAATCATTCCTTCTCTTCAACTACAAAGACTTTGGTAGATACGCACTTGATTTGTCAGGAATGTGTTGTTTGCAAAGAAAAGGGATTTTCGAGTGGAATTGCATCAGAAAGTGTCTCTTTGTGACAATTACAATTACAGCCACAGATAACTGAATGTCTAGTATGATTGTAAGGGAAATCATTTTCTTACAAAAGTTCAGCAAAAACAAAAAGTATATATTAAGCATAATATTATGATCAAATTAAATCACTCAGTATCATATGTAATACATCTACCTGTCTGTGGACTGATAATTTGATTTCAAAAGGTGTTACATAAGATATAAATTTGCGTTTTTTATAAAGTTTCTTCATAAGTGTAATTTAATAACAGTTCCCTCCCTGACCAGCAGGGGCCAGTATGACGCTGGAGACGCACCACTGGGGGGAGAACGTCTCTTTTTACCTGGATGTGGAAGATAGACTAGATAGATAGAGACTAGAGGCAAGAGAACAAACACCTGTTCCTCCTCTGTATAACCCCCAAACTTTTTGTGGTTCAACTCTCTGTACTCTACCACCTTTGTTTGTCTTGTTGTATTCTCTCTCTCACTCTGTCTGTCTCTGTCACTCTGTCATCTGTACAGAAGGTCTTTTACTGTTTAGCTCTTTACCTGGCCACCAGAAAGAGGACGCAGCTGACAGCCAAATAGGCCAGAAGCATGAAGAGCCAGACACCAGGGGAGAAGGGATCCAGGAAGGAGAAGTAGCCTGGCCTACGTCCCTGAAACACACGGACACACAGAAACACTCATTACAATGGTTAAAATCATTAAAGCCTGCACAGACCGTGACCATTTTGATCCCACGCTCAATTCACACGAGGCAAGCCAACATGGGTTTTTTTTTAACAAAAGGTTAAATGTAAGTAAAAAGATTCATTAAAAAAATGTTGCTGAATTTCAGTGTTGACTATTTTGCCCCAGGCTTAATTTGGTCCGTTTTAAACAACATTTAATGCCGCTTGTGTAGTTTGGAAAAGAGGAAAAGGGTGACTGGGACAGTAAATAAAGGCATTTTGATATGATAAGCCTAGATTTTCCTGTCCTGACCTGATAACAATATAATTATATGAATCTCATTTGCATGTAAACATTCAGATCAACATTGTATGAAAGCACAAACTCAGTCTCCCATGAATTGTCAACAGAGTGGCACGGGGCTGCATATTTATACAACATCACAGATAAGAGGTATTATTTCCTGGATTCTGACACTGAAAAAGAAAACTGAATTAACTCACTATTTCCTAACTGTTTCCTATTAATTGGTATAAAGTATGCTTTTATGTGAAATTACATCCGATACTAAATCATCAAAGAACCATTAGAGGTCAAAACAGTCATCATTTGTACTCTCCACAAGGTTGCATGCAGTAGAGAGAGAAAGGTCAAATTATGAAGTAAACCATTAACAGCTACATTAAACCAAAATTTATCTCTGTGACCTATAGTTGACGTCATATATGACTGGGAGCGTATGGCGTCTCAGTTTGGAGAAAAAAAAAGGAACGATATTAATAGCTTTGGCTTGAACAGCTGTGCTGAAGCAGCTATATGGGCTGGTATGTATTGGTATGTATTGGTAACCAGTGGAAGAGGAGATAAAGTGGCTAAGATAGTGTTGGCAGCCAGCAGGCCAATGGGAATATAGGGGCTAATTCCTAATGTTTCATTTCCAGCACCAACAGCCATTGTCCTCTAAATGAAACCAATTGCTGGTGATTGTGCCTGTTTATTGCATGCATATATTTATTATGTGCATGTTCAGCCTATAGCCTAGCTGACCAAACATCAGCTAGGGAATATGAGCCATTTACACAAAGATGCACGTGCACCATCTGTTAATGACTATGACATGTGATCAAACAGCCAACTGTCCAAGTATTGTTATGAGAGTAGAAGTTATCTTACATGTCTGTCGACGGGCAGCAAAGTGGAGCACATGAACAAGCCTAAATCACTTTCATGCAAAAATTTGGTGCTGCTAGGGGACATCACGCACGCCAACATACTGTAGTAATACATTTCTGAGGCCCTCCAAAATTAAATTTGTTGTAAGAGTGTGAACGTATTTCGTTGAGCAATTGTTATGACAAACGAACACCCATTTAGACTTACGCAGAGAAGAAAATTCATTAATGCGTCTGTAATCACTTGCATATTAGCCCGACTGAATAAAATAGGAGCGGTGCAGGAAGCAGGAGAGGAGAGGGAGAGTCAGTGTAATCTTTTTTGCATGATTCAAATCAGCCTGCCAGTCTTAATGTCTGTCTGTCTATCTATAGAGTGTAATGCTTATGATAATGATGATAGCTGTGTCAAAATAGAATAGTGGAATGGTGAAACACGCAATGGCCATGTCAGAGGTAGAGTACTGTTGTAAAATGAGTATGACTGCGAAGCCGCCTCTTGTTGCCACTTGCATTATTGGGGTAACAGCAGTATGTGCTGACATGAGTCCTCCTGTTTGCTGGTCCAGGTTGGTGCATGCTGAGCCAGCGTTTTTGTTAAATGCTTGCCCCGCGCGTCCACATCTTAAGCTCCCACCAAAGTGCTATTATTAAAATGAAAAGACCCTCAGAGACGCGGTTAGAGGAGATGTAAAGGTGCAGAAGAGCAGATCAGAAATGAAGACGGAGAGAAAGGTAGGAGGAGAGAAATAACAAAAAAAGGACAAGAGGAAAAGAAAGTACTGTGCTGCTGCACAATTTTGACTTTTGTGGTATAATATGTGTGCTTTAACATTTAAAGACAACGTTTTCAGGAGTTGGAAGGGAAATTATCCATGGTGAGGCTGCAAGAGACACACTAATGAGCACTCAGGCATTCAGATAAATTGGGGACTGCACAAAATGTATTAAAAATATGTGTGGATGTATCTAAAATGTGTCAGGATATTTTCACTGGAAATATTTTCTTCCATTTTACAAACACGAGTTCTTAAAGTCTAACTCCACCCCCAGGTCTGAGCCTAATTCCACCCACTGAATAACTGAAAAAAATGCAAAAAAAAGTGTGCATGAGGCTGAGAGATGAAACCCGTGGACGTATAAAGAGAATGCATACAGCGTCCAAGGCGATGCTCCGTTTATTCCTATGAAAGTTGCTCAGTGGTGCATGAAGCAAAAGAAGTCAGAATTTAGAGTATTGGGATTAAATCACCTGGATCTTCTTTATTATGGGGTCCATAGAGCATGCACACTAGCGTTTTCTGTATCCTAAACCTCAGTCCATTCACACGATCGGAGGACAGAAAATAATTAAAGTGCATTTTACAACTTTTAGGCTCTAATGATTTAAATAAGGGCTGTTCAAGTGTTCGTACTGGTAAGTTGATTTATCTCAACAAAAATATATCCACTGAGTTACAAACGTCTCTTTCCCAATGTAAGTCCTTGTTTAAGTGGAGGTGGCCCATAGAACAGGCTGACTGACTCCTGTTTCCTGTTATGTAAAGAAATGATGAAACACTGTGCGACAAGCAGGGAGTCCATGCAAGTTTATACTTAAAACAAACATAGTTTATGAAAAATAAGATAAACACAAAACCGACAATGGAGTAGGTAGATCCAATGCCTTCTCCCTCCCAACTCGTCAACTACCAGTCAGTGCCCCTTTGGTGTTGGAGATCGATATATTAGGTAACCATAGCATTACTGTCAACGTGTCGTGATGGCGCACTTTACGTGTATAGTGTCCTTTCAGAATTATCTTTTTGCTTCCCAGAAAGTTAGTAAAACCACTTAGTTAGGTGTAGGAAAAAAAAAAGGTTGACATTAACTTCAATTCGACTCGCGTCACTAGTGAGTGACAAGCAACTCACGTGACTAACGACTCACGTGACAAGTTGTCAAAGTTTACAATGGTCATGTGTTCCACATGGGGGTGGAGCATTTACAAACGCATAGCAGAAACACTTCGGCAAAGGCTGCACTTGTGTATCTTCGCTGGAAGCCGACCTCTATCATTGTCTCCTGCCAGCGCATTTAATGAAATGGGACATCCTTCAAGGTGGCGGGTCGCCATTGATTTCGAGATCAAGTGATCGAGGAACTAGGATAGAGGATAGAGGATAGAGGAGTCAAGGAGGGATATCGGGATAGGCACAGGTGCCAGTGTTTAGAGCTCAAGGGCCGAGGTGAGCCTCCCGTGTCATCCAACTGGCCGCTAAGGTTGGCCAAGACAGCCTCCAAGACGTGCATCTGTCCTTCACAGATGCTTACAACTGATTCATCTCTACAGCTGAGGGCTCAGTGTCACTGATGTTAGCACAGTTATCAATAACTTATGTACGTAAATATTGAGTGCATTTAGTAATTCATAGGTTAACAGGGATACATTGACTGGAGAGAACAATTTATGAAACCACAAATACCTCCCAATCCATCTAAATGGGCTAGGATTATTGTTTAAACAGTGAGCTAATATAGGTGGTCTGCTCTCTCTCTTCATTTTGGAAGGTGAGTCTGTGCGCAAGACAGACTGTCAGAAGCTGATGTGTTTGTGTGTGCTTGTATTTCAAAGTTTTTCAGCAGCTGTCTGTGCTGTCAGTCATCCGCAGCAGGGCAGATACAGTACGTGCTTGGGCAACCGAGTGCGTAGAGAGCACCGAGGCAGCAGCAGCTAAACACAGCAACCATGGATAATCTGGAAGTTACTCTAGGACCTATGACATAATGACCAGACAAAGTAAAAATATTGACTTTAATAGTTAAGATATCAAAATTAAACATGAGCAATAAAGGGAGTAGAACAAGCGTCAAATGTTTGTATATGAGTAGATATTATAGCCAGGTTGCTCTGGCTCTTCATAGATAAACATTTGCTGCCGTGTTTGAGTTATTTTTATCAAAAGCAGGGGAATCAGTTTATAAAGGTTTATCGTCACGTTAAGATAAGAGGGCGTAAGGCAAATCAAAGGACGGGTGAGAACGCAGACGTCGTGCACAGGGCAACGAATCCTTTATGACCAGTTTTTATGAGTACATGTCAACAAATAGAATAATGAGGAATTGCTGCCTATTATAGAATGTGTATATCCCTCTTTCCTTAACATGCATATGAAGAGCTCATTCATTTTTACCTTGCACTGCCCTTGTTCTGTCTCAACTTCCCATTTTCCCTCCTTCATTGCACCTCCCCCCCTCTTGGGATGGCATGCCAGGGCTGAAGGAGCTGGTGAGGTTATCCAGTCAAGGATTTCAGCTAGTCATCCTGCCTTTTGGTATTCATACCACACTGTTGCCCCCTGAGGCTGCCCGAATACTGACTCACTGAAGGAGACTTCCCATTGTCATTTCAACTCTTGCTCTCGTCTCTCCGTCTTCTCTCCACCCCTTTTGCTTCTCTTTCTGCCCATTTCTTGCTAATTCTATTTCGTCTTTCTTCCTTTCCCTCCCTGTGCCTCCCCACCTTCTGTCTTGTTTTCTGGGCTCTTTGATAGTGTGTGCCTTTCTAATTGTGTCAGACTCGACGCCATTAGCTGTTGCTGTTGTTGAGATAGCCGCAGGTGCAATCTGCAGAGAGCAGTTGAATTGGCAGAGGTCACAGGGCCATATTCATAACAACATCCTGCTGACTCCAGGGCTCTTGTCTGGCTTTATGTCTGTGTGTTTTGTTCATGCTTGTGACTGTGCATTAGAGTGGGAAAATATGTGGGTGTGTGTATATGCGCAAGGCTACATGTGTTTGTGACGGTGTAATTTTGTCTGAGGTCGCGTGCGGCCAAAGAGTCAATAAAGCTCCGTATGCTACGCTGTACCCTCAAGGCCAGCTGCTGAATCTAACACGGCTTCCACTCGCACCTAATTAGCTGCTATGTCTAACTAAGTGCCGCTCTCTCTTTCTCTCGTATGCACAGTGAGTTTACTTTGCCGCACAGTCCCTGAAATGAAGGAAATGTTTGCATGATGGAACTGGCACAGATATAAATTACCTCGGAGTGTTGGGGTCTTTGATTACAGCATATGGCTCTTTGTTCGACGGATGATGAATGTAATGGGAGGGATGGTGTTTATGAGAAGGGGTTGACTGTAGATTATGTCTGGGTTATTAACTCTGTGGCCCAATTCACATATCGTACTGGCTTCTGAGGTGAAGGTAAGCGCTTTGATTTGTGTTTGAAAGCAAATCTTTTTTATTTATATTGCCTATTTATTTGGCCTCAAACCACATGCCAAAGTACTACTTGACTATAGTACCTATTGCAAAACTACAACCAGCAACAAAATAGTCAGGCAAGACAGCTGGAGAACCCAGACATGAGATTTGAGTGGAGGAACCAGTGGAGTTTCAGTCAAGTCGCAGTCTATATGTCTGTCCAAAATGTTATCACTTCATTATTTTAGACATATGTGTGAAATTGTCATATTTGGCATATCAATTCTTGAGTTATGGCCAAAAACGTGTATTGTTAGGACACAGTGACCTTGACCTTTGTCGACCAAATTCCAATCAGTTCATCAATGAGTCCAAGTGAACCTTAGTGCCAATTTTGAAGAAATTCCCTCCAGGCGTTCCTGAGATATCGTGTTCACAAAATGGGACCGATGCCAGACAGACACTACAAAACTTAACGCTTTCGGTCAGGGCTATAGCCTGTGCGTAGGCACAGTGTGCTTGAGAGAGAGAGAGCGAGTGAGTAAGAGTGAGAGTGAGAGAGAGGGAGAGAGGTACAATACATACATACAATACAAAGAGCAGAGATGGTGATTGAATGGCAGCTAGTCTGACGGTAATTAATACTTAACCCGGCACCTATATTTTATTGCATTCACCATTCTTATTGATTAGAACGAAGTTTTCATTTAAAGTTTGAAATAAGCAGCAAACCCCCTTGTAGAAACCACTGTGCCTCAGATCAATAGTCATTGGATTAGAACTAAACAAGAGCAGTCACAGAAATTCAAATATCGAATTTTAGAGCCACGCTGAGGGATTGCTCTGAGTGAGATCTGAGAAAACGCCAAGGGGCAATGGGGGAGTAAAAAGAGCATGAGAAAATGATGGTGGGACAGAGAAAGGCGACACCTGTCTTCATTTTCCCTTTTGTCTTGTACTTTTCAGAATTTAAAGGAACTCCGTACACCGGTGCTTTATCTATATAATAACTGCTTCATTCTTGTCCTTCTTATTGACCTCTTAGCCTCTTAGCCTACTCAGGAATCTGGTGTCAACTGGGTCAAGTCTGTGCTAATTAAACATTCTGACTCTGTGGTTCAGCACGAGGGACATCGGTTTCACATTACCTCGACATGCTGCGACCGCCTGCCTGCCGCCCACTTCAGAGGTGATACGCTACCCAGCAGCCCGTTTAACACTGTACCTGCTGTGAGCTTTGATTGATTCTCCCCAACTGTTGGCGCTTAATTGAGTCCCTCACTGCTACACCAATTAGTGCTGTGTGTAGACTATTGCAAGGTGAGAAGAAGGGAGATTTACTAGAAGGGGAGACAGGAGCCAGAGGGAATATGAGTAAATAGCCCTCTGGAAACTATGCACGTGCCAGATCACCTAAGTGCGGACAGTGGCCAGTGCCATGGGCTCCGCTGTGTCACCTTGGGTTTTGGGGGAGGACTAATGATTAATGGGCCAGTGACTCTGCAAACATTGGCTCATTTCCACCTGCACTGCTGTTATTTCAATGTTTCTTGCTTGGGCTTGCTCTCTGCAGAGCATGGAGGGCGTTGCTTATGTGAATAGGATGACCAAACCCATGCAGAGGGCAAGCAGAAAACAATTGTGAAACTGGTACATTCATCAGGAAGCCAACTGGTGCGGCAAGGATGGGGGGGCCACAGCAACAGAAAGAGGACATGAGCAAACACAGAGGAGGACTATTAAAAGTTGAGACTGCAGGGAAAGAAGGGAAATGATGTTGGGAAGATAAAGAAGAAGCAAGAAAGCGAGACTAAGGGTTGGAGGAGAGGAGGACATAAGGAAGAGGAGAGTATGGCCTTGAAAACACACAGATGTAGGGGAAATGGAAGAGGTAAAAGAGGTGATAAGGCGCAAAAGAAGTGAGTTTGTGGAAGGATTTGGACCGATTAAGAGAGATAGACTCTACAGTCCAAAAGAGAGAGTGGTTCTTTCCCAGCCATTAGACAAAGCTGACAGCCTGCTGTGGTACGTCCGCAAGCAGTATGAGAGCTGGCTCGATCGGTTAGAGTGTGTGCGTGTGTGTGTTTGGAGGGCCGGTAACTCACCAGGTGGACACGGTACATGATGCTGATGCCGAGGGTCATGAAGGGCTTGGAGAAGTCAATGACCTTTTCACGCTCTGCTGTGATGGTGAGGCCTGCGACTGCCAGGTCAGCTTTCTGAAACACGGGGGGCGAGTACAATCAAATCAGATGAACACACAGTCAAAGCCATACTGAACATAGCCGTGAGGACGTGACATGCATTTATGATGTAATTTAAGAGCTTGAAAGGAAGATATAAGAAGTGGGCTACTAGATGCTAATTCCCTAATAATGCCCTTTTGTATCCCATAGCCTATTTGTCCGCCAATAGCACGATCTGTGGTGAGGATAATTCAGCATTGGCACTATGTGTGTGTGTGTGTGTGTGTGTGTCTGTGTGCGTGTGTGTGTGTAGGGCACAAGAGAGCTGAGGGTAACCATTGTGGCTGGCCAAGGGAACACTGTCAAGACAAATCACTTGACAAAGCAGCGGCTGGTAAGAGACACACTTAGAAACACACAAACACAAAAACACACACGCGCCCACATAGAAATGGTCAATGTACGCTGAATACTGGACAGCTCCCTGCTAATAATACAGGCCAGCAAAGTGCAACTGCAGGGGATTTTTCATCCCCCTGAGGAGCAAAGAGTGAAAGCAGCAACGCATTGCTCTTTGTCTGCTGCAGGAGAACTAAGAGGATTGGGGAGACAGAGAGGAATGGGAGGATGAGAGTAAGGCGAGGGGAGTTGTGCTGCAGCACTGCAGACGCCACTCAAAATCCACAAAACACTGTTTGTATCTCCAGGAAAGAGACACAGGGAGAGGGGCATCTGGCATGCATGAAAGAGTGTTTTTGCTACAACGTCCATTTTGGTGTGATGTAAAAATGGATGTTTTTTTCCATAATTATTTTAACCTTTAGAGCAGGTTTGAAATGCTACCAGGAGACATTTAGAGCTTCACCTGAAAAGCCCTGCTCTGTCTGTGCTCCAATTAGTGTGTGACACTTCAAAATGTCCACCTCTTTAACCTCGCCCCAGCCTATACACTCCACACTGCAGCCTACTGTCTCCATGCTGCCCTCGCCTCAGCCCGCAGGCTTTGACCTTCCATCATCAGCTGTCCCCAGCCTGCGCCTCGTCTTTTTTCTCTCTCCGCCGTTTGAAAATCTGATCGCCTGCTCCCAGTGCCGGGAGGAAGTCACACGCAGGGAACGACCATTGAGGCAATTCCAACAAAGGAAGTCACGATCCTTTGAAAAACGAACACACGGTCGTAACAGCCTCTGAAATATTTATGTGACGATAGAATATTAATATTGATTACTGGATTCCTTTGCCTGCCTGCTGTTATGCCTTCTAGAGAAACTGAAAAAAAACACACACACTGCAATGTTGGCTGTTCAATATTGCATCATACCCGTTTCAACTCGCATTCAATCATTTCAGGGTAACCCGGTAAAAAAAAAAGACAAAATAAAACTTGCAAATGTGAAAGATGAATTAAACATTACCCTCTAGGATGTAGCATTTGACTTTAAGAGTTCAGTCTTTGGAGATGCCTCTGTTCTCTAACTGCAGCACAGTGGATTAAGGAACCAGGACGTACTGTACTTAGACTTTGGCCTAAGTACAGTCAGGATTCCTCCTGGCATGTCTGGTCTCATTGTTAGCTCAGGCAGCCTGACACCCGTCAAACTAATCACCCTCAAACAGTGAAATATTGTTCAGTGTAAATGGTACTGGCAGGGACACAGGTATCTGTTGTCCGGAATAACCTAAGGCTGTCCTCCTTTGCTGCTACGGAGTATATATTTCATATCCTTTCAGCTTATCAATTAAACTTGTAACCGTGGCTGTTCCTTTGTTTTTGGTCACAATCTTTTTTACTCTGCCATCTTCCCCATCCATTTCTAAGCCTTTATCCACACAAGCTCAATCCTTTCTGTCCACTGTGGAGCATCCCTCCTCCAGATGTCCCCCATCCTGTGACAAATGTCTCTCAAGTGCGTCTCGACTTTTTGTCCGCCCCCTGCCTTGACTTTAACCATGGCACTTCTGAAGGTCAGCCTTCTGCAGGCAAGTTACAGGGGATGAAGGCGGTGGCAGGCTGTGACAATAACAAGAGCAGGAACTCCTTGCTTTACATACTTAATGGCTTTGCCCTCCATTAGCCCACAGTATTAAGACAGATCACCTCTTAGGAGTGGCTCAATCCCTTTCTACATTCCTGTTTTCCTCTTCCTCACCCCAGCCTTCCTCCTAACTATTTTTCATGCTGTTTCACTCCCTCGCCCCCTCCCCCCCCTTCTCCCCTCAGCTCCCTTAAGCCAAGTTGACACTACACGACTTTCAAAGTTGTCAGATCGCTGTACTGTTAACACTACATAACTTGCTGTCTTGTAATCGTGAGTCTCGAAGTCCTTCTGGTTTTCACACTACATGACTACCCGACGACAGGGGGTCGCACACTACCAGATCTTTCACCAAGACGAATCCCAGATGAGACTGTTTTGTCACAGAAACACATGCGAGAAGTGACGCGGAAAAAATATGTAATACCATGCGTGAGACAGGACTTTTTATTCAAGCAATCGGCCTGAACCTTCCTTGCAGTCATGATTGTTACTCTTGCTGTCGGCACAAATTAGCCTGTTTCCACACATCTTTACTATTTGTTTCTCTAAGTGCAACAACTTTGGTCTCCGTTGTAAATGCTACACATACAGTAAAGTTCCTTTGTTACAGACAATCCCTCCAACATCTGCTTTTTCAGCGAGTGTCTTGTGCTCTCATTGGTTGTAGCCCCCTGACAGACTCCCTGACCGGTCCAGATATTTAGCATGCTACATATCTAAGATGCGGCTGCATGGTGGTGTGGTGGCGAGCACTGTCGCCTCGCAGTAGGAGGCGTCGGGGTGCGATCCTGGGTTGGCCCTTTTGTGTGGCGTTTGCATGTTCTCCCCTTGCCAGCTTGGGTTCTCTCCAGGGTCTCCGGCTTCCTCCCACAGTCCAAAGAGGTTAATTCATGACTCTAAGTTGCCCGTAGGTGTGAATGTGAGGGTGAATGGTTGTCTGTCTTCATGTGTCAGCCCTGCGATAGTCTGGCGACCTGTCCAGGGTGTAGTCTGCCTTTGACAAATGTCAGCTGCGATCGGATTCAGCCCCACCGCGACCCCGGAACAGGATAAGCATGTTAAAGATAATGGATGGTCTGGGATGCTTTGGCTCATGTCTTTAAACAGTTCACACATAGTGCTCCAGTGCTAATTTGTGAATGCCAAACCAACAATGATTTGCCTCTGACCAGAGGTGGACTGGCCATCAGGCATACCGGCCAATTTCCGGATGGGCAAATGTGCCTTTTGGGCCAACACATGAGTTATTATTTTGTCTGACCGGCCCATGCCAGGGTGTTTTTTTTTCAAGTCAAATCCTGCCTCTGAGGGTTATTGTTGGGGAGCTCCAAACTGTCTGCGAGTAGAAAATCGGTGCTGAAGTCATGTAGTGTGTGAACTGGGCATGATATAACCTTATCTGCCTGTTTAACCACATACAGTGTAGCTGGAGGAGTGAAACACTTCACTCAAGAGATTTAACAGCAACAACACAGAGCGATTCAGGAGGAAAGTCTGTTAAGGTCAGAAGGCTTAGGAAAAGGAGCTGACAGGGAACAAGCCACCAACAAGCTGTGCCTGTTTTGGAAAATACAATGCTTTAGATGAAAAAACTGCTGAATGAAAAATGTATGACATAAAGGAAAGCTGCAAGCTGTGAACTATATGAAAGCTGAACGATACTTTCTTCTGTTTGTGTATGTGAATGCCTTAAGCAAGTACTTTGGACACTGGTGTGCTTACATGTGTACAGTATATGACGTGATACAAATCATGATTTATGGTTGTAGGGCTTGTTTACAGGCTGTGCATGTGTATTTATTTATTTCATACCCTTGATATGAGCTCCCCAACCATGCCGGTCCATGTTCCATTGGCTCCAGGAACCCCGTACAGTCCGTCCCCCACCAGCCGTATGCGATACTTGAACTTGAGAATATCTGCCAGCTCCTTCAGCATGTCCACACAGAAGCCTTCGTAGCGGTCATTTCCCTCCAGCTCTTGGTGGTTCTTCCGCAGCATCACATACGGATTCTCCTGAAAAAGACACATGGTTTGCATCGTAGACAGTTCATCCACAACTGACTGTCTATAAAATAGTGTGACAAAGCAAGACGTAGCACAGACGAATGCCATGTCATATTGTACAGTCACAGCAAACACAATTCATACTGGATTGCACTATTCAGTTTACTTGTCTGAGAGTTCAGCTTGTGCAAATATAAAATAAATGGACTACTGAGTTGCATTGTGGGAAATGTTAGAATATCTTAGTGTTACTTCGATTTTGACAATTCTTTCTAAAAATGATCCACAATGTTCTGTAAGTACTACTAAATAGCTTAAGCACCTCTTTAATGTGTAATGGTTGCTTTACAGAATCTATCTAACTAAATATTTTACTCTCAGGAAAAATGATATAAGCATCCCATATGTCCTTTGGAGGTCATTGTTCACATCAGGTTTACTGCCTTCAATGAAAGATTTGTGGATTTGAAGCAGAGCCAGACACTAAAATCAGGAACAGTCAGATGCATGCCAATCTGTTATATCTGGCAAAAAGTGGATAAGAAACAAAAGCAGTTTTCCTCTCACCGCACACATACTCACACACCCAAACACACACTTATTTACAACCTGTCTTTTAGAGAACAAACTCTCTGTTCGGCTGTCTGTTTATTTATGTCTCGTTTTTTCATTTAGTTGATGTTGTAGGGAGATTTAAAGAGCCCAGCAGTGATGTATTTTGGAGCCCCCCCCCTTATTGCGCTGCTTTTCAAATAATGCAACTGTCAAACTGGTGTGCTTGGGCTCCACTACATCATAAAACAGACAGCGTTATGTACTACTTTGCTGTTGTTCTATCCCGGGCACTCAACTCGTGAATCCAGCGAATCAGTGAATCCTTACTTTGGCGACATGACATCAGATAACAGTGATTAACAAGTCCAAGCATTTTCATGGGCTGACACAGTTTTAAAATAAACAAAGACAAAGGAAACTTTTTTTTTATTATTGTAGCTGATAGAAGCTTTACCGAGTGTTATAACAACACGTCTATGTGCTTATGCAAGATATATACTAGCTCACAAATCTTTGTTTAACCACGAGCTTGTTCGAGAGATTGTCGACTACGAATTACGTACAGCGGGGTGTGTGTAATTCACCACAGGCATGTGTGAAAATCCATTCAAAGTCCCCGTGACAGCTTCCAGGAGGGTGAAGCATAAGCAGTGTTGTGTATTTTCAGGACTGGAATAGAAGTGAAATTGTTTTGTCATCTCCACAGCTGGATACACTTATTTGTGTTGGTAGCTGGTTGACTGGCAATTGATTTGCCTCACAGTGAAAGCCACGAAATCGTAGCGCCACTGAAAATCAGCAACATTTGAGAACTTGGTGCACATCAGGTGGCACAACTGTTACTGTGACGACTTGCCCTGTTGTCATAGCAACCACTTTGTTCCACCCGTGGCTGCGTACAGAGGTTGGGGGGGGGGGGTAGTTCAGATCACTTTGACACAGGATTGTGCGGCTTTGCCTCGCTCGCTGCATCACTGGACAGTAGAAACCACAGCCGCCTGCTCTGCTGTGATAAGACTGAGAATAAAATGACTACTGATCGACTATGTCTACGTATCTCTGCAACTGGAATCTGCATATGGATTCAATTTATCTAGCCAGGCTCATAGTTCGATTAAACAGACTGTATAGCAACAATAACCTGTGACATGTTTCCACATAACAATAAACAGAGGCACTGTAGTTTACTTTTAAAGTGCCGTAAATACTCACCAATTCCCAAACCTGCCTCCTAGAAATTATATTTATACAATATTATTAGTTTTCCTAATTGCATTTTGCTTGTAAAAGTAATTTTGGATCAAGCAACATTGTTTGAGTGGAGGAAGTGCTACATTTGTGTATGCCACACAAGTCAGAGGGAGGTAGTCGGGTGGGATGAAGAGTGAACAAAATGAAAGACTATGACAATCGTGTGGTTAGGTTTAGGAAACAGTGCTTTGGTTGAGGTCAGGAGGAGACTGTGGACAGGCTGTTGACGACTTAAAGCATTGTGGGTTTTAGTCCATTTATGGGATTTATTTACAATAATAAAAGTAGATCATATAATTAGCCTGAAAGTACAAATTATAAAAGTACATTTCTTTGTCTGTTCAGTGACTCCTTAAAACAGCCACGCACCTCACTGGCCTTACGTGATGTCTATGCATCATGTTTCAGCATACATGGGGCACAATATAAATGCTAATTTCATAGCTCACAGACTGCTGAAGCTTTTCCAGCGCCGACTTGCAGTCAAGCCAGACCAAGTCAGATGCTTTCACTCCTTCCAATTTCTGCAAAAATGTTGCAGAGGTTAGCTTTTTATAGATGCTTTGTACATAACGCGAGCCGGACAGAGGGACAGGGAAGAGATGAAGAAAAACGCAAACCTGCTGCAGTCACTTAACAGCTCTTCACACTAACTGAAGAGAGAGACAGTAGGGTGCCTGGATGAATGTGTTTGTGTCCTACTACAAGATTTAATTCAGCAAAAAACATAATTCACTCTCCAGCTTCTTGTTGATATGTGCGTGAATGGGAAAAGGATTTTATATTTTTAACAAATGGCTGCCGTCATAAGGAAGCTCAATCTCTTGGACTAAGGCTAGAAACTACTGCCTTTGTATATTGTCTTCCCTCAATCCCTCTGTGTTGATCTGGTTAAGTACAGACTAATAAAAGCAGACCTAGCACACATCCATCAATCACGCCAGTAAAAACCCAACAGAGATCAATACCACAGGGACTCTTTCGTTGTTTTCTTTGTCACTTTCTTTGGTTTCAATTTGTCTCTCTTTCGCTGAGCTCCCGTTGCCCTATAGACCATTTCACAGTTGTAAACGTAAACATTCCAAATGTGTCCCGATTTATTTCCTGTGACAGTGTGTGGGACTGACATTAGCTGACGAGAAAGAATACATGGTCCAAAGCTGTTTTCTGGCATTGCAATTCTGTTAAAAAAAAAAAACGGGCGGTCAAATTTGCCTGTTAATTAGATCTGTGCTGCGTTGCAGACATGGAAACACAACTGCTATTGAAAGCTGATATATTTCCTGCAGTTTACACTCATCCAAAAACTTCCACCAAACATTGAAAGAAAAATGACTAGGAACCACTTCCACTAGAAGCCTTCTGTGAAGTTGAGAACAAAATCATATAAAAATAACTATATAAAGGTATGAAAAGTCTATACAGGGGTATGAAAGTGCTGTGTTCCATGACGGCAAAATCACAAGGATATCCCATCTACCTTATTTTGCACACCACAGCAAAACTGCAATAAAGCTATACGTTTGAAGCTTTAAAGAAATGCAGACTTGTAAAGCAGCTCTTATTCCCAGGCCATGAGGAGTCTGGTTGTGGACTGATAACTTAGGAGGAAGAAGCACACTCTCTTGCATATGCACAAGAAAGTACATGTACGCGCACACATACAGACGCAGCGCGCCAGGTGCACCGGTGGGTGTTGTTCACATTCAACTTCAGACACCACAGTGGAGTTTCCCCTTTTAAAACCTCAGGGTGTTCAAGATGTCTTCACACAACCCTCCTCGCTTTCCTCAACTGTTTTCTTATCCTTAAAAACTTGCTCTCCGGAGCCCAGCAAACTGGCAGCTGAGATATAATTCTCTCACAGGGTTTGGTAGTTCTGTTTGAAGAAGAGCCACAGAGGCTCCGACAATACTCTGAAAAATACTAGGTCATTAGAAAAAGAGCCAGGTCATTTACATTTTTTTATGAAGCAATTTCAATACAAATGAGGTGAAACCAGAGAGAGAACAAGTTCACACAGACTTCAAGAAATGGGGACAGATCTTGTGTCTGTGGGGGCAGATTCAGGTGCACATGCACATAGTGCTGCCGAGCATTTGTGCCTGCAAATCTGCCTCTGTGTCTGCTTTTATCAGTCGGCTTTATGTGCACTGTTGAATCCTTACCAATGTGTATGTGAGTGGAAATGACAGCACTCAGTAACACAAGGGTAGTGTGCAGGAAAACTGAGGAATGACAAGAAGAATTGTAGTTGACAAAGGCAGAAAGTGGCTCCTACCGAAGGCACTCAAAGCAGGTTTCAGGTATTAACAAGGAAACTGGGTCTTGAATTGGGATTTAAATATGTAGACGGTATGATTCCCTAACAATGACAGAAAGCTGGCACCAAATAGTCCTTCACGTAAAGCTCTGCTCCATGTGATTTATTTCAGAAATGAGGAATAACAAAGAGTGCCAAATTCTGAGAGCACTGAGCATGAGTTTATGAGGATAATTAAATGAGGGATATACTGTGTTAAGACCCATTTATTAATTATTTGGTGGTTGTGTAATAACCGCATGTATTTGCATGTAGCCAGTGAAAAATATCTGTTCACCAATGTGACTTGGGCTGTGTGTATGTGTGTGTGTGTGTGTGTGTGTGTGTGTGTGTGTTTGGACTTGGTGGATTTATGCTCAGATGAGATGAGTATTATTTTTTTTGAAACATTAATGTTGATTTAAAAATTTGAATGTGTCTTTTTATTGAGAAGTGTTGTTGGTCAGCTGTTGCAAGGAGTTCACACACATCCCGTTTGAGTTGCATCGGGTGCTTGGACGCTATTATATTTGCTTGCAAGTTGAGTAATTCTTATTGATGCTCCCTGACTCCATTTAACCTTGGAATCATAAATTGGATCATAAATGGGTCTTAACACAGTATATCCCTCATCATCATCATCATCATTATCATCCAAGATCCACTAGCTCCACTTGAAAATATGGCCTTGTTTATACCCATACCCATTTGTCTTGGGTGATACGACCACAAAGGAACAGCTCTAACAACTTCAGTTCACACCTGTCCTTAAAATGCATCTCCTCATGCATCTTGAGAACTTGTGATCAGATCTCACTTTCCCGCTCTATTTGCAGATAAACGTTTAAATGATTTCCGTTCGCAAAAATCAAATGCGTTGTTGTTTTTAACCAGCTGGAGGCAGTCTGCTGGAATTTAAAAGAAGGAGTCAAAATCAAAACAATACAGTCTGGGTCTCTTCCTTGGCGTGTTCCGGGCCAACCAAACCCCATAAATTATATTTAATATACATCTATGGGCTTTTTGGAAATTTGTTGCCTGTTATCTCACTTTAATATCACACCATTGGCACGCAGATAGGTACATACTTCCGCTTACTCGTACAAGTTCTAAGAGCTTTCCACTTGTGATCAGATCACCCAAGATGCATGTCAATGCCATGTGTGAACAGGGCTGATAATTTGTAGCTCTTAAAATCCAGGAGATTACATCATAACAATGCAAATCACCTGAAATCAGAATCGACTAAAACTATAGGAATGCAAACAAATCACTCTTTCTACTGCTTGACAAGCTATTGTGTATCAGAATACAGAAAACACAATGCAACAACCGCAAAGACTGTTTTTCTATTACCTCGCTGTGGCTACTGAGGGTACAAAGACATTGGGCCTCCCTCATGCAAGAACCACTTGTACAAACAGATCTGTTCTTTAGGAGAACTTGCTGCACTCACCAATATTCTCGTATTTATTAATTTTCTGTTAAGTACAAACACAGTTTACAAGCGGTCCAGAACTGTCGTAGGAGTCATTGCAGTTAGTCTGCTGTTATCCAAACCTACATTTTTCACTAGTGTGTTGTATAGTTCATTACTTTGAAGCAATTTCAAGTTTTAAAACCCTATATAAATTATACTTTATAATTATGTTGGCATTGTCCTGAGATTTGATTTATTGGTTAATAAAATTCTGAAAGTATTGATATAGCCTAACGATGTCATCATTCATTTAAATTGGCAATTGATATAATAAAATATGAACATCTTCAATTATGTGAGCCCCCCGTTGCAGTCATTGATGGCCTTGCTGTGGCGAGACGTTTTGCATATCAAACCATTTCTCCTATATTTCAGTGAGAATACGACCCTGAGATGACATGGCATTAAAATCATTTCCCCCCCCCCATTCCTAGGCTTTAACAGGTCGCTTAATTCTGCTGCTGATGCTGTGAAAATGATAGAAAGTCCATCATATGTAACAGCTTTAACGGCCTTTAAGGATCTCTAAAAACAGGACTTCACTATAGGACATATTGGGTAGGACGCATAGCCTTATATGGTATTATTGGGGCGTTTATTATGGATATTTACAATTCTCATGACTTGTAAATGCACAAGTGGTACTCATTATGTTTACGCTGGTCTTTCACACAGTTATCTGAAGTAAGGAGCGTTTGCTGAACCTGATGTGGCCCACCGAACTAAAAAGAGTGAGAGAAAGTAATGATAAGAATACCAAAATGTTTTTGCACGAGGGAACAAACTCAATCAATGCTTACAAAAACACATGGCTTTTGGCCTTGCAGTAACGTGATAATCAATTCAATCCCCCCCCCCCCCCCCACCCCCCCGAGCTGTTAGTGAAATTGAAGGGGGAAGATGACAGCCCTGTGTAGGTGTAATGTAACTGCCTGGTGAAGGCCATGTGCACATGTCAAGTGTGCACATAAACCCACAAATAGATATACTGAACACACACACACACACGCACGCACGCACACACACATTAATGCAATTGCAATCACACACAAACACACACAGTCTCCCAGGCCACTGCTACAGGTAAGGAATTCTTATGGAGGCTTTCAGCTGTGGCTCGTCTCCCGCCCACAAGCGAGATAACAGCGACATGGCAATCACACCATGATGAATGAGCTGTGATAGGCGCTGAAAATTGCTCCGTGGTGGCTTCCGAAGTTTGGTCCTGGGACTCTATATCTCCAAAGTGAAATCAAAGCTATGTGCTCGGCCAATTCTTTCTGTCACACCCTCTTTCTGTTGTGAAAATATTGTCTCATTTATACTCCCCCTCAAACCAAACACACACAAATCTCCATCCCCCCCCCCAGCTCCCTTTCCCTCCAGTGTGAAATGAACCGTTCCATCTGAATCCCAATAAGTCTCAATGAGGCCAGTGAGTTGTTCAGTGGCGAAATGTGGCAATATGTCCTTCCCTCATTCCCACGGCTCCTCAGCTGATAAGCCAGCCACTCAGAAAAACACATTGGGCCAATTGCCTCTGCTTACAAGCTACTTTGTATCTTATCGTCTGATTCATCAGCGAGGAGGAGGAGCTGGGCGAGTGACAGCTTTGTGTGTTTCTGTGTGTTCGTGTGTATCGAGGGAAGAAGAGAGGCATGAAACACATGCAGCCGACTGAGAAGCTGAATGGTTTCATGTAGTTCCAACATGAATCCATTTATCACCTTTGATGTGATATCAAAGCTACTGTAAAACAGAAAAGTCAAGCTTTTAAACAGCATTATAGTCTTCTCACTAGTTTGGGAAATTCCTGACACATCTGCTTTACTAATTAAAACAGGTAGCTAATTAATTGACGAGCAATTAATCACTGTTAATAATTAGATCAGTCAAGAATATTTTACTACTTCCACAGCGTTGGAAGCGTGTCAGCGCTGGAGAAAGGTCTGGCTCCACACATTATAATTCTGACATGGGGGGGAAAACGATCTGGCTTGTTTGTATTTCTTTAAACCAATCACAATCGTCTTGGGCGGAGCTAAGCACAGGATGCAGCAACGGTGCCCTTGCAAAGCAGATAGCAAGGGAATGAAGGGAAGGAGAACACCAGCTGAAATAGGCGTCCAATGGCAGCCTTATACTAGCAGTCTACATTCGACGAGTATAACTGTGCAAAGTTGCAGCGACGTTTGTGCTTTGCTTAAATATTAGTTTGAAATGTATTAGAGAGTTGAAGTTCACCATTCCTCTTTTGTAATATTATTATCTATTGCAAAACACTTTTATCCAGAAGGAATTACAGTGAACATCTTATGACTCACAACTGACCATGTTGATATGCTAATAACTAAATTCAGAGCAGCTATAAACATATTTGCTTTAAGACGAGGTAGGTTAAAACGCCGTACAAACTAGTTTTGATTGAGGCATATTGAAGCTCTATAAACCTTTTCATTAATACAAGAATGAGATGTTATAGGTTCCCTGGGTGTTAAGCGTCATCTAATTTATTCTCCAATAAAACGTATAAATTGTTATTAAGCTTACTGGTTTGTATTGTTAAATAACGACAGGCAGAGCAGCAGCAGCAATTTTGAGTGACTGTATTGTTTCCTATTTCTGTAATTTGCTCATGTTTATCGTGTTTGTCAGCCTTCTTTGAGGAAAAGCATGCATTTTGTATTTCAGAAGCTTTAAAGGATTCGTAGTTTAGTGAGCATTAACATGGCAGGTGATTCAGCAAATTTCTTAAAAATTGCATTTCTTGGAACAGGTAGCAGAGGACGCACAGGATCTATATTTACAACAGAGGCTGAGAATGGCTGACAAGTGGAATTATTAGTGCCTGCTGATGCATTGTGATGTAGCCTCATCTGAAGTACTCAGGGCAAAACAAAAAGCGCGGCAGCACTTCCTCTGATCCCATGAGGACTGAGTTTGGATCTGAAAATACAAAATGGGTTTTTGATATGGTAATTGTCCGTCAACCACAGAATGTCAGCCCCATGTAGATCAGCCGAGGCGTTGTGCTAATAAAATGACACGGACAGCTGCTGATGTGCACGTACAGTATCAGCATGCAAACAGTAGCACTTACTAGTATTGTTGTGATGGTTAGAGTAGTGTTGAAGAGGGTGTCCGTCACATTGATTGATGGAAGCTTTCTCTCCATGGACAGTCCATCTTCAGAGTGCCACAGGCCAATCTGCAAGAGAGCGCACACACACACGCACGCATGAACACACACAAGCCCGCACACACACACACACACACACACACACACACACACACACACACACACACACACACAGAGAGATCAGTCACTAAGTCCATCAGCTGCAAAAGGCCAAAAGAAACAATCTGTACTTAATTGTCCCCCTATTCTCTGGACAATCAGTATGACCATCACAATGAACAGTGTAAGACAGAAAGAAAGCAGTGGACAGATTACCATGTTGTGAGACAAGGTGATAGCGAGAGTAAGCGAGGCTGCAGGAGGAAACAGAGACATGCGTGTGGTTCCTTGAGGAGCAAACACAGGGCACGTGTTCAATCAGAGGCAACAGAATGCATTCATTAAACCAATTACCGGCAAATCCTGTGGCGCAGAGCCACATTCTCATTTTCATTACAGCTCGAGTGGGGATTCACACCTCCACCTCACATGGTGTCTTTCCTCCCATCCCCTTTCAATCTGTCTCTGCCATCTCCTGTTTCATTAATCTATTTGCTCGACCAAAGTTTGTCAATAGTTCACACCATGACGTCTCTGCAGACATGAGCATCTACTTTGCTTCCTGCTACTTTCAGGTGCACATTACTCTTTCTTGCATCCATCTTACCTTAATGACAGGAAACAAAAGAAAAACTTGGCTCTTGGTACGCTCTGACCTTGATGGAGTTACACGGCTCCTCTAACGGTTGGGAAAACTCTGCAACCCTGGAGCTTCATAAAATCAGTGTTTTTCTTAGTTTTGACACGACAACAGAGCTTTGACTTTTCCAGTGACAACCAATTCAACTGTGCTGTTGTGCTGTATGAGATCTGTATTATTCACATTCAAAATTGCGATACATTGTTGCTGATGATTACATGGTCAGCGTTATGTGACACTGGTGGCACAACACGGGCAGAGCTATCAGCAACAAAACAATTTTGCTTTACTTATCACAGTGGCTTCACGAGCTATCATTTCATTTATGCAGCTGGTGCAGAAACACGCAATTTCAATGTCAATAACAAACAGCAGTTGCTTGCACTGAAGATAACCTTGAGATAAATCAAGATCGAGATAATATGCAAAATCTGACTTTTTATTAGTTTGTGTAACTTATCTTCTGTTTAGATTTAATATATGAGGAGGATTTTAAGAATGTGAGCTCATCCTGCCTACTGTGTTCCTGCTAGTGTGTCTTTGTGTTCATTAAATATGCCAAACTATAACGACCTGTTAGGCTCACTGAGAAACAAAATGACAATTTAAAACACTCTGTTTTTGGTCATTTACATTCAAACTGTGTAATCTACCTCATTATGTAAACATTGCTACCCCGGTCTTGGAGACTGTAGAAGTAATATCCCTTATCATAATAATCAACCTCCCTCCATTATGAATATTATATAGGAGGAATAAATGAGAGAATACAACATATAATTTAGCCTTAATACATTGTTGGTGTGATTCAATCCATGTCACTGGAAGGAGTTCTCTGATTACATGCTAGAACACCTTTGGGAATATTCCTGTTGGTTGGAGACCAGAAAGAATGAACTGTTAGCAGGTCAGCAATTGAAGTCTGATATGAAAAAGAAAAACGTCAGTAAACAAAGCTCCCCAATCTTGGTCATAGTTTGTTTCAAGGCTAAATTGTCAAAAAATCTCAAGCAGTTACAACCCATTCATGTTGATCAGAGCCTGCGTTTGAAAGCCGTTTAACCACTCTGCTAACACTGATGATGAATTCTGATGTGTGATATAAAAACCAAAAGGAAGAGAGAGCTCCTGGAATCAAAGATTTCCTTTGAGAGTATGATCAAAAAGATCTTGCCTTCCATTTCCTTTGGTGTACCTGTTGGGAGAAACGGCACCTTGCTCACACAAATAGATATCTGTTTATCTACCCAACCCCCCTGCACAACACCCTCCACACTCTGCTGATGACGTCCTCAAGGAACAGAGATGGAGAACATGTGAACATACTGCGGCACGACCAAGACGGGACCTGAAATATGGTGTTCAGCAATCAGAGTACACAATCAGTTGTCAGAGCCTGTGGAGGTGGTGGGAGATGAGTCTGTGACTTGGTCGGGCTCAGCAGGCGTCACCAGTGGTCTGAGCATGGGGATGACTGAGAGGGTAATGGGATGGGGTGGCATTGTGACTCTTGCCCAGGAACAGGAGGTGGAGAGAGAGAGGGGAGATGAGGGAGCTGTGAGCAGGAAGGAGAGAAGAAGCAGATGCTGGCGGGGGAGGAACTGGCCCTTTGATGCCCCTGCCGTCAATTCTTTTTGAGCTGGGAGGGGGAGAAAATAGAGCTGTATGCGATTCACTTTGACTAACAGTAAGGAAGATGTATACATCAGGAAAGCACGCTCGGGAGCAAACACACTGTGATATTTATCAAAACAGACTGAAAACCTTTAATGCTGTAGTTATTCTTTGCAAGACTTCATGCAATACATTACTTTTTTTATTATTGGTTTGTGCAATAAAAATGAGAGGCTACTCATTACATAGCATAAATAGGCTGAAAAGATGACAACAGAGTTTCTAAAAGTTGGAGATACACCAATATACAACGAATGAAATATTAATCAGAGCGCAACAAAGTTGCCATTAATCTGACGGCCACGAAAGAACATCAGTAATCTTATATGTCATATGCATCGAAGCACATTTTATAATAATTATGTAGGTTGGGCAGACTCTAAAGTGAAGGGACTCCTAACCATTGCATTAAATCTGGTGAAGCAACACCATTAAAACATTACATAAAACCGCATTATTAACCGCAGCACAACCCAAGAATCTATTAGACTCATAAGCTTTAATTATAGAGAGACGACGCTGCATAGTGCCATATACAAGACTCTCTTTGTGAACAATATTAAAGGCTGTAACTTGATGTTTCTCATTTGCAGTGTCATTAATTTGGTATTTACACTGCAATTACAGCAAAAAACTACTGTGCAGTAGTCTACAACCACTGAATCTAGGAAACAAATTCAGACAAAGTTCAGATGGTTGACGAGCAGTGTGCACTATTTATTTTAATGTGAAACAGGGAGGCAGGAGGAAGAATAAGGCATAATAAGAGATAGGGTAATAGGAGAGGAGCAAAAGGAAAAGACAGAGAGAAAGAGAAAGATGCAGGGGAATGTCAATCACTTACTGAGGAGGTGCGGTGAGGCTGGCAAACGGAAAGAAAATCAATGAGGAAGTATGAGGAGCAGCCAGCTAGGGAGCCAGAACATAAGGCGGAGAGAACAAGAGAAATAGACAGCAACTGAGAGACAGAAAAGACAGACAGACAGTCAGAGAGAGAGAGAGAGAGAGAGAGAGAGTTTATGTGAGTGCAAAATAAAGAGAAAGAGCGAGAGAGCAAGGAAAAAGAGAGAGATGGTCGGGGAAAGTGACAACAAGTGGAACGACGCTCCCTGTGAGGGATTACCCAGAGTTCATTCTGCAACCTGGAATTACAGCACGAGGATAAGATTAGGGAGGCTGCTCATTGAAGCGTCAGGATTGGCTGATTTTCCTGTCAGAAAAATGCCATATGCAATAGGGTGTGGCGAGAGATTGCGCTGCCACGAACCATAGACTGTCGTGACAGACACATTCATCATATATGAGAGAAGCAAGAGGTACCACTATCAAGCATAATGTCAAACAGCCCATTCACACCGAGGCTAAAGCATTCAGGTGTCACGGCGGTGAAAATGAGTCCGAGTCAAAACGGAAATGTGTGTGTGTGTGTGTGTGTGTTTCTGGCTGCATGCTTGCATGTGTGCATGCCTGTTTGTGGCTGTGTGAATTGCAGTTAAGCAAAACATCTTCACGGGCCTCTGAGGATGGACTTTTATAGCTCTTTTAGCAACGTTATGCCCTCTCAGCTTGACGAAAATATGCTGAAGTAGATGTTGTTTCTACCCATCAGAGGACATTACCACCGGTTGAATCAGCAGCCAGCGCCCAGTTAAAACTAAAGCGAGGACAGTTACATGTAAAGCGCATCAACTCTGCCTCACAAAAAAAGGCATAGTGTACTTGTGTGGAACCGTTATGCAGGTTTCCTCTACGGAATAGTGAGTGGGAAACTGGGCTCTCTTATAACAGAAGCTCTCTCTGGTATGACTCATCAACAGGAATGAGAGTAATCAGGGTGGCGCCGTCGGCAAACTTCAGGGGCTAGACAGACACAGGTGGTGGTGTAGGTGGTTGGCACTGCCACACAGTAAAGAGAGGATTAGGGAAAGCACACCGTCGTGACTCTAGTGCTGATTGAAGAAAAAGGAGCTATACAGACTTGTGGTATTCTTGCTACTATTTCCTGCTGGTCAAGAAGTCTCTCATCCCTGACAGTGGAGAAAAGCAAGCATGGGAAAAGTTGACCTGGCAACACTTTGAAAAAGTGTTGTTTCATAAAATCTATACTGTGTTTTGTGCCGTGTTTCTTCTGAATACAAAACACACACAAATGCCTCACGTTATTTCTGGTAATTTATTCCAAAGCTAGTCAGCCTATTCATTATTTGGCCTTATGGTGAATAATGACATTGCTTGTTGGATCCCAGTAATGAGACTCAAACTCTGAGTTGAAGAGAAGGTCTTTCAACTGTCAGAGCAGATCTTCAAAGCAGCGCTGCATGTTCACCAAGTGCTGCATCCCCAGTTGCACAGACAGCCAACAATGGATGCCCTCGCAGCCACAGTCCCTGCTCAGCCTGTCCACCCCAATCCTACTGACCGTCCAAATGTCTACATCTCCAGTAACCATGTTAGTGGAGACATACTCTAAACACTGGGGACAGAGCGAGGCCTTTGGGGTGTGTTTTAATTCCAAATCGCTCATTACCACCGTCCAATCCTAACAAGCTTTTTTTGGTCTCTTTTCTATTGAAAGTTTAGTATGAAGATAAGTGTTGTGAATTGCTAAAACATTTGGGCACATGAATTTCTGGCATGATCATGTGACATAATTTACACCAGCTAAAAAGGACTGTGTAAATGGACACCACTACACTGTCTACATGGAATATAGTGAGGCTGCATTCATAAAGGTCATATGTGTAATCACCTACCTGGGTCCTTCTGGGGAGGCCGCCAGTGGGGTGAGCTAGAATAATTACTTTTTGCTTGATAATAGCATTGTATGGGATTATTTGCTGAAATATGTGGTTTTCTGTTACTCAACCGGCATACGTTTGAGGCAAGCTAATGTATACAAAAGTACAGCGTGTATGGTAGATCAAATGTATGTATTTTTTAAAGTTAAGTTATAAAATAATGGTAAAACGAGGATCACAATGAATGTGAGATCAAAAGGGAATCCATTCAAGAATCTAACAAGACTTCTGGGAGAACAGAGTGAGTGTATGAACCTGTCTATGCTAGAGAACAAATAAAAACAATACCTATAAGGTTACAATGCATCTATGGGAGCCTTGGTAGGATTTCAACGGTGCACTGTGCAGCCTGATAACAACAGAGACACAGAGGCAAACTTGCAGGCACACAGGCACAGAGGCACTCACGCACATGTACATAAATTTGCATGTACATGCATATTACACACATACACACACTCACACACACACACACACACACACACACACACACACACACACACACACACACCCAGCCAAGCAACCCATACACAGTCTCACCCAGCCTTGAAATCCGTTAAGACTGGGGGATCTTGCAAAACAGCTCATCCATTCTGCTTTTGATCTATTCCCCATCTCCAGCCTGCAAAGTGCAAACTGAGAAAAACAAAAGAGGAAAGGGGACTGCTGTACGTCTCTGAGAGACCAAACAAAGAAGAAAACTAGAGACACACAGAGGATGCCGGTGTGTGTAGACTAGTGATGCGAGTGTCTGCTTCGACAAATTCATTATGAATTTCAATCCGTAGTCCCATATTCAGCACAGGGAAGACAACTTTGAGCCGATTGTGTCATGGCCAGGCCGGGCCTCCTGTTCTCCCCTGTGTTTCCTGTGTCTCTGTGTGTTTGTGTGTGTGGTATGGGCGTGACTCCGACCTGGTCTCCTCACGGCTCCCTCCTGATTGTGATTCCTTCACCTCACCTGTCCAGGCTAACCAGCTGCCTTCCATCAACTCATCTACTCAACAGTTCATCTACCCGGGTTTTGCATCCACTCTTCAACCAGATCGTTGTTACAACCTCCGTGTTTGGATCATCCTCCTGGCTCCCCAGTCTGCCTGCCCTGCCCTGCCCTGCCCGGTTTCCCACCCTCGCCCTCTCGTCCTCGTTTTCCCCACTGCTCCATTACATTTTTCCCTTTGTGTCCTCCCAGAATAATACCCTGAGGCTCTTTACTCCCTGGTCTGTGTCTGCGCTTGGGTCCGCCACCACACCCCGTGACAGATTCATGATGATTCAATAGAATTTATTAGTTACAAGTCAATATGCTTCGCTTTGACTGCCACACCCACTCTGCCTCTAATTCGTGTAACACCGATGTGTTTTGTATACACTCAGGAGAAGGCAGTTGCATCCAAACCTTGTCTTCGATTTTTGAGTTTTGAGTAAATCAAGATGCAGGAAAAAAAAGCAAAAAACGCAGAGCGGTCTTTCGGGAGAATATGTCACAAGACGAGTAATATGTCTTGTAAGCGATGCTGCCCAGCTTTCCCCTAGTCCCACACATTTAAATCAACAGCTGTATCATGCAGCTGACACAGTCTCCAGCACTGTTACACTGAAGGAAAAAAAAAAAAAAAAAACCAAGTCAGATTATATTAGTTTATACAGTATATGCATGCAAATGTTGGTTTTACACAAGGTTTGATATTCCGTATCAAACCCATTTATCTTAAAGACATTCTACTTCAGAGGAAATACATTTAATTACATTTATCACAGTGTGAGAAGAAATCGAATAAAAGAGACTTGACTCTTTTGCTAGCAGACGAGTTGTTTCTTCTCAAAATTCACAGCATCTCTGACCTCCAGGACTGTCTGCAGCACTAAGGACATTTAACTCATGACAGAGACAGCTTTGTGTGCAATAAACTGGTGGAGACACATCTGCTCATAAACTGAAACACCGCTTTGCAACTGAGCATTACTGACATTAGCAGCAGGGCATGTGCATGTAACTTTATATAACAGTTTCCTTCATCATACATTTTTTTCTAAACACACTTTACATAGTGATATGATACAAAAATAAAAATCAGTGTACGCTGAGCAGAGTGTATCACTTACACAAGAGAGATTAAAGCAAGAGCTACCCTAAGGAAAGACTGAGCATAAAAAACAAGGTGAAGGAGAAATTGTGTTTAATGGATGATCCTCAGGAGTTAATGTGGTCTGACATGCTGCAAATCTAGTGGCTGGAAACATGAACTACACTCACAAATGAACAAAGAATTCAAAACACACATCATCTCCGGCAATATAATACTGACAACAAACCGCGGTGGGATGCTCAGTCCTGGTGAGCTTTTGAATACTGTTAGCGGGGCATGGATAACAATAGATAAAACACTGAATGAAATAAAAACAAAGAGGCAAGAGCAGAAGGTGCAACAGTCCCTTGATCTGATCCTCAGAGATGCTGTGATTCAGGGACAATTTCGTTTGAAAAAGGAAATCATACAGATGCCTTGCAAACTAACAAATAAACACTGAATTTATACACTTTGTATTTATTTTCCCCTGCTGGCAAAAGAAAACTTTCCATTCCAGTTTCCATTCTAGTGTTTGTCTTGATAGTCAATATTGTATATTTCCTTCTGGGGCATTTATGTTAGATTTCACTGGCATTTATGAATTATCAGCTCTTATGAAATCCCGTCCCTGATAAAAACACATAAAAAAGATTCATGACAAAACTTAATTTGCAGAATTTATGTACAACACCAGAACACCTTGTTTTAGAAGGCCATCTGGAGAACCTTTACATCTGATTAAAATGAACACCTCTTGTGATGTAAATTTTGCTGTAATTATTGTTTGCAATCACACAGCTGTAACACTGTAACTCTCCTCCTCTCATGCAGACTCTCACTCTCTCGCTCTCTAGCTCACACAAACAGAGTCAAAGATTGAAATATGTTTCAACTGCACAGCTGGAGGAGATCAGAGGGCCGACTCAAGTCTCTAAACTTACTTAGTGGCAGTAGCTCAAGCACCAGCTCCTGCGTATTAGACCCTGTACGTCTATCAGTCCTGGTTAAGATGCACTCATCTCTGCTGGAGCCTGAGGCAGAGAAAGAGATCCAAGCCATGTCGTGGTGTGCTGAGCTACATCCGGTCCTATGATACTGTCCTTCGAGGAGAGGAAAAGAGTGGAGGCAGTCTTGAATCTGTCAACCTGCTGTGCACCACCCCACACCTCTCTTCCCTTTACATTTTCCCCTTTCTCCCCCCCTCTACCTCGCTGTACCTGTCCCTTCCCTTCCCTCCCTCACATTGCAGCAGCGGAGAAAAATTGAATTGAGTGCATCTGCATCCACAGCAGAGGGGGCAGCTTGAGTAATAGTGTTCTCAGAGATGGGGTGAGAGCAAAGAAAAGGGGAGGGAAAGGAAAAAGCAGATTGCCATAATAAACATAGGAGCAGCGTTGACAGGATATAAATAAATCCAATCCAAAAGAGAAAGAAATTGAACGAGCACATTCCCTCTTTAACTGCAGGAAGTCTTGTGTAAATAACATAGCTCAAATCATTTCTTGCAAATTGAAGTGGCGTCCATGCAGTAAACGCGTGTGTCCGAGAGTGTGCGAGCATGTGTCTGTGTATGTCTCTAAGATATTCCAGGCACTCAGTGTTGCCTCAGATACTGGGGAAAGAATGGGTATAAAAAGGATCTCCTCTATTGCTCGGCTCCTCCCTGAGGACCTTGACACAAGGACACCTGACTAAAGTTTATTTAAAAAAGCAATCTGGCTGTAAATGCTGAAATGATAATTTAGAAAATTGGAAAGGGTGTACTAGGGCATGTCTGGAAGATTTAACTGTTTATAGATTCAGAAAGATTCACAATGCGGACATACAAATGCACACAAATGAGAACATGGTACAAGAATGTGTGGAAGGAGGACACCATTAAAAAAATCCATATCCAAGGTTAAAGAAAATGTACTGCAACCAAGGATCCTGTTTATTTACATCCAACGAACAAACGGTTTGAGCTGCGGCTTCTGCTGCTGAATAGATGTAATAGGGAAATGAGATAATTAAAACGGTAAATTAAAACAGCGATGAACAATAATTCCGGGGAAGTGGCGGTCGTTGTATGTTACATGACGTACACAGTGATACGGCTCTGAATTTTCATGAATATTGGAAATTGCAATAAGGCGTTCAATATCAGTTGCTGTGCTAGAGAACGCCACAGCACGCTGTTCAACCAAAACACAAAAGCTTGTCAATCTAGAAGGTCTTGAGATTCTGCTGACCAAATGTGAAATGGATCTTTTGAATCCTCTAGGCTTTTTGAAAAGTTCCATCACTATATTGTCACATGACCTAGGAATCATCCTTTAAGGTATCAACCGTTCCTTCGCAATATAGCATCTTATTAGTCCAAAGGTTATACCGATCAAATTTGAAACAAATCCGATAAATCCTCAAAAGTTCAAAAAAAAGTTTGCCTTAAATACCAAAAAAATGAACAAAATTCACTTCTTCTGGTTGGATGGAGCTAATAAAAGCAATGTGTTCTTAAAGATGAGACCACTACATTTTGTGACCATCAAAATAACTTTATCCATGATGTGAATTTTGGGGGCGCAATAAAAAAAAACAAAACAATGGGTCCCTGGCACTGCCCGTTGGGCCCCTGTCTCAGGCCCGAATGAATCGGATTGTGGTGTTAAACATATTGAGTATTCTCTACATGAGCTATAAACTTATTCAATTCTTTGTATTAAGGCAATTCATTCTTAATGCTGCAGCAAATGTAATCTACCCTGATACAAAGGGATTGGTTGGGACACATGCTTTCTATTTCAGTTAATCTGCCTGGGGTTTTTGGGCAGCTAGCACATTCACCTAGGGAGGGATTTCTATTACTTCTGTGGAAGTAATGGAAAAAGGGAACTAAACAGTAAGAAAATACACTTTTTCAAGTTATGTTGATGGGATTACAGTTTTATGATTTTATGAAGATGGCATAAAACAAAATGAGGAAAAAAAAATGTGCTCCTTCAGGCACAACTACGGTAAGTCCCAGTCACTAAAAGAATGTCTCAGATTCTTTCATGCATCTTTCTTTTACAGCTATGACCGTTCAACTCAGTTCCAACTCTGGCATCAAGCCGACAAGCTTCATCACAACAAATGATGAGTGTGCTAGTATGTCTGAGGCAAATCTATTCTTGAGCAACGAATTTAGCAAAGCAGCAGTGGAGCAAAGCAGTGGAGCAAAGCACCTCTGGCCAACGTATCCTGCTGTAACCTTCTCATAACCTGCTACCTGCTCTGTAGCCTCTTGCGGTCTCTCCAACTGACCATTTAACTTGACACATTTCTCTCTTTCTCCGTTTCCTTCTCTTTCTTCTCTCTCTCAGGAGGTTCCTAAACCAAGGCTGTGATTAAGTGCCTCCATTATAAAACTTAATTAGCATTTCCCTTCTCTCCAGGAGTTGGCCAAGAGTGTTTGGACCCCCTTGCAATGCACAGATATGCACATGTGTGCATGTAGTATGCGCAAACACACACAGAAATAAACATAGAAACGCACTGATGCAGCTTACATAGCACTCTCTCTTCTGCACTCTCACACACTGTCACACAACAGAGCCTAGCGCCGTAACAGGGAACAGCTTGCCTGCCCCAAGCTGCAATAATTACTCATTTTACAGCTCCCTCTAATTTACAGGGGTGCTTGCTGTCAATGAGCGCCATGCAGAAAATGAGGGCCAGCCCATGGTGGCCAGGCGGCTGCAGAGAGAGACCGGACGGCTCTGTCAGTATGATGCTTGTTGTTGGCTGGCAGGCTGCAGTGTGGTTGTTTTGGAAAAGACGATAATGTGCAGAGCCAAGAAGACATTGTGGGCTGGCACCACCACCACACACAAGTGTAAACATAAAAAGCACGCATGCAGATGAATACAGACAGGCAAAGGACAGCACATCAATGCTGTGAATTGATGTCGGATCAGCCAGCGGCCCTTCGGCTGCCACAGGCCAGTATCACAATAAAGTACTCTCATACTTCTGATCCCCGAAATATAAAATGCAGTAATCCATTTTAGCAGTGAGGAAACTGCTGTGTTTGCTGATGTTCCTGAAGAGGAGAATGCAGTCTGTGCGTTCACAGGAACAGGTTGAGATATATTATCCATCTGTATATATCAAGAATTACACTGTTTTACAGCGTGCCCCTGGTGGTCACACCATCTGGAAAATATACACTCAGAAACACGTTCACATTCGCACACACAAGCCAAGATAGTTCTTCATATAAGTCTCCTTTATCTAGCTCATTACACTGGCTTTTGAATAGCCGTAGAAAAAGGATATAGAGGATTACAGCCTGTTCCTTTAATATGATTAGTCATTCCAACAAGAAATAGGAGTCATAATGCTGTAAGAATTAGATGTGGTGACAGCTTAAACAATAAGGGAAGGAAAAAAAGAGCTCCAGCTGTTATTTGACATGCAAAAATATAGTTTCTAGTTTTATAGCTTTGTCTTTGTGTCTTTACTTTTGTCCTGTTTTTCTCTGGGACGCCCTTTCTGTCTCATTTACTTTCAGCCTGTCATCCTCTTTTCTCATTTCTCTGTTACCTCTCTTCCTTCCCCTCCACCTGCTTCTTTTGTCTCCTCTGTGGACTTTTGTTGGTTACAGGTGCCAGTGGTGCCTCGACCAGAGCACGGACAAATGTCATGCCAACTTCTTACACCATCATCGTTGGCCTACATGGCTGCCAGCACAAGAGCAGCTGGGAAATGTACTTTGCTTGCCAAAACTGAAAAAAATAAAGATTATTATGTAATGCTGCCACATCAAATTCTGGAAATAGGAATGCTAAACGAACTGCCATCTGAAATGGTTGTTTTCAAGCTTAAAGCGATTACTTTTATATTATGGTTGAATAGGTATGGTGCTCTAGAGGGGTAATTGTAATTTTTTGATGATATTAAAGCATATCTCTCACTGTTGTGAATTTTGCAAAAGACCACACTTGGTCAAAATGCACAATTCAATAATGAATAATTCAAACAAAAGAAGTAAAAAGAACAGTTTCTAGTTTTGTGATTTAAACTTCTCAATGCATTAATAATACATTTGGGCAACCACAATGGCAATATTACAATAATCATTTTGGCTTTGACGAGTTTAACGCCTTCCTGAGTCAAAAATAAAATTTCACACCACGTCAATCCTAAAGTTGTCTAGAACCTGAACCTTTGTTTCATTTTATTAAATCATTGCTGCAGAGCTGGTTAGCATGAACAGAACCAGTGAAGACTCACAGTTAATCATGGCTACTGATGTGAAGATTAGTTTTAAAAATACGTCATGAATTCCTAATTCCAAATCCTATGAAGCACATCCAATGACTTGTGCTCATTATTCATTATGTAGTAATGGAGAAAACAACCTAGTGATGGTGACTAAATAGACTGACAGGCAGACAAATAGAGAGACAGACGGACAGATACTGGTGGATAGAAAGCCATAAAACGCATCAGACTGAGCAGAAGGAAACTGTTATTATTTCTAAAAAGGCCTGCCAGAGAGATTCAATATTTGACAGTCATTAGCTGTAGAGTGTTGGATGCCCGAGGAGCAAATGGTCACACATGTGAGGCAATCGCTAGCGCCTCCACAGGGATTGGGGTGAAAGAATGGTGGGTGCTATAGGAAGAAGGGTAGAGAAATGGAGGTTGGCTGCTCTATACAATATGCCTTAATGCTCACTATCTCCAGAAAGGGTTGGATAGAAGTTCATTAAAGGTGATTACTGGCTAGACATCAAAATATGTGAAATAACAACTTGTCATGTGTTGATTGGTAAATATTCTGCTTAAAGGTATATTATGTAGCCACACTGTCGGTTCCTGTTTGTAAACACAGCATTCAAAATCCACCCCTCCTCTCCAGCTCAACGAGCGAGCGCGAAAGAGAGAGAGAGGGGGAGTGAGCGGTGGTCGAGAGAGCCAGAGAGTGGATGAAGAGAGGTGCCAGTGTCATTGAGAACAAAGCCTTGAATCGGAAGAATAAAACATTATTTTCTGATTGTTTCACTGTAGTTACGTTCTAAAGCATAGATCAACACACAGATGTGTGTGTGTGTGTGTGGGCACTGAGATACCTTCCTTATCTCTGCCAAGGCCTTGGCACCTCTAGTATCTGCCTGGCTGAAGCAGCCCCAACCCAACACTATGTGGGAGGTGTTAGTTACCAAAACAAACAACACCCCCCCCCCACCCTGTCCCCTGCCTAACACCTTGCCTCTCGCCATTAAAATAACTGGCAGGGCTTTATAATACTTCTGGTTGAAATCATCACATTAGGCCTGATAGCATTATCCTCCTGCTTGACTGGCCCAGTGCCAGCATAAAGAGTGGACATGGGGAGACACAGACAAGGTTAATAAAGGAAGATCGGCTGCTGTCTGACTCCTTTACAGTGTTGCTAAGGTAAGATAGGAACCCAATCCCCTCTGTCATGGAGATCATCCCAACTGAAAGGGTCAAATGTTTTAAAACAGAGCTGTGCAACTCAGTTATTCCTCTCTGCGCTGTCAAACTGTCTGTGTCTTATCTGTATCTCATAACAGTATACCAACAAGTGTTTAAATGCTGATAAGAAAGCACAAAGATGGCTATCTGCTGCAGCAGAGTGGTGAATGTGTGTTGGCTTATGGATGAGTTGACTTAGATCATACACAATGCAGCATTGACAGAAAACCACAACATGGCAACAGAGAGAACACAGCTGTCAGGGTGAGACAGGCATTTCTCGGGGAAATCCTATGCATAATTTGGTACAGCACTGTGAAAAAGCATGAACTTGAGGGATTACAGTTATCGCTTTACATCATTTAAGATGAAATGTGAAATACAAAAGCCCTGGCATTTATAGAAAACGGGGTTTGAAGCTAGCGCACCATGTCAGCTACTGTGTATAACAATGACGACACTCAAAATAGTTTCCACCGTTCACTCATAATAAGACACACATGGCAAGAAAAGATGCAAGCAGATAGTCAGGTGTAATCCTTTCATTGTATGGACTGAATGGGAGTGAGGGAGAGGCAGAGACAATGAGAGGGGCTGAGGAGAACGAGGAAGAACTTCCGTATTCAGGAGCAGATGTTGCTCTACGATAGTGTGTCTTTGTGTGTTTGTAGACAAGCATTTACTGGCCACAAAACCCCAGACGCAGAGAGCTTGTGTTATGTGTCTCCCTTCACTTTGACAACCACTGTTCATGAAATGCATGAGAAAAATACACCACGGAGCCCACCGCTGTCTTTACTGTTGTTTTACATGTAGCAGATAAATGTGCGCTGATATTAATATGAAGATTACAGTTACTAAAGAGAGATCAGGTTATTGATCATCACTTGCTGTTTGCAAAGAGAGAGTGGTGGTTTTTCATTAAGCTGGATGAGCCTGGATGACCTTTACAGGTTACCAATTACAAAATAAAGCATGTAGGAAACAGGTCTCATCACTCTTAAATGTATTTTATATTTCCTCTTTATTTTCTGTTAGGAGAAAAAAAATAATAGAAGTCAGCTCAGGTGTGCTGAAAAGTGAATCCAAATTTTCACAAATTAGAGATCGTTATTGTAGTGCAGATTGTTTATCATCATTATAAGTAATAACACCTAAACACTACATAAGGGCAGGTGTTGTGCCGTGTCTGTAAGAAGAAGGACCTCAACAGTATTGAAATTATGATACTGTTAAATAATCTTAAACAAAGTAAGTGTGTGATTTTCCAGAGTCAGTTAGAAGAAAATCAAAAAGTAGAATGTAAGCCATTCAGAATCTGAACGTATGCAATGTCATCCGAGGGTTTATCAAGTCTTAATTGGGATCAATGGACCAATAATATTTCTTGAGCCCACAAATGTAATAATCCAATCATTATAATTACACTTAATAATGATTATCTGATACCCACATTTAAAACATATCTTACACACTCGTAAAAAAAGATTCTCACCGAAGAGAAAAGCAAAAATAAAACATTGGTGAATCCCATAAATCACTGGGCACTAACAAAAGTAAGAATACATTTTGGATATAAACAACAATGAGAGGAAATGTGTTCTTATATTGCTGATGTTTTTTAACATCTGTCATTCCCCAAAAAAAACGATTTTCAATCAGGTTGTCTTCAGACAGAGATTTACGGTATTTTTGGTTTGTGGAACCTTGACATCAAACATTGGAATCCCATGTTATAATCGAACCAACTCCTGAGCAATTTATACAGTTCATAGAGCACCAGTAGTTCTGCAATTCCGCCATTAACAGACAGTTCTCTAAGCTGCCCAAAGCCTGTCGTCACTTACATTTCATTATTGACTACTTTCAGTCCTTGTAATCTTGGTAAATGTGTTCAATTTAGAAGAAAGTGTTCTGTATTTGAAAGTGTGTTCCCTGGTGTGAAACTGAGGCAAAGAGAAGTCAGGGGAGACCAGTTCCAGAGATTGTGTGAGGTGGTTCAGAGGATAGACTGAAATGCCCTGTGGTGCATGGAGAGCGTTTTTATTAAACGAAAGAGCACAACAAGACCGCTTGTGTAGGGAGCTTGAAATTCCAGCATCCACTGAGACAATACTGGAGTGATTGGTATTGATCAACACCACCCACACATCCCTGCTGGTATCGTAATTGCGTGATGCTACACTCAATTAGTACTAATTGTTATTTTATTGTAAAGAATCACAACCTCAAATACGTATCTAATGTTTATGCAGAGACATATCTGTAGAAGCAGTAATAGCAGCAGCAGCAAAGTCAACACCGACGGAATTCTGTTTTAACCTAAATTATTTTTTTCCGTAAAATAGGCTTCTGAGCACCTTCAACGAGGCATCCCTAATATTGTCCTCTGGCACTTTGACACTTCTAACAGGATAATTGGGAAGATGTCAGTTGAGCAAGTTTTATCACGTTTCCTTGCTGTACGATCCAGAGTTACCTCACTGCCATAAAGACAACTGTAACGCCAGAAGTAGTGCTCTACTGAGAGCAGGACTGCGCAGTGAGCTTTGTGTTGAGCAGTAACAGCTATATGATGGATAGTGTCTATCTAAAGAGAAAGGGAGGAATCGTTGTGTGTCACTTCTGAAACAATCTCAGAACCCATCGGCTATCGGTCAGACGACGGATAAGCCTCCGGTGGCGAGAAGGTTATATTTCTTGGGCTCTGGTGTAGCCAACGGACATCCGGGCCTGGGCTTCCTTTTCTGTCTGCTGCGCATTGTTTACAGTCCGATAAGTAACTTTAGATGGGAGACTGGATTTGGAGTTGAGAGATGACGTGTACGACCTGATTGTTTCACAAGTCAGTTTACAAGCTAATCTTAAACCATCAAAAAAGCTAATTCATCGTCAGAAGACTGCCGGTGGGTTTCCAGATTGCATTCCGACCAAAGCATTCCACACAGATCCTTTACATTCATTCATTCAAGACTGCTTGAACATGATTGGTCAATACTACCAAGGCTACTAACGAATACCGGAACACTTCTGATGGCAAAATCAATACATTTTCAACATGTCAATTCAGAATCTGTTTCTCGAGATCACTTCTGAAATACCAAACAAGTTACATATAATTATTTTTGAAACAATCACATGGACTTTATGCTGTGCTTTGGGAGTTACATTACCTGCCTTAGGCCATCCTTGCTGTTCTGCATGATCCTCAGGGCGTAGTTAGAGCGCTGACCTTTGCTGTTGAATTCAATGTGGCCCGTGAGACCTTCCAACTCTACCTATCCAACACAGAGACAGCAACGCGTTAAAAATAGATCCTGCCTTCTTCCCTCCCAGCAGCAACTATTATGGATATGACTGGAGGCTACATCAGCACTACTGGCTCAGTTTCAGCTTTTTGAAATATGTCAAGTTTAGATAATGATATGAAGACGAAGCTGCAATATCTTCAATTTACGGCAAAACAGATGAGCCATTAGTCACGTCTTCTTTCTCTGGGAGAAAAGACAAACAGTCTGACATCAAATACATGCCACATTTAAGTATTTTGATAGCCCAATCACTTACAGTCATTTCTCCATAATAGGATAACACATTGTATTCACTGACAGCTCATCCTTTTCTCTCCTTCTCTATTGTCTGTCAGTATACTGTAGCGATGAGATAAATTGACCTAGTAGATAGGGAGCATATCTCTAAATAAGATCAAACACAGACAACACGGTATTATCAGCAGTCAGTGAAAATATATTGGCTTTAAAATAATGAAGGAATATGCATCATAATTGAAGCAATAAAGAAGATCTCAACAAGGTCGGTTCTCTGATATTGTCAAATGCTATTTCATAAAACAGAATAAAAAACACTCACACAAACATGTGAAATCCTAAATTTAGGAAAATTGTTTCAGTCATTTTTATGCATTAAATATAAGCATATATAGCATAAAGACTGAAGACAGGGAGACAGCCAGCCTGGCTCCAGTGTTACTTAATACAAATTAAATGGCAATTTTTGTAATTAGTAATGTAATCCATTGGATTACAAACATATTTTATATAATCTGAATACTTTTTGGTTACTTCAAAATCAAACATATTGCACCTTATACAAAAAAATAGATGCAGCCACAAAAAATGGAGTCCCACGCATAATCTTTTTCTCTTTAAACATCAAAAAACACGTTCTTAATATGTTCAATTTTAATTTTGGATGTAAATACAAAACGAATAGGATCCATAAATCATCATAAAAAAACACAAACACATACATTAGTTCATGAAACTGGCAACCTGAGAGGAGCAACGCACTTTGATATATACGGTGGAACATATTCAGCATTTAGAATTGGTCAAATCAAATTACCCCATAAAAACATGCTGGCATAAACGTATATTTTAAAGACGTAATCAAAAATGTCATCAAATAATCCTTGACAATGTAATTATAATCTGACTGAACATTTTTACAAATGTAATCTGGCTCAATTATTGTGTTAAATGTCAAACTATTCCTTTAAGACGAGGAGGGGTCAAGCCTGTTTTCCTGATGTCCAGCAGAGGCAATCTTACCATCCTCAGGTAATTCATGAGGCTGGTGCCATGCTCCCAGATCTTGGATGACTTGCAGGAGAGCTGAGTGGCGCCAACATTCTGGCTACGGTTCAACTCCTGGACCGCCGCCACCACCGCGTATACCGCATCAAAGAGCAGCGCTGAGGAGAGCTGCAGAGGGAGAGGGAGGCAAGAAGGTGAATACATTATACATTCACACACTGATGCACACACAAAGCTGCGAGAGCTCAAACCACACACACTGCAGGTGTAACATGTCAGTGGTTAGCGGTCAGTGAGGGGTTAACCTATCCCTGAAGTGGCAGTGAGATTATTCCATTAGATCATTAGAAAGACTCTGATCTGCTGACAGCGTTGAAAACCACCTCTCCCTCTCGTTCTCCGTCTCCGTCTCTCGGAGAGACGCTGTCCTTCCCACTCTTATCCCCAATGAAGCTGGCACACCCTGACCATTCCAATTACTGCCTGCCTCTCTCAGCGAGGGCACACTGGGAGAGGCAGCTTCTCCTCTCATCACCCCTGTACAAACAGCCTACTCGCCACTACCGTCCTGCGATGTACATTTGATTACAATACATGATTATTGTACTGTATTAGAAGCTATAGGGGAGAGTCTGAGAATTGGAAAGAGAAATTAAATCGCCCTGATGTTTGGTGGATATTGATGCAGGGAGGGATCGTAATGCATAGCAAAATTTGGAGACCAAAGAGAACCACAATTGGCCATTAAACTGCAAAGCTGTGATGTATTACAACCTTGAATTGTCTAACATAATTGGTGGATTGCACATTAAGAGCAATACAGTGTACACAAACAGCCTGTGAAGACATTACAACCAGGAGGCGATGCATTTTAGGTTTGCCGTATGACAATACTGTCTTGGTGGTCATTAAATCAGCATTAAAAAGAGAATGACAGTTTTACAGTGTTTCTTATATCCCACTCGTATCTCATGATATCTACAAGGCTCAGCAAAATAATGCTCGTTTCACTCTGGAAGTCTGTCTTTCTTCGCTCACTATCGTTCTCTGTATGAGTAGGTGGATCAGAAAGTTAATATTACATGATTCGTACAATAGGTCCGACTCTTTCATAACTTGCGTTTGTATGATATTACAAATGCAATATGAGTAAATTAGCTTATATGGGCCAGGTTGTTCAAATCAGTGTTTTTTTTTGTGTCTCAGCTGATTATATGTAGAATCACAGTGGAAAGCAAAATTGTACTGAAAAGAGCCTGATAACAAAAACACATCACAAAGCTTTGCATGCTTCTGAAGCCGTTGCACATTAGCAAACGACAACTCCAGACTGAAAGGGACAAGCTACTGTGTCCCTTTCAGTCTAAATCTATGAATGTTCAGGAGAAGGTTTGTAGTCTTAAAGTTTACCTCCCAGGTGTTAAAATTTTTTGCAGTTTTTCATAAACATACTGTCAGGGATCTGTAGTCTTCACTCCACAAAGCCACTCCTCTGTCACAGGTGTACTTCATTTGTGTGCCAACATGAGCTGCTTTCACTATTTCAGGCCTGTTTTCACAAACGATTATATTGTATCTTTCAAACTTTGGTTTTATTTGATGCTCTCTAAACAAATACAGACATATCTTGTGTAACTGATGTTTCAGTCTCATTAAAAGCTGTGCGTCTATGTGGTTACTTTCCACGAAGCTAATTTGAGAATATAAATATCTTCACACAACTGCAAAATATTTCCAGGCAGCACAATTTGTTCTAGTTATTCGTCTCCCGTAAAACCTTTTTCCTTACGAACCTACCCTACTAATTAAATGCCACATGGTTGCATTTTCTCTGATGAACTTTTATGATCAGTTAGCATGGTGCATGTCTTTATCTTTGAATGCATTAAATGTCTCAGCTCTACACACGTAAAGAGGTCACTTGTGCATTTCTTGTATGTATGAGCCCCACTTACATTTCCTTCCAGACCTAATTACTGTTAATGAAAAGACAGCATATTATCTATGCGCATGTCTAAATGAGTTAATCACTTTCTTGCTCTGCCTTCATCAGCCTTTATTCTCTCTAGTTATTAGCTAATTAGTCAAAAGTCCTAATTGCCGCAGGCTCAGAAGTATTTGAGCAACCTGCTGTGTGCAAAACACAACATTTTTTCATGGTATTTAAACTATTCTTGACCTGTTTCACCGCCCAGCTTGTGTGAAGCAGAAGGGGGTGATGGGTTCCCTTTCTTTTAACAGCAGAGGAATTCATTCATTAATTCCCTTTCTGAATTTATAATTCCTGATGACGGCCATTACGTTTTTTGCACTTAGATGTTTTTGTTGGCAGTCATTTCTAACTATCTCTAATGTTTTTGTTTTTTAAAATGATACAATACATTTTCAAATTGAATTACTTTGAAGACTGTTTTATTCACTAATCATTAGTTTTCCCCATTGTCATAAATACATAATTATTTATTTATTATAAGACAAAAAGATTTATATTCATACTGTAAGCTTATACATGTTTGAAAACACCAGTTAAATATTGATGGTGTTGATGGTTAAATATTGATTCATATATAATGTGTATGTGTGCATGTAAGGACTAATACAGTGAGATTTTCTTTACTGGACACTGTGAGCAGAAATCCAATAACTGGCGAAGTTCTTCTTGTTACTCTCAGATGCCATTTTTACGAGTGACACCTGGGGACTAATGGGTGAGAGAGTTTAGCTTTGTTGTGGAGTGAGATAATACTCATAAAGTTTGGCCTCATAAGCAAGAGCTCATTCACGAGTAGGTGGCTCTCATCATATTTATGCAGGTAATTTACGACATGTATTTGCTGAACTGGTCCTAGAGAACTCTGATAAGCCTATCTCATAAAATAAGTATGAGACCGTTATGCTGAAGATACAAACTGTTCACGCACGAGTGCCGTTTCTTCTGTCAAGTGTGGTCGGCTCAAATGTAAACAACTGTTCTGCATGAGACAAATGATCTATTATCTTCTTTATTTATACAAACCTGCAAGAGTCTTCATATGTAAAAAGTGTCTAGGTTATTTTAGGCTGTTTTTGAAGTCCCTCATTCAAATATGCAGGGATGGTGTGTTAAATGTTGAGCTACAGATAATGTTCAGATGTAAACAGTGGATGATTTAAGGGGTGATGGGGTGCAGTAGAGGGTAAGCTGCCCTTTTGCATTGCATTTCCTCTGAAGCAAGTTTAACAAGGAGGATGCCATTATAAATGCAATAAGCCAGGTGGCAAACGCTGCTAATGAGCTATCTGGGAAACAACAACTGTCTTCAGCAATACCTGCAATTACAACAGTTAACTGGATAAATGTCACCCCTGTATATTTCAGAGGCACTTTTGTATCTAAGTGACTTCAGTATTTTAGTGGAGGAGTTTGAGATACAGCAGTACACTGGAAGAATAACGCTTTAGAGAACGCTGTTTGGACTTGGTAAGGGAAAGAAATAAAAAGGGTTCATCATCCATTATTCGCATGGGTGACATTGGTCTTTTCGGTGTGTGTGTGATATCATGTGTGTGAGTACTAACTGGGGTGCCAGCGAAGGGTGCATGGTCACAGTTCTCTTGCCAGGAGCGGTTGAGGCTTAGCACAAAATCCTGGAAGAAGGGATGAGTTTTGTTGAAGACTGAAAAACCGACTATGTTGACTCGGTGGTCCACCACGTCGTCCAGTCGGAGTAAAGAGAATTCCTACAGGGCAAAATGAGAAGAGGGAGAGAGACAGACAGAGATTATTGGTTGAATGCAGAACTGATGAGAAACTGTCACGTTCTGCAATGATCTGCCATAATCCACTTTAAATAACACCAAATGATTCATCGAATCATTGTCAAGGTAAAAAGGGCATCTGTTAATCAAATATGTTTACATCCGATTTAATCCGCCGCACTTAGCTTTCATCAACTCCCATTATTCCGGCTGATTGACGTGAGAAAGCGGTTACCATTTTGCTATGCATCACTGCACAAAACCATGCATTTTGCACTGGCCCTATGCTATTCCTAACATACTGAATTGCAATGCTAGATAGAATTAGAGAGAGACAGACAGAAAGAACCTGAGACAGACAGGAGACCGGAAGGGGCGGGGACAAGGACTCTGAGACCGATAGATAATTGAGAAAGTGAGATAGAGATCCATGGCATATTGAAATGCTCCAGGCTAGGATGAGAGGAAAATACAGGTATCTGTTATTTGGCTTTTTGCTCTAGGGAACAAGCTGCTTTTTCACTGCCTGGGGAACAGCAGACAGGTCGGAGATAGAGATGAAGAAGAGGAGGGGGTGGTGCGAGTGGGGATGGACGTTTCCTGAAGGTTAATAGAGGTGTCAGAACCTAGTACCCCCTCAGGTGGTAGCTTTCGCTTGGCAGCCTGTTGTGCCATCTAGCTTATGACAGCCAGACCAAGCCCAGTCTACCTGTCTGTCACCTGGGCCAGGAACTCTGAAGATAGAAGGGGTTGGAGGCGATGGTGAGGTAGAAAATAAAAAAGGTGTGGTGTGGGAGTTAAGAGGCGGCAGGTGACACTGGGGAGTTTTAAGACGAGTAGGCAGAAGAGAGGAGAGAAGATCCGTGCATAAATATTAGTTACAATGGTCAACAGGTTGGATGGACAAGTGAAAGAGTCCTTGGCAGCAGGACTGATTTGCGAGGTCTAGCCACAAATGGTGTGCAGTTTTAAAAAACACAAACAATATGTATTTGTGCTTTGGTATCTTCCAGACTGTTTTTGATTCTTCTCCTGGCCCATTTGAAATCGATGTACTGCCTTTAAAGTGGATGAGAGGAGGTGGACTTTTGATTAGTCGCACCAACTCCACCTGTTGCTGATGTTTCCCTCCTAATAAAGGTGCAGTCACTGCCTTTTCATTTTTTGCTAGGAAACAGTGAGCCACAGTTGCCTCCAGTCACAAATTGATCCCGCCTCTTTCACTTCGTGCAGGGTTCAAGCGGATTCCACTTTGACGTGTAAAATCACCATGTTCAACTGCTGCAGTTTACAATTACAATCCTACCCACACTAATTAATTTTCCTGCTGCTTTTTGCCTGACTAGGCCAGTACATTCACCTGTCAAAATACAGTCTGACTGGGTTGTGATTCATCCCGCTCCAGCACTGCTTTCATATTGGACTGCGCTGCACCCGTGCTGCGTTTGTGCCTGAGCCTGCAGCTGGGCTCTCACGTGTGCACCCAATTATAAAAAAAACACAAAACAAATGGAAACAAAAAGACAGTTGACAAAAATGTTTGAGATTGCAAACAGAGAGCAAAGCAAAAACTTCTGATACATAATTCATCATGATTTGAAGAGATTTAAAATAACTGTAAAGCACATCTGAACACCATGTAAGAACACTTGATCCCTGTCTTAATTTCAACCACCAATGCCATCACATTAGGAAATAAATTCTAATTAAAAAATATCCTTATTTCTTTTCATATATTTTTGTTCATGAACTCAAAGGATAAGAACGCACTATTACTGATTCCCATGCATCACATAAAACACGTTTTAATCTGCTCTTTTTGTATCTTTAGCTATCCCTTGTGGGGCCTCATAAGCCTTTTGGGACTGGCCATATAATTACTGGCTAAGTGTACTTTAATAGATCATTAGAGGCAGAGCTCTGTAAATGAGCCTCTCATTAAGGGTGTCCCTCAAGGGTGCCTATATGCATGTACATACGCACATGAGCACAAACACAAACCGGAGAGAACGTGTGCACACCCACACACAGGAAAATGAAATTGAGCGCACACACACACACACACACACACACACACACACACACACACACACACACACACACACACACACACACACACACACACACACACACACACACACACACACACACTAAAGACCAAGGTCACCACAATATCCTTAGGCTGTGTCTGAAGAAAACTAATGTGCTGAATTCCTAGGCTTTCAGGGCACAGACACTGACACACAAGCACATTGAAATTCAAATACACACACACATGGTCAGACACAAACACAGACTATCCCTTCACATGAGAAATATGCTCTCTTGCATACTGAATCGGTGGTGTGAAACGTACGGCTCTAAGCAGAGGTAAGTTGTTTCCCAGCAGTGAGGGAACGAAAAGGCAAAGTTGAAGGGTAGATCAGAGCAGTGGAGAAACCAACTGGGGTGAAAAGGGTGGAGGGAAAGAACGACGATGGAGAGGACAGTGAGAGAAGAGAGAGAGAGAGAGAGAGAGAGAGAGAGAGAGAGAGAGAGAGAGAAGTTGAATCAATGGAGAGAGAAGGTAAGAGATTATTTGGCACAACCGAGACCTTAAAAGCTGTGGAGAAGAAAGAGAGAGCGTGACAGTCTGGCCGAGGGCCCCGACATCGGCTATCACCTGGAGATCAATCAGCAGTCAGGACCCTATAGCCAACACCAACCCAAAACTGTTGCTTCACCGGCTCGATTCTTGCCTTACTCTCTGTGAAAACCTTACAATCTGGAAGTCTCCCGTCATATCTATTCTTTATTGTACGTCTCCTTTGTTATTCTCTCAATGTCTCTTTTATCAGTTTATATGGTCTTTTTAGATCCTTCCAGTGATTTTTCTTACTTTTCATATAATAGGCAATTCACACATGCACACATGTACACTCACTGACAGAAATGGCCGACTGTGTGACCACTTGGTGTTTTGTTATGATGTAGTCAGCTTGAGCAGTGAATAATGAGATCCCAGGAGAATGATGGTGGTGCTGATAGTACTGGTGGTTCATGATAGTTATGAACCATACCCCACCATCCCATACCCATCCACATTACTTATTTTCAGTGGTGTACGCCTCTATAAACCCACCATCCTAAACAGGATATCCAGAAATAAAGCACACAGCTCAATAGATCAACCAGCCCTTCTCTTTTTGCATTGATCTCATCTCCCTAAATAGGATAGAAATGCTGAAATTATTGTCCAAAGTTATCAACTGTCTCTTCAAAATTACGTTCCCAAACAACTAAAGTCACAGTTTTAAACCTATGTAACTTGAAATGGTTTTATCGTATTGTTAAAATAAGTCAACGTTGACTTTTCATTTCACACGGGACTTGAGGAGCCGTCCTCTGGGTGGAAGTGCTGTGTATGTTTGACCCATCCATCGAACCCAACCGTCTCCCCCCCATGTGGACTTCTGCGGAGTTTGATTAGAACCATATTTGTGTAAAGTCAAACAAAAAAAAAAAAGATTTTCCTCAAAACATAAATGACATTGTATGTTTTGTTGTATGGACCATGATTTTTAGGAGACCACACTGCCGGAGGACAAGTGCCTCAAAAAGGTAATGTCAAGCCCTGCTTTCAAATGCAAGCTAGAGGGTATATGGAGTTCTGCATGCTGTGCAGGGAATGGTGATTCATATTGTCACTTTTTCATATTGGGAATATGAAGATGACTTTGAGTCATCTGTTTGAAAAACTTTGCTAGAGTGGCGTTAAAGTTAATGAAGTTTGCTGAAGTTGAGAACCACCAGTCAATGATGGTTTAAAGGAATAATGTGTCAGAACAATGAATTGAAGTTGCAATGACTCATGGGCATACTTTTTACATAAATTAAAGGAGTATTAAGAAGGGCATGTACGATTTGTTTTATGCATGTATTAACATTAGATAACATACTCACTTATCACTTATTTAAATAGAAACGAAGCTAATGCTATTGCTAGTGTTATACAACTCCATTGCAATTTGTAATCACAATTTATGCAATTTCACAATTAACTTAAAGCTTTTAATGGCTTATGAACACTAAATTATTTCCTATATTCCATCCTTTCTGCATCTGCCTTTTCCTCCCTCACCCTTTCTCCCGGATTCTCCCCCTTGTCTCCCCCCACCTTCTCCAACCATTCCTTTCTTCTGTCTCCCTCCTCTGCTGACACTTCATTTATCTCTGGTCCTGACATCCCTGACTAATGATCTGCCAGACTGCTCCCCTGCCTAATCTGTTTCCCCTGAATCATCTCAAGACGCTCATCAGCATCCTCACGCAGCTACCCGTCTCGGTTTTTTGTCATGCCCACTTATAGATTTGACAGCTTTCAGTCTTCATTTTTGTTGTGTTTGTTTATTCTGTTATATGTTGATATTATCAATCTGGAGTGAGAACTTAAGTAAGGAAGAGGTGGTAGAGATGCTCATTTTGTCCTACCATAACCGAGTATACGCTTTAAGTATAGCATAAAGCTATAGGAGTTGTTTGCATCCTCTCTTTCATGCTCCCCTTAATTTATACATGTTGCCTGTGTTTGTCCGTTTGTGTTTGCTACTTATACATGGCAATAGTCCATTTATTTCCAAGGTCTCTATGGAGATGATCAATGTGAAAGAATGGCCATTCATTGACCATCATTAGAGCTAATGATCTCCAGTGGATGCTGCCTGGGGCTCAGAGAGATGATTGTTTTTGTTTGCCTGTCTCTTTGTTTTAAAGCCATACCATTCAGATAGTTGCGCCTGCAACCTGCTACGTGTTCCTTGCTACAGTAATTCTGCTCTGTGATTGCTGAGTCACTGGTTCTGGGTAATGTAATGCTTAATCTAAAAACAAGGAATCCCTTTAGTTGATGGGGCTGATCCGCATTAGACATGCAAGTGATGGGGAGGAACAGGAGCACACAGGCATCACTCAGATTGTATCAAACATTGTTTCTTTTATTCTATGTGATAAAGCTCCCAGCACCGGTTTATTTTCCCCTCTACCTATTAAGTCCACTTAATACCAGCCGTTAATATCCTGGGCTTTAATTGCAAGATCTAATAGAAATCTTTGCCCTTGGGTCACAGTGAACAGAGAGATTAAAACAAAAACATGCTTCACGGAAGAACACAGAAACCGAACAGCTCCACAGGGCTTTTGCAGCTTCTCTCTGTAAAGTAGCCGACACCATGCAGCTTCTTCAGCTTAAACTTAATGCTTCACTCGCACAAGAGCCTCACACATATAATCGTCTGATGGATGCATACACACAAACAATCAAAACAAACAGAGCACACACACACACGCACACACACACACACACTCACGTAGGCACCGGCACGTTGCCACTCAGCCCCTGCACTATGGCTTCCATCTAAGTGATTTGAATCTAGCGATCCAAGAAACTCGGCAGGATTGAATGAATCACATCAGTTTGGCAGTGACTCATCATATGTTGACGAGATGCCTAATGTCATTTGAAGGTTAGGTGAGCACGGGATCGGGCCCAGCAGTGCCTCACATGGCACACTTTCACTTTGTGATGTCATTTTGAGGCTTGATGATAGCGTGCAGGCTTTCTCCATCTCACTTTCTCACACACGCATGGCAAACACACCCACACATACAGAAATCCACACAAAAACAGTCAAAAACATACGTTGACACACAGTGCCGGCTGACATATTATCCCTCTCTGCAAAGCGGGGGCCATCAGTTCAACCCCCCCCCCCCCCCCCCCAGACTCACACCCCCACCCCTCCGTCTGTTTGTTTTGTTCTTCATGTTCCATTTCCCCTCCACACACCCGTGATCCCTCTTGTCACCGCAGTTGTTGTCATGCATCCGTGCCTGAAAAACTGCCAACACTTCCCGACTGTCACACATACTCACACACACACACACACACACACACACATAGTCATTTAAGCAACTCATCTTTCATTCTTTTCTTTCTTTCTCACATTAGTTGATTGGCAGGTTTGTATTAAAGGGTGATGAGGGGAGTTACGTTTTACTTCTGAAGCATGGCTGATGCTCTTATTCTAGTTAATCCCTATTCTTTCACATACTGCTGTGCAAATGGCCATTTGTTCCTGGCCAGTTGGGGTTCCAGGCCTGACATGCTCTATGCTTATAATTATTTCCTCCTAACACTGTCAAATAATAAAATGCTTTATAATTGAATGTGCCACTGAAGAATAGATGACATGTATGCCTGCCTCCAGGACCTGCACAAACATAACTCTGTGTCTTATTCCAAATAAGTTTGCTTCTTTCACGTATTGTGAGGAGGTTGCTTTGCCCTCTGTCACTCTGTTCTAGCAAATAATAGATGGTAGTTGCTGTTTGCCCTTGTCCTTTAATTTATCCTCTTCTTTAATGCTATCTCTTTCCTTACTGTCAAATTTCTCCCTGGGTGTGTTTGGTCTTGATAACAATTTTGTCGAGGTGATACAGAATTCAATTTCACAAGTTTATTGTTCTGGTAAAGTTTGTTGTCCCATATCTGTGAATCTGAATGACTGTAGGCAACATCCCCTTAAATAAATAAATAAATAATAAAATAGCACTTCAGATCAACCTCGCCCTTCATATTTGCTATGCACTATCGTACAGAAGATTTATTAAAAAAAAGAAGAAAAAATAAAAGTCTTGTCTAAGCAGTCAAACTGCTTTAGAGGGCAGCCACCGTGACTGTGAAAATGATTGGGATTTAATTAATTCCCCTCCACGGCTTATGTAAAGTTCATATTTCCCTGTTTAGACACAGAGTTTGAGAATCAATCAACTGAGTAATAGAAAAGGTAATAGGTTACGTGGACGGTGACAACAGAGAGCTGCATCCAGCCAGAATATAAACGATGTCATTATTATGTCACAACAAGTGGGTTTTGCCAAATAATGTCCGCTTGGTTCTCATTTGTAATGCAACTATGCCAACTTACATCATTAAGAATTACATTTATTGTTTAAGCTGTAGAGAGCAGTATGAATACTTGTTGCTATAAACACAGCTATTCCCCAGGTAGGACAACACAAAATGTAAGTTATTTAATTTGGTCATTTCAAAGTATTTTTTAAGACCAAGTTGAGCTGCAGCAGGTTGAAGGAAACTTTGGCTCTGTTATTATCTCAAATTGGGATTTATGCTTGACACAAGAGTTTAATGCCAATCCAGTCTACGGTTTTGATGAGGGAGAAGGTGGATAAGGTGTGTATCCTTTATTCATTTTTGTCCCGGGAGCACTGCTCTGCCGCTGACCCACTGCTTCACCTGAAAAGTTTGTTAATCCATTTACAAAAGATGGACAGGGTAACCTTCCCTGGAATTAAATGTAGAAATGCTCATATACAAGGTCCATTTCCTTGGTCATTAGTCACTACCAACTTGTCAAAACAGCAGTAATGTTTATTAGATCCTTCAGGGAGCTTACTATCCAAGCCTGAGTCAGAATTTCTAAAACTACAGTTCACAATGTTCATAAAATGTTCCATATTAGCGGCAGTTTTATCTGTTCTTTCATGTGATTACTCAGTGTTGTTGCAGTTTCCATGTGTGTAAAGAGCTTTCTGATGAAATAATATTTTCCCTGTGATATGAAGGCTGAGTATGACGCTCCGTTGACACTTTCGAACAGTTCATTATGCTTCTTATCAGATTGCACAGATGATTAATAATCTGAGTCTCATTCATGTCTTAATCATTTATTTATTGCCTTATTTTCAAGACAATCTGCTTTATTAAATCACCATCTCTTTAATTGTGGAGCTCGCAAGGATTGACGGTACAAAGCTTATGTAAAGCAGTTGTAGTTGTGGTGCATCATTGCTGGTTAAGGGACCAGGCACGCAGGCATCCGCTTCAGACACCTTTCTACACTGATTGAATATATTGTCTGATATCAAATAGAAATGTTCCCTGCATGTTTCCACTCAAAGCTAATTAATGTAAATGTTAAATAAGTTGTAAAATGCACATGGTCACCTTGGTCACCTACCTCCCAAAAAGGGAAATGTCTCTTTTAAGTGTCGTGCTCTGACTTTGCCATTTTCTCACAAAAAAAGAGAACAAAGACAAAAGCATTGGCATGCAGTGTTCATGAAGGGCATTCATGAATGATTTATGTCGAATTTTGAGGGTTAACAGGTGGGGATGTGAGGTCTCTCCATGTTCAGACAATTAAATCAGAATTCCTAAAGAGAACTTGAAATGAGCACTGACAATAACGGAAACCAAAGCCAGCCTACAAAGAAGAAAAATGCATTTTAATATTGAGCAGTATTTTGGCTGCCTTCGTGGAGATGGTGGAGTCCGTGTGAGAGACCAAAGAACTGGCATGTTTAATATGTGAGCTAATTAAGCTTCCCTGCCTTATTACCCCAAACATAACTTACCAGTGATATCAAAACATACTCTGAGAAGGCTTGTTTACCATAAAATTATAAGACTTGAAGTTCCCCAGTCTCTTTTTATCTTGAAAGATTAGCCAGATGGCAGCTGGATGTTTGTGTAAATGAAGGTAGACAATTGTGTGTAGTGTTCCACCTCTCAGACTCAGGCCTTTGTATGTGTGAGGAGTTCTGGCGTATTGATTACTCTGTGTCAGCCCTATTACCACAAGCTCTGCCTCTGAGCCCCGTGTCTGGATGACTCAGTGTTGACAATTGTATTACAGCCTATTATCTTCCAAATCCCAGGGCTTGAGTCGCAGCTCACTGTAGGGTCTTCTTTGGAAAGTTGAAATTGCTTGCTGTTTTTTATACTTCCTTACTATGCTCTACAACTTTCTTCCCGACATCATCTCACAATCCCATGTCCACCTGGCTACCACTGTCATCCCTTTACGCTCTCCCTTTCATTTCCTCCTTTTTCTTTTCTCCTCCTCTTTACTGCTTATCTATTTTATGTCCACATCCTTCCTCTTTCTATTGCTGCTGTTTTTTCACCTTTCTAATCCATCTTGAATCTGCCATGTACTCTATAATGAACTGGAACCTTGCCAACACAAAGTTACCGCAAGCCAAAAATCATTTGGCTTTTTACACCACTTAATGTGAAATCTATTAAAAACCTACATGTATGCTTTGTTAAGAGTGCTTCTATTTAGTGGGAATTTCTCACTATTACGCTATTAAAATGCCAGCATCTTTGTGGCTTGCAAGGACGCAGATACTCCAGCGTGTGCAGATGCGCTACTTTACACTAATGAGTTTGTTCATTTCTAATGAAAGGAACAGTGGGTAACGTTGAGGGGGATCTACTGGCAGAACAGGAATATAATATTAATACGTTGTTAATATGTTTTCTTTTGCAAACAAGAAACGTGTTTGAGCTGTTTATGGTAAATGGTAAATGGAGTGTACTTGTATAGGGCTTTTCTAGTCTTTCCGACCACGCTTTCACACTACTTGTCATCATTCACCCATTCACACACTGATGTCAGATTCTATCACATTCTACACCGCAGGCACAGCTACAGGAGCAATTTTGGGATTAAGTGTCTTGCTCATGGACACATCGACATGTGACTAGCGGGGGATCGAACCGCTGATCCTCTGATTGAGGACGACCCTGCTCTCCACTTAGCAGAGTCACACAGTCGCCCCCTTGTTTATATCTATAAACAAACGGGTCCTCTATATTTAGCGGAGAAACTAACCTGCTTCGGTTCCCCGACCGTGGTCGGAAAACACAGCGAGGACGCAGATGTTTTGGTATCCAGAAACCTCTGTTGGTTTTTAGGACACTGTGCTTAAAACGATGTGGTCTACACTGATACATAGCAACAAATGTATATTTGCGCATGTTCTCTAGCGCCACATAGTGTATACAGGAAGTGTTCCGGACTTTTCCTCACGCAAAGGTCCGGAACATCAAAATAATGTCTAACTTGCGCTATGATTTCGTGTCATAATTATTGAAGTGGCCAACAGTTGTATTCAAATCTGTAGGTAGTCAACAACTGAATGTCAAATGAAATAAAGAAAGTTCAATAAATGTTTTTCTTCCATTTAAATTACAGTAAGGGCTGGATTTAAAAATATGAAAACATTACAAATAAAGTACTTAATTTTTGAAAAAATAATACAACTGATTTGTCTTTGCCCTGCAGCTTTAAATTCAGTTAATTCAGGTGTTAAGTGATGTCACCCAAAAAAGCCACTATATTATATTCTTCTCATCTTCTAATAAGATAAATTTGTGTGCAGGGCTTTATCTGTGGTTATTGACACCACTTGTTTCAGCTCTATTCCCTCTCTGTTTACATCATTGTTGCAGTGAATGAATGTGTTAGGATTCTGCACTATGTTGAAGCTGCAGCAGCATCCCATCATGGCAAAAAGTGAGGTCTATTCTCAGATTCCTCCGTCTGCTGTTAAAACACTCAACTTTTCGTTTTTTAGTGAAACGTCTCCAGCTGACAAGTGAACACATCTGAGGGCATTCAGGTGAAAACTGCAAATATTTTTGTGAGAAGTGAACATCTGTGTCTAGATCGAGTTTAAATACCTTAAAGTGACAATCTGTAAGATTTTCATTTAAATAAAAGTCTGTTGAGTCACTGTCTATTGCCGAAGGAGTTACCAATGGTGACTGAGCCTATCACTTGGCCAGACAAATAAATCCAGACAGGAAGTTCAATACACGATCAAGCTGAACTGATAGTTAAGCTGATAGCTGAGCTCATGTCCACTCAGGATGAGCAAGGGAAACAAGTTGTTAGCCTCCATGCAGTTTCTCTTTGTGGTTCTGTCCTTCAAGCAGGTGAGGTCTGTTATTAAGTCCTAATACTTTAATGAGATCATTAAGAATATTTGGACACTAACACATCAATTAACTTTGGATTATGTTAATGGAGACGCACCTACAGGTGAGACTTCTAATGTTCTTCTTCAACTTAACTTTATTAGGATTATCACATACCACACAGGAAATTTGACTTCTGCATTCAACCCATCTTCAGCATTTTTAGAAGCAGTGGGCTGCTGTAAAGCGGGGAGCAACTTGAGGATCGATTTCTTGGTCAAAAACACTTTGACATGCGGATAATCGAACCGCCAACCTTGTGGTTAATGGACAATCTGCTCTACCCGCTCTACCCACTGAGCGACAGTCGTCCCTCGCCACTTGCTCTTCCGAAGATGATTTGGGAATCAAATTTATTTTTTCTATTTTGTTTTGGCTTTAATTTCAGTTTTTGAACGGTTTACTGCCTGTGCGTACTGTATGCTTAACAGCTTTCATTCCCATCACAATGCACAACACCCTGCTGATCCATTTAAAGTGCTTGCAGAATTGGCAACATTGTTGACTGGGTTAAAGGCAGCACAAATCATTTATAGGACAACACTAACACTTACATTACTTCCAAAACCAAATGGGAGATAAAAAGGAAGGTTCACTGACACAATAAACCAAGTAATTCAAAAGCATTTTCAAACAGCCTAGTAATGCATTCACAGTGCTGGCCACTAAGGACAGAAAACAGCTACAGAGGATTACTAAGACATCCTCCATTAACTATGACGTAGTGAAAACAGAAACAAAATGCTTATTCAAAAGTCAATCCGAATAAGGCAACACAATCTCCATCTTTCTGGTACAAAAGACCACAGTGAGCACCTGTCACCATCAATTCATCAACTACAGAGCTGAGCCAGCAAGATTAAATCACCTTTGCCCGTCAGCATAGATGAAATCGTTCAAGTTTGTTTTGATCAGCGAGCTCAAAATCCTGTGAGCTGCTGTCCCTTTACATCTCTCTCGCACTACCTCAAAAATGAAAGTAAATATGATATTGAATTATAGCAAATAACAAGAAGCAAACCTCAACATGACCGTTAGAAGCCAGAGTGAACATTCAGTCTGAGAGCTGAGGGGGTCTTGATGAGAAATACTAAGGTGATCGATGTGTAATAATCAGGGCTGTACTGAGATGGTAAATGGCGCTTTTCTAGTCTTCCGACCACTCAAGTCATCATTCACGCATTCACACCCATTGATACACTGATGGCAGGGGATACCATGCAAGGTGCCACCTGTCCATCAGAAGTCTGACATTGACACACCATAGGCACAGTTACTGTGGGGATCGAACCGCCGATCCTCATCCTACTTGTTTTCTGTCTCAGTATTTCAGCCACACACTACTCCACCCACCGCCGACACTGCAGCCTTACAGCTCCAGGAACCGTTTTCTGTTTTCCCCCCCAAAAAAACTGCAAAGCTTTTCAATTAAAAGAAGTTATAAGTAACACATTTCTTGGCTTCTTTTTTTTTTTTTACAAAATTCCCTTTGGCTTTTGTGCTCGAAGCCGTTATAGACTTCAGTTAAATTCAGCTGAGATTATAATGAATAACTAACTGGAAAACATTGACTGTTTCAGATTCCAAACATATGCTAGTGAATGCAATATTCATGGTGTTTTGGGCCTCCACCAGCCTGAGAATTATTCTGGGCATAAGGTCTCTGCCTCACAAATAGACTCTTACAGGTCAGACGTAATTCTATGAATAATGGAATACAATTGGTCATTTGTTTCCAACACTGCAGAAATGCTGCCAGACTGTTTTGATGAATGCAGCTATTAAAGGCTTTTAAACTAAGCTAATGTATCAATCCCAGCATGCTGGACAAAGATATATGGTGTCAAGGTCATATTGGAATGAGGGAAACTAGGTGGCCACTGGGAATGATGTAAGTGACAGTTTGGTGGCCTACGCAAGAGAGATCACTTGGATACAATCCAAGAATCTACACTACAGTGAAGTGTCCATACAGCATCTATCGGAGGAGCTGCAATTATAGGGTTTTCATGTCCAAGCTGCAGTAGAATATTGTGTTAAATCATTTATCCAATTTTGCTATTACATCCCAGGTTCATAACAATTCTGTAGGCATGACATTTGGTCATGCTCACTCTCTCCTCCTCCTCCTCCTCTCCTCCCAAACCACACTCACTGAGAACATCGCAATTAAGAGGCTGCAGAAGGCTTTAGAGCTCAGCCTGAATTTACGTGGCAAATGATACAAGCATGAAATGACTTATGGCCAAAAACACTGCGTGAACGTTCCAGATAGAGAATAATCAGTGTGCCACTGGAAATGGATTTCATTACAGAGTGAAGCTGTGAGTGAGGCCTAAAGGTTTTATCCTGGTATAACCTTCCCCTAGTATACAGTAACAGGGGGGACGTCATTAATTAGTACTTTATATCATTAGAAAAATCAATATGCAATTTACAAAAATTGTACTCAATCAGAGGCTACCGGAGTCTGTCGGTTCTTTCACAGGGCTGCCACGGTAGATAAGAAGTCGAGATGATTCGTCTTTCCTTTTCAAATTGTCAATTATGATTATCAACACTGATGACTCTGTCTTTATCTGGGGCACAGAAGATAATGTCTTTACCATTTGCGGGTACAGCAACCCAAGGAAGTGCCACATGACTATGTCTCTTTAAAGCTGCACTAATCAACATTTTATACAGACAATGGATCAGATGACAACATACTGTGTAATGTGCAAAGGGTCATTCTAAGTTACAAACCCAACTCTGCAGTTGCCCGCAAAGCTACAAAGCTGTATAGCATCTTTAAGCTCATTGTTTAGGTTCTGTGGTTCAACTTTACTGTTTGGTTCAGTCCCAACCCTTTCATCATCGTTTCCAGCAGCAGCAAATCCTCTGAACCACTACAGGCAACCTGCCCGGCACCAATCAGCAGAATGTTACATAGAGTCAGATGCTTCCCTTGGAGCTGGTCGACACCAAAAAAGAGCTAGAAGTAGAGTGAAAATTTGACATCAGGTGGACAAAAAAACAACTCAAAACGAATTGTAATTTTGCTCAACACAAAAAAAACACATTACTTAAGCTTCACAGACTTTCTGCATGGAGACAGCCTCCCATTGCTGTGGAGAATTAAAGTGCACTACAGGTAGGAACCAGCTTTTCAGGACAGTAATTGCTCGGTTTCCTCCAAGGAACTTACTCAAAGTATTTATGCTTTTTCTAAAGAGCAGTATGCAGTTTTCATATTTCTTACATTTTTTGTACTATACACTGTATATAGACATTGTGAAAATAGAAAATGAGGCAGAGCAAATAAAGCTCAGAGGTGCAAATCTTCACTATTCACTTTTAGTGCCTAAAAGTTCTCATGATATTTTCCAGTCAGCTTACATACATCTGAATTCTGCTGTCTTTGATTAAAACTAGTGTTTGTGGAAGTTTGCCTACCACAGTCTTTCATGACCAGGAATAGATAGATAGATTAATACCAACACAAAGATATTTTAAAACGTCACCATTTTGTCCTATTAGACATTTGTGTGAAATTTTACGTGGAGGTGAAACAACTGTTACTTTTACTAATTTAACTATGTCAGTGAGGGCAGGAGGTTTGACCTTCTTATGACACCCAATTAAACTCAAAAACTAACTAACACAAGCTACAGTGGGAGGTTCAGATTAGAGTCACTGACCATCAAAAACTACTGTACGTGTCTTGGGTGGGAACATTCACTGTGTATTCTGATGAAAGAAACATCAAATCCCTCTTAATTGGTGTCAAGAGTCTTCACTTTGACAGTGGTTATAATTACATGATGGAGCAAGTGAAAGTTAACCAGAGGGTTTGCAGTAAATTGTTAATTTAGGGAAAAGTAGAGACTGATGAATAGATTCAAGATGTAAGATATTTTACTTGAAGAAAAAATAAATGACTGAGGTTAGTTATTGTATACAGTCACCTAGAGGGAGCTGATAATAACTGGTTTGAATAAATGGTTTGATGCACTGTATGCACGGTAAACGAAGAATAAATTAAATTTAAGTAAATGCAGACCGCGTTTAACAACAGAAACACTACATCAAAACATTCATCTACAAGCTCTCACAAACTGGTGCGGTATAATCCAAGTCTCATTTATCCAGTTTTGTGCAGGTGCGGTACTTGTCCATTCAAGTTCAGACGAGTCCAAGGTGCTTTCAATAGTAAGCTTTTAGTAAAGATGTACGAGTTTGGAAAGTAGTGAGCATATGACTGGAAATAAATACGACTTTGATTATATCGCTCGAGTTGTGTGAAATTTTGCAAAACTAATGTTTTAATATAGTTTTGGTGTTATGCCGTGTTCACACGAATAATTCGCAGTGCTGTTATTTGATTCTTTGTTTGCCGTGGAGGCATCCATAATAACAATACTTTCTTTGCGAATTCAAGGAAACATGGGTTGAGTAATTGATATATACATGGCCATTTTGAGGGTGAGGTATTCCTTTAATGAAATTTGTGAAAAAAAGCACATTATGTCACTGTGTTGAAATTGATCTTGATTGAAACAACTATCTTTTGTATATTTTAAATATACAAAATGGTGTCCCACAAGGTTCCATAGTGGGTACTATCTACAATTTATCAAAATAATTTGTGTTGCAATGTTAATAATACAAAAGTTTACATTTATGCGAACAATACCGTTATGTTATATCCTAATTGAAACAAATTAAGGATTTCCGTTTTGTATATATGGTATAAATACAGTGACATGCTGGAAAAGCTCAAATACTAACAAATAATCTTTGATCTCATGTAAGATAAGAGTTTCATATCATCCCTCTTACCCACAGCTCTCCAAGCCAATGAAGCAAAACAAATAATAAATACAATTTTGGTATACTTAAGACAAAGGAAAACATTTTCAAACACGTGTTGTACAAAGTACGCCGTTTATGTTCCTCTGGAACAGTTAAACAGATCAAAGAAGCATACGGTTATATGAAAAAAACATAGAGTGTACATTTTTTAAGGATTTCTGAAGAATCTAAACTGTAATCTAAACGCCAACTGATATCAAAGCACCAACAATTATCTAACAGCAAACATTCAGCACTGAGAAATGCATCTGGCTACATCATATTGCTGCTGCCTTTCTTTAACATCAGCTTGTCATATTGTAAGAGTGAGATGAAGACGTGCAGTTAGTTGCTCATTCTGCTTTCATCTGAACATCATTTTGAATCCAATATTCTTTTTAAAGTGGTATATAGTTTGAATAATTGTGTTCATTAAAAGGATTGTTAAGGGGAAATAAATGTATCAGGTCACAGGTCGCTTAATATAAATGATTTTTCAGGGGAAAAAGACTTCAGACATGTTATTCGCTCCCTGAGATAATGGAAATATCTGAACTGGAACACCCGTTACCATTAAGAGTGCACACAAGCACGTGCACGCACCCCACACACACACACACACACACACACACACACACACACACACACACAC
>NW_022280054.1:2989795-2998386 GCF_004355925.1 Anarrhichthys ocellatus | reverse complement strand
ACACACACACACACACACACACACACACACACACACACACACACACAGAAAGATTAGTGTCCTCTCTTTCATCATTGTCATTTCTCTTTTTCAGGTGGTGTGTATTTTGATGCGGTGCTGTCCAAAGTACTGAAAAAGAGCGACCGTTTCCTACCGTTTCCTAGCATACTTGCTTTCCAGCCCTTATTCTAATTTCCCCCCAATGTAGCAATCCACAGACAGAAGCAAGAAGGAACGACATGGATGTCTAGCGACAGTCAACGAGAGAGAGACAGAGAGAGACGCAAGCTGCAAACAGCTGTTTCTATGTGGCTCTGCTAATTGTAGAGAATCCTTCATAAATTTAAAACATAATGTGCTCTGCTTGTGTTCATGTGGATGCTCTGATTAAAAAATGTATTTCTTTAATCAGCCTTTCTGAGGCTATTGCCAAAATGTTGCACTAATGGTCCGGCAAATGTGGATAGTGCAACTTTGTCGACATGTTGATTCATTCATACACACTAAGGACATTGGTTGAAAGCAAATGAGTTATTTTCAAAATGTTGCTGACAATATTAATAGGCTGATATGTTTACCAAAATACACTGAATACAGTATCAGGATTTCTTTAGAGAAACCAAGCAAATCTATGCAAAATCAGACATTAGGCAACTCCATATGGAATGATCCTTTTTTTTTCAGCCACTGCGACGATTTGACTGTCGACTATCGGCAGTCGAATCAGGCTCCTTAAATCGAATCATCGACTATTGGGGGTCACCGCTATATTGATGTTTTTCTTCTTTCCTTTAAATAATGGCTATTTTATCATAGATAAAAAACAGTATGATTCAGATACTAAATGTATTATCTGCATTTTAACTTTTGGTACCCAAAAGAAGAAGAATTTAATTATTCAAATTTCAATTTAGTCAATGTCCTAACAGTGTTACATGACAGGGTAGAATACTGTAGTAACGGACCTTGTTCATTTTTAAATCAACGCACATTTTGATACTAAGCCGTTTATTCCTATGATTTCAACACAAAGCACTGACAATGACAAACACCTTGAAGTGACAATGGTGAGTTTGCAGCATCCTTTCAAATTTGAATGCTTCAGAGATGCAGCACACGCACCTAGCTGTTTCTGTATTTCCATGTAAATCAGGTAAATACTGTGGTAAATCTACCCAAGTTGTCGGAGTAAATCCCATATGCGCCCTATTACAATGTAACCAAGGCTTGACTGGCGTAACCAAGTGGGCGACCTAAGGTTAAGGTATGTTAGGGATCGGTCAACTGGTGAAGGTTATGGAAAGAGCACAGTCATAGATGAAGGAAAATCATTTTGACTGGAATGTGAACCTCTTTACGGCGCTAGGGAAACAGCACATTACGTCGTGCTTTGGCACTGAATGTTCCAAGTTGATTTCAAGGTCTTTGAACAAATGGCAGATGCTGTCATTTTTCTGGACAGGACAGTCTCATGAAATGGCAAAGTGCACTTGAAGGAGAGTTTGAAAAAGTAACCCAAGCATCCAATTATCCAATTATTGCCATTTACAGAGATGTACTATCACAGTGAGTCTTGATAATGGGTGTAAAATTGACTGAACTATGAGATCAAATAATAATAACCCTCTTTTGTGTCCGTGTGTATTCAATGCATATGTGTGTGCGTGGTAGGCATAATGCACAAGCAACAGAGCCATTTAAAAACACAATAAATAGGATGAATCACTTATTACGACAACTAAGGAGACAGCAGCGCTTCTATGTTTTTCACTCACAGCTTCTGCATTAAGTCCCAGGCTACCAGGGGCGCACTGCTGACCATTTTAATGACGTTAGCTGAAGATGTTATCGGTGCCGTCACTGAGCAATGGTAGGATTTTAAGAAAATGGTGGTGATGGTAGCAGGAGGAGGGATGTAGGTTGGGTCATCATCTAGTATCTACAGTGAATCTGTGTCCTATGCTGTGCCCTCCAGCAGACACCAGAGCAGAGTGATGAGGGAGCTTATTTTGTTGAAAAGGAAAAGCAAAGACAAGAAGGTTAAAGAAAGAGGAAAAAAAAGAGATGCAATAGCAGAAGCGACTATGTCAAGGGCTGTGGAGGAAAACATGAATGTAGCCCACTCTTAATGAGTCATACATCAGCTAGATATGAATCATCTCCACAGCGCCATTAGAGCAAAGTGTTTCGAACCTCATTAATTTCCATTAGGGAGCAGCTATGTGGTAAGTTTACTATTGCATCAAATTTTCTCCAAGCCACTATCTTTATGATCTAACCAATCCCTTCGCCTCTATGTGACAAAACACTATTACTCTCAAATTTGGGGTCATTCCCTTTAATTTCCAGCATGAATGTGCACATTTCAGGTGGCAGTGACTCATTTCAAACTGTTCTGTCCCCAATCTGCATCATACACAGTACAAAATAATATGTAAATCACTATTCACTTACTAAATATACTAATAATGTTGCATTTATTCAACCAACTTCTGTCACCTCTTTTGAAAGCATTGCCATTGTAAATCACATGTAACATGCAGTATGAAGTATCACTCACAAAGCTACATTAAGTTTAATTAACCACGGTTAACAAGTAGCTTTAAACTACTGTGCACTGTAATGCAATGTGATTTCATCCAACAGTTCATGGGCATTATAGAACTGCTTTTTTTCTAAGACTACGTGTTAATCCACATTGCAAGGGTTCAAAGCTAACAGTTGCAAGAGCAAACAAGAACCAATTAAGAGCAACATGTTATAGAGTATGAGCTTCGTTTGCACGCAGACATGCAAAGCACCTGGTGAGTAAATCAACTGGTGAGTAAATCACCTGCAAAAATAATTTTACAAAATGTATGTTGAGTTCATTCAAACAGAAAGAAATGCAGAAAGGAAGAATGGTGGAGAGGAAGGATGTGTGGAGCTCGTCCTCAACTCATTCATGGATAGAAATGATCGTTGACAATGAGGGCGACGGCTTCGTCGCTCATTAAATGGGAACTACGAGGAACAAGCTACCGCAATAACAACAGTAGTGCTCTGCGATTATAATAATCATTATTATGTATGTGTTTGGTCCAGAAGGGCAAACGGGTAGCGAGTATGGCCGGTATGCGTCTACTTTGCAGTCACACGCAGTGAGGGAGAAAATCAGCTATGCTTTAATTCCTCTGTCATAGCTCCTATCTGCTTAACTCTATCCATTCAATCATTCATTCAAGTGAAGAGCACCAATTAAAGTGTACTACTTTAATACACTACAGGAGCACAGCATTGGACTACTGATGGGCTCTTGCAGGTGTGAAATCTGTATTGCCTCTAAATACCCACACCATTCCCCGATTCCTTACCAGAGAGGTGAAGATGTAGGTGTAGTAGACTGACAGCATCCCCAGCTCTGATGCCTGCAGAACAAAAGACAAGAGGGACAGGAGGGGACAGATAAATAAAAAATGGAAGAGAAAGAAGGTGTAAAAAAGGTGAAACGGAGGAGGGAGGGGGAGAACAAAACAAAAACGAAAGCGAGTCCAGAATAAAAGGGCGGGGAGTGAAGTTGAGAGGTCAGTGATTCAGTGTCGCGAGCTCCACTCTGCAGCAGACAGATCAAACCCACATCTTGATAAGATACACTCTTATCTGACGATGGCACTCAATGGAGCAATTAATTTCTGAGATGCATTAGTATGCTGCTCGATACGTCTTACAATTTGATTAAATCAAAGTCACAGTGAGGAGCAGTTGTGAAGGACAGGGTGAACTTTTCATAGTTTCATTTCATCAAAGTCATTAGCAAAAAAGAAAATCATCGAGCTACGCCATAGGCTTCTGTTTAATCACGCTGTGATCCACATTATGATTAAAACCAATAAATGTCAAGGAGAGTATATATTAAAGCAAGAAGTTTTTACAAAAAGCATCTGAGTGAAATTTTTCCTGAACATGAATTAACCCAAATGTCCCTTTTAAGATGCTACTCAGAGATTATGTTTTCCACACCTGGCTGCACGGAAATTTACATATCTCCATCATAAATAGCTTTCACACTAATATTATTCTGAAAGTTGTGTAGCACCAGAAAGAGTTTAATAACAGATATTAAGCTGTCATATCTGCAAAAAGTGTAACCTCTGTGTGGCTTTCTGTGTGCCGTTAGGAGTATATGTCACTCAGTTGTTGAATATTCTGCTTAAGTGTTCTGAAGGAGCATAAATAATAAAACAGTAGGAAGTAGAAAGGCATCACTTATACAGCAAAAACATCCAACTACATCTTTCATTATTAAACTCTGAGTGACCTCACATGATGTCTTCATAACGTTTGTCCTCTTCAGTCCATTTATCATGCGATTACTCTGAAACTACGAGCACGATGTCTATGAAAGGTAATTATTATGCTTCAGGAAAGTTATTCGTTAATCTTGGGGTTACGACACTGTAAGAAAAGTGTGCTAATGGCGCAAGGTGGTTGAGCATTTTCGTCTTTACCAGTACCTTCATGTAATATTTCAAAAGAATTTTAGTTTAAAACGTAAAAACTATGTAACATTATCAATACAACGTGAAAAGGTTACAGTGTGGACACACGTGTGAGAGACGGACCTTAAGTTAGCTGTTAGCTTGAATTCAGCCAGGGAAAACCTCAGCACCAGGGGTCTGTTCATGGGGGACAGCCCTGATTCCCTGCCGGATCAGCAAACTTTCTGTGGCTGCCGTTACTCAGGTAAGACCCAGCACTTAGACCGCTGTGCCTCCCGGCATTGGGGTTTGTGCTGGCTGAATAAGATTTAATCCAATGAACAAACTAAAGTTTACACGGATCATACATCCCCGGATCAGTGTCACAAAGACACAGATGGAGTAAACTTTAGGCCGGCTCCACACAGGAAGATTATAAGATAGCGATGTTATCTCTGAGTTTTGGCAGTTGGGTTGAATATTGCGTTTTCTTGCCCTGTATTAGTTAGTAGGATGACTGTAAACTGAGATTGTGTGGACCCAGTAGTGAAATACTGCCCCCTATTCTTTGGAGCTTTGTTGCTACATTTTACACACTGCACCTTTAATACCTTACCAAACAGAAACTGCCATTATAACTTAATACCCTTTGGTTCCCGTCCACATTTCATTCAGAAGACACAATGTAACCAAAACAAGAAAAATATACTTTTGGTTTCCTTTCACTGCTCTTAAAATAAGCTTCCTTGACTTATTTTTGTCCCACTTTTTGATCTCCTTGTTGTTCTACTGCTGCTTTGGTCAGAGTGCACATGGTTTGCACTGCCCCCATAAACTGGGCTCACTATCTGTCCCACTCTGGTTCTGTATGTGCACAACAGTGGAGGGCTGACTGCATGAGATTACATTCAGAATGCTAACACTGCTGACCTAAACCCCTCTGAATGCTAAAACCTCAGAGAGTGAGACCTTTGTCTGATGAGGGTTTGATGTAAGATGTAAACAGACAAATAATGGGGGGTGTCTTGCACGACAACAGACGATTCTCTCCCTTTAGACAAGATGGGCCCTCTTATCATCATTTTAGAATGTCGTATATGCCGGCGCACAGCTTTGATATGCTTGGCAACTAGACACTCCACATGAGAGGCGGGACTGACAACTTTCCAACCACCCTGCTGCAGATCGTGTCATGACAAAGAGAGAGACCGACAGCGCGACACATAAAGGAGACAAAAGAGCGAGAGATGGAAGGGTGCACAAGGCCACGCGAGGAGGGAGGTGTGAGGAAACAAAGTGGAATCGTCTTCTCCGCAGCAGAGAACAGAGAGCGCAAAAAAGACAGCAACTCCATATTCCGACTGAAGAGACAGACGGAGGGAGAAGGGGAACAGAGGAAGAAAGACGTCCCACTGTGGGCTCCCGCCGCTCTGTGGCCCAGGGTTGCCATGGTGACTGAATGACCACTGATGGCCGCCTGAAGGTGAGAGATTGAGACCACTGCGAGTGAGAGAGTGAGACAATAACAGAGAGAATGAGGGAGAAGGAAGAGAAACATCCCCCCACCTCCCAACGCCCCTCAGTCTCCAGCTATTGTCACCTCCACTCTAGCCATCCATCCGTCGTCTCCTCGAAATAATGAGGTGTGTAATAATTACCAAGACGCCATATGCTGCTGCCCGACACCCTCGCTTTCTCTCTGCTGTATTGATGCCATCAAGGCTCTTTACAAACATAAGTCTCCAATCAGGAGAAGCATTATGTTGGATTCAAGGTTTTAATAATGTTCAGAGACGCTTATTATTCATACGGCACATTAGCGGAGCAAACACATACGGCTCATATTTCATGCTACCGACAGATATAGTGCTAACTAAAGTTCCTGATGAGGTTTTACTTCACATAATGAATATTACAGCCTTGCATAGTGCATTTATAGTTATATTTCTGTGTAAAAGGTGTTTTGGGAGAACGGATCAAAAGATTCACAATAGATAAGGAGGACATGAAATAATCAGTCGACTTGATTTGCTTCACTGATTTCTAGCTTTAATCCACAACATGCACTATTAGAAAGTAGACAAAAGGGGCTCCTTCATTTTACGGGTCTGTCCTTACTCACACTGATCCACTTAACTGTGCAGAATGGGAGATGAATCATTGGAATACAACTTGATTTATTGCTCTCATCCATATAATTTGATGTAACAGGTTTGTTTGACAAGATTGCCTCAATTCCTTGGCCTTTTATTTTGGAGTAGACTTTAGACTCTGTAACCCTGTCTTTTAAAAGCTCTTCTCTCTGCCAAAAGTGCATCAATTCCAGTAATCTGCCTTCTGATTCAAAACAGCAAATGGATTCTGGATGAAAAAGATATTTCACATTCCATATGTTCTGCGAATTATTTGTGCGGTGAATACAACCTGTATATTTACAGGTCAAAACTCAGAACTAACCAACTTCTTCTTCCAGTTATAGAAATCATTCTCCCTATATTCAATTATTTTTAGCTTCTTGCCGTCGGCATTTTTTAGCTACTTCTGCAGTTGGAGATGTATGAGAGTTAAATAAAAGTGGAGCTTGGGAATTCTCTGTCGATACAAAGCCAAGGAGCACATGAAATAAAGACAACTTATCCGTGCATAAGTAAAACAGCTATAATGTGAGCCATACTAACCCGTTCCAAAATGATATGTGACATGGTGGCGTTGGCATCGACTATGATAGTGGCAGTCTTGTCATCTCGTATCTCTTTCAGGAGCGGGGTCGGGTCGTTGCTGTCGTCAAGCATGCGCACCGACAAAGTCTCCTTGGAGATGAGGAACTGCCTAAGGAGCTGCTCCAGGTTCAGTAAGCCTGCCGGTAAAGGAAAAAGCAACAACACATGAGACACATTACTTGTAATGAAAGGAAGATTCTCCCAAATGGTCTTTTTTTTTTTTAATTGATAAAAGCGAAAAGTTAAGGAAAGTCAAGAGCATTCAGAAAATGGTGGTTTATATTGTTTATGCAATATGAACAATATACAGCATACACAGTCCTCAAGTACAAACTTGTGTAAGAATGTTTCCTCGCAGAACAAGTGGACTTATTACCTTTAATTACAATTACTATAAAGCCATCAAACACAAAGCGACATTTCAGCAACTTCTCTTGCACTCTATCCCATGGTAGTAGACCATTTGACTCTAGTGAGGTAAGTGGGATTTGCCCTAATTAAAGCATGGTTGACTTAATCAAAAGGCTCCCAGCTGCATTTTACCACTCGGCATCCATCTTTTAAAAGGCCTTGAGAGGTTATGGGACTAATTTTCCACATAGGAGTTATTAAACTAATCTGTGAGGTGTGTCACAGTGAGAAAACTACAACCTGAATGAGACTCTGAGAGTAAACCACGTCGTGTTGGTGCGATTGTTACATTGGCCTCACCGTGGCAATTTGGCCAACCTCATCACACTCGTATAACATTACTTGATATTGGGAAGTAAAGTCATGAGAGAAGGACTTAACTTTGCCGGGAAGGACTTACGTTAGCTCAGCCTTCACGCGCTTTTTCCATTATAAAGTAATACTGAAATGGCACTTCAGACTTTGACGTCAACAGCTCTATGTGAGTTTTGCCATGGCGACAGCTGAGTAGTTCATCTAATTTTGGTGCAGCAATTTTAAGTTATCAAGCTGACTCGTGTAGCTTCTCCACAGCACATTAACACAAGCTACAGTACTGCCCCAGTCACCTGCATCATGTCTAATAGCTTCTGTAATTATGTCTCACTTTCTGCCTGTCTTTTACCCTGTCTGCACGGCAGTATGTCACCGTGTGTGTTTGTCATCCTGTACCTGGCTACCTGTGTCTCATGCACTCATGAGACATCACTCCTGGCTGCTGCTTGCTCGCCTGGCTGTGTCTCCAACCTGTCAGATTGGCTTCCTCTGTAGTATAACACGGAATAACTTTGATTAGCTTGAAATAGCTTCTACTAAACCACCATCCCTGTCTGCCTCCTGCATCCACTCTCTATAGCTTTTTTGCTGCTTCTTGTTCATGGCATTAGACTCTGCACAAGATGCAGCTGGCTTAACAGCACACACACACACACACACACACACACACACACACACACACACACAC
>NW_022280054.1:2964337-2989785 GCF_004355925.1 Anarrhichthys ocellatus | reverse complement strand
ACACACACACACACACACACACACACACACACACACACACACACACATTCCCACGCAAATAGAGTGACACACAGAAGAAAAGCTTGTATTCCCTTTGGAGTTCTGGCTGCACAACATTCAAAGGGGAGTCAGAATCTTTTTTTCACTAGGGTACTTTACAGCAGCCATGTTGCTCCTGCACTGTTTGTTCTGGTGAACCAGTTTCAATCAAATGAAAAACAGGCAGCTGAATGAGAAAAATCTCTTCCTTAGTTGCACTTGTATATTTCCCTGTGCAGAGAAAAAACAAGTTCTGTGGGACTGTGTGCATGTTGTGCTGTAAAGTCTCTTCTTTTCCACAGAATTTGAGGCTGTATGTGTGCGTGTGTGCTTGTACAGTACCTCTGTCTCTGAAGTTTAAAACCTTGAGAATTAGGACAAATTGTCACGACTGGTTAGCTCACAGCCGCCACTCTGCACTGCTCTCGTGCCGCAGTTACAGCGGATAAAGCTGTCCTGACCAACAGCGTCGTCGGAACCTCATCACACTACAGTTGTTGATGGACCAGGCCAGGTTTTAAGTTACTCTTTAAGGATTATAACTTTAAGACAATAGTGAAAGTTAAGGTTTAAGGTTTGAATCTAGGGAATGCCTTATATCAAAGAGGATCCTCCCAAGTATTAAACTTAGTGTGTTAGCTATACCACGCTACCTCAAAAGCATGGATGAATCATACCGCTGACTCTCTTTCAGGCACACAAATAAGTAATCAAGTCAGGTAACCACTCATACACCTTTCACATTATGTTACCACAGGGTACCTGCAAGATCACACACACACACACACACACACACCACGGATACACACACACGCAGTTGTTTTGCAGACAAAGTACCCCAAAGCAAATACTGCCACAAAACAGAGACACCAGCAGTTTAAAAGCATTAACCTGTGAAAATACGGCAGTGGAATATGAGTTACTTGACAGGTGTACAGTAGGGGAATTATGTACAATGAAACCTTCATTCACAGACACATTTTAACACAGATCCAAAAGCCCAGATGGCAGCTGTACATTATTATGACTCAAGATTTAGCCTTGAGCTGAGAGTAAAAGATACTTTTATGACTTTGTCACCGTTGGGGGCATAACTTTAAATGTTGTGGACAAGATCATGTGTCAAAGCATTCAAAGTATGTCTGAGCATATTCCCCTTCTCATAAACCAATTAACCATAAAACTTCAACCATCAATTCTGACTATAATCCCCCTGTCACACGGTGGTGCATAGGCACAGATTTATGTTTAGGTGATGATAATCACCAAATTCCTTTTATTGCTCTGATTATTAACGAAACTCTGCAACAAAAGACAAGGCTACACACGTGTTTCCCACAGGATTTTGTGAGACTGTGGTGGGTGGACCTCGACCCGCTTAGGGTATCCGGAGGCATGCTCCCCCAGAATAAAATGTTGTACATTTTAAAGTTAAATGCGTCAATCATGGTACTTGGAGAGACTATACCTATAAAGAACCTTGTGTTCTTGAAAACAATTTTGTGTTCTCGTAAACAATTTAATCATAAACACATTGGTTGAATAGATTAAAATGGCGATAACTTGGCAAAAACAACAAACAAAGCATGGTACACGAGACTGGGTCCGTGTTTCAAGGTGGGTTACTGACATCACTACTGTCAGTGGTCATTGTCACGTGAGACCCTCCTCTAGACTACTGTTCATGATTATCAGGAGACGTCTCTTGATGCGTCTTTTGATAAAAAAATATATATTACATTGACGCAGGTGAGAAATCAGCCTGAATCCCTTTTGTCAGAATAGGTATAGGCTTTGCATTTTACTGTAAAGAAACATACTGCACACTTGCAGCTCTGTGCAAAAAAAAATCCACCCACTGTCCACGAATCCAAACTGTCAATTTTACTATGTCAACTTATTAAAAAAAAGAGCAGCAGGAGAGCCAACTGTCTTTCATCTTTTTAGTGAAAAGCTTTGAAAACTACAAAGTGCGGCTTCTCCTAGAACCACCACCATCACTTTGATTACTGCCATCAATGCCTTCTACATCAGGATCATTTGTAGCCACAGCGCAATTACAATTATCAAAGTAATTATGTAGTATTACCACCATCCCCTGTAATTACTACGTTTCTGTCATTCTTACACCTCAATATACAACCCTGGTCACAAGTTATTAAGATGTCTTTTTTCTTCCGCCTGACTAACGCTGATTATAGGTTAGAAATGTTAATACCACATAGAAATAAGGATTAGGCAATAGGTCAACCCTAGAAATAGTGAGTAATGGAGAATTGTAATTTATAAGATGACATGGACATGCAATCATCACCAGAAAAAAAAGAGCAATTAGCATAAGGCACAATGTACAAGTACAATGAAAACAAACAGATTGTAGTAAAAACCTGATACAACAAGTAAGGAAAGTGTTTTCTGCTGTAGCTGCAGTGGAACGGAGCAGTGAGCTGAAATGTCAAACCCTGGTATCCAACAGGGCTGATCAAAGGTGGAAAAATGCTTTGCAAGCATTTGAGGCCTACTGTTTTCTTGAACTAAGAAATCCTCGACCTGCACTGCAGCTCCAGTCAGAGTTCATTGGATGTTCCCTTTGAGCTTGCTGACAGCTGCACCAATCACCTCACTAATGAAAGTGCACTCCTTTAGCACAGTGCATGTGAGAGTGGGAACAGCATGCATGTGAATGCATTTGGTTTACATAGTGTACGTTTGTGCATGCAGGTGAGTCCCGTGCGAGTTTGTGTGCATTTTTACGTGTGTCATTTCATTTACAAAAAGCTATAGCCACACAACATGCGGGGCCACCCAGCAGGCCTAAAAATTCAACCACCTGGACCGTATTCTGGGCCAGACTTATAGTGCTGCGGCTGCTACTACACACGTCACCGTGGATAGTGGAGGTTTGCTAGATTAATGTCCGTCCTGGTGTGCACAGTGCCTTTGGGCATGGCTCCACCTCCACTCCACCTCCACTCCCGCCTGAAAATATTCATGAATTGGCCACGCTCTATTAGGCTGTCACTGGCTTGGGTGATTAATGAGGCCGGCACATGTGGACGAGCCACCGACAGCAGGCTGCCAACCAACAAAATGACTGCGTGAGCTGACGGGGACGGTGGAGCTGAGCAAGCCAGAGCCAAAGTCGGATGGGTTTCAGCTGATGATATTGACGAATACAGACCTTTACTCACACACACACACACACACACACACACACACACACACACACACACACAAATCCAGGCATGCTGCCATTTGCCGCATTTTCTATTGAATGAATGAGGGTCACATGAGAGAGTGCAATCAATACAACCGCGTCATTTCCTGGACTGTCTCCCTCTTGTTGCCAATGTATAATTCCAGCGTAGTTACCTCCTCCCCTCTCCTCACCCCAATCACTACATTTCACCTCTGGCGAATCAGATCCTCTCCTCTTCTCTCTCATTTCGGACTCCTCTTGGTTCCATCTATCTACCTCTCATCTTCCCTCATTTCATTTCATTTCTTTTCATTTCATTTCATTTAATTTCCTTTCCAGTCTTCTCTTAGCCCTCTCACACAAAGTAAGAACCTCACCACTAACCTGCACACCCACACACATCCAAGGGAAGAAAAAAAGGTCATGTTAAAATCTGTTTCTTTTCTCCAAACTCACCAATATTGAAGTCAGAGGGTGCCTAAAAGCTTGCCAGAGCTGTATTAATCAACTCTGGGTTGGATAAATATCACAGAAACAACATCTGAGCCCTGAATTGGAAGAATGACTGACAGGTACAGACGCACCTAGAGGGAAAACAACTCATGATATATTCTCGATCCTTGCAGTTATAATGGGTTATGTAGTAGGGTTTGGTTAAACTTCCATTAGATATATAGTATCTTCTTTGAGTAAGTTAGTTTTTCAATTTCCGCATAACAGAATGCTATCTTTGGCAAATCTAACTATTAAGCAAGGAAGTTCTGTCTGTCTGTGTGTATGTAGTTGTACTTGACGGTTCTTAACAACACTGAAAGCAGCACTTCTGGGGGCCAAGCAATGGGCCCATTGCAAACAGTCACACACTTTGTGCCCAAACCAGCAAAAGAGTGGAAACATTGTTTCAAAAAAAGGTAGCCTCACATTTGCATACACTTACTGTAACAGACTGTTCTCTAAAAACCCACAAGTTTAGGTTCAATACACAAAACTCTAAGGGACACATCTCTTCTTAAAGGTTATAAATAAAACGAGACTCAAAGAGGAAGTTGAAAGGCAGAAGAACTGAGAGTTAAGATAGGCAGGACGGGCGGTTCACAGTGGCTCATTGCTATCTCTGGGCTGTCTGACACATGGTTGATGTCTCAAGCCTATTTCCTTTCTTCAAAGCCTTGTGCTGATTAGGAAAAAGGTTAGCTGGTGCCACTCAGGGTCACGCTGCCTTTGTCTAGGGAGTTGTAATTAGTGCTTGCTGGACTGCAAGAGGGTGGGAACAGGCCGTGATTTAATCTTCCTCTCTATTTACGAAAATAACTTCCCTCGAGCAGATTTTTTAAGGTTTTTTTTTAAGGTCATTCAGTTTAGTATCTTTAGAATCTAACGAGCACCTTTGCCGAGGAGGCGGTCAGATCACTGGTGGATACAGCTGCGAACTTCATCCCCATTCATTATTCTCTGTCTTAAAGATGTGTTTTCATCATCAGCAGGCGGTGTTTAAAGAGTGTACACAGATGAGATTGAAAGTTGAAGACAGACTATACATGACACAGCTTAACATGCTCTATCATTATTTTAATTCATGCATGATGAAGATGTTGAAAAAGAGTGATGTGACTGTGAATTATTTTGGGACGCAGACGTCGGGCGGGTTGCTGTGAGGCAGTTCTAACTGTGGAGAGCAGCAGCTGCTTCACAAGGGAGCATGTCACAGGGTGAGATGTTGATAAGCAACGCATCTGTTAGAACACAGTCGGCGTGCGTGCGATAGGTTTGTGTGTGCCAACATGTGTTAAAGGATAGCAGACACTAAACAAAAATGTTTGCACTTTGTTTGGCACATTCTCCCCAGGTGTGTATGATTGTGTATTTTGTTGTGACGGTGTGAATCCTCTACTCACAGTCAGCCTGTGCACAGATGAGGCAGGCTGTGGTGCCGTTAAAGAAGGTGAGAAGGCCGGCCACAGCCAGGCTAATGTCGGTGTTGGTTGGCCTCAGGTCCAGCGTGGTGAACCGGGGGTACTGAACCTTCAGAATGTCCTCCGGAGCCACCTTGACATAGGGCACCTGCACAGAAACGCTGACGTCAGACTACCATATAATCAATTGCAGTAGATCGGCATTTCGCAGTAATGTTCATGTTTAAAAAAATGCAGCTGACGTCTGCAGACAGGACAACCTCAAAAAGAAATCACAACAAGAGAAAAGCGTAAATTGCAAAATAACAAATAGTGAGAAAAACTGCCAGGAAAATCCTTTTAACCTTTTATAATGAATAACAAGCAAGGATAACCTAAGTGGTCTGCCGCAGTGTGCATATTCAGAATACATATATTTTCAGTGGCTCATGTGAAGTACGAGCATGGATCTAAAAACATATTTTTGTTTCACCCACACGAACAAGCCCTTGTTAGAGAAATCTTCAGTACAACACCCCCTCACCCACTGTTACAAAACATGTTTACCCGGCTCACTGTGGAGCACCTTTAAGCTGTGTGTTTGAGCTGGAACCGTTCGAACAAATGTGAACACGCACCAAATATCACAGCAACATAATATCTGTTATATTTTGGGGATGAAATCTGGTGCTTAGGAATATTACACAATAAAGTTTCATTGGGGATGTTAATATGATCACGAAACGGGTCGACACATTTCCTGTTCATCCCACTCAGATAGTCAAACACATTTAAAACTGTTAGCTGTTACTTTACAAGGACTTTTCCATGTATCATAATTGGGAGAATTGGCTTTTTACTCCAGCACATAAACATAAAATGGTTACAAGAAGGTTAAAGTGCGGAGACTCGGATGTAATTTAAGGGTAGTTACATCCATATCAGATGATAAGAATTGGACGAACAAACATATATTTAAATAGGTACATAAAAGTATCAAAATGAATCATTTTTGTCATATAATTTGTGTTCATTGCCTGACTGAACTCTTGAGCCATGTTAAGCTGAGGTCACACGACTAACCTTACAATAACCATGCATGCATTGGGAGGATCATCGTCCTGCTGCATTGTCCTACAATTTGGGAACTGTGTGTAAAGCTGCTAAATCTTTCTACACTTTTAACCTAAAATGATTGTAAAAAACCTCAACCACTCTTTAAGGTCTAAGTCAGCATCTCAGCCACAGGGTCATTGTTAAACTCAAAAGGGGGCAGCTAGACTATAATGTATCACAGTCCAAAAACCTGAGAACAGATACTCTACATTTTAAAACATCCTCACATGCTGCTCAATAATAAACAATACCATTTAAATTACACTGAATATGAACTATTGAAGATGCAAGATCTGAGATTCAGAGCATTGTGATTGCCTCTTAATGTCTATCAGCGATAACAGTGCAAACAATGGCGAAAGTGCTGGCAGAGTTACCTACAGAAGGAGAACGAATTAATTCTACGCTTAGACATTTACAGACAGAAGGAGTAAGTAAAAGAAAGCCAGCCAAGCCTTCAGTAAGAATCAATAAATAAACAAAATACTTCTATCCGAGCCCCATTGTGAGGCACACAATCTTTAGAGTGATTGCCGTGTTTTCACAGCATAGATTTGCTGTAGCTATATAAATATCTGTATTCCTTAGCCGCATCTAATGAATTTATCATACCACCCCCACTACACTAACAGGTATGTCAAGCACAGGCAGGTCTGCGCTGTCAGAAGGGAGGCTAAGTACACTGCAGCTAACCTTGCAGCCTTCAACGTGACCTGAGCAACCAATCCGGACTGGAGCCATCAACAAATGCTGAACTTCAGGAAAATCATAAATTACATTCCACCCCAATTCAAACAAGTCTCCCATCTATTTCCCTCCACTGAAATCCATCTCTGCTTCAGTTCTTCATGAGTTGATGTGAATGGATACATGCTGCCAGGGCTTATAGTGAGCCCGGGAGGGGGGAAAAACGGGTAGAGGGAGTGTGCGAATGAGTGTGGCAGGTGTCGGGTCGGTAAGCTGCCAAGGCATGCAGTAGAGCACAGTGGGGCTTGAAGGGGATGCGGGAGGACATGCTCGGGCCGAGAGGAGGGACAAGGAAGGGAGCCTCTACATCAGGGCAGATTGCCTGTCTGTGTGGTTCCCAACGTACCATACATTGCTTTCCCCCCTCGTCCCCATATCCCCTTGGTTGGTTTTCCATCCCTGCCCATCAGGGTGTAATGGAGTCCCTAGGTGTCTGGATGGATGGAGGGGAGGCCAATACTGACAGCCCCGTGCTGGAATGCCATTGAGTCTTCTCAAGGAGTCCTAAAACCTGGGTAATAGCCGACCAGCCCACTGGGGAAATGTGCCCCTCTTCAGGTGTGTCCTTCATCTTCCCTATTGCATTTGTACAATTTCTCACTACCATTTTCTCATTTTTGCCTCCTTCTCTGCTGTTTTTCTGGGTTGCCTAGATTGTTTACTCTTTTTTTCCCCACTTGTCCCCTTTTCCCATGCGCTCTCTTTCCTTTTCAGCACAGCAGACTGGTGCTGCCCGACCCCTTTCACTTAGAAACCTGACACGCTTCGATAGTCTGTATCTGAGGCAGCGGGGGGCTTAGAAAGCAGCTTACACAAATTCACGGATATTCACACACACACACACACACACACACACACACACACACACACACACACACACACACACACACACACACACACACACTTTGTCCTTTTCCATCCTATTGGACCCTACTGCTACAAATGTCGGCATCTCAGGGGAATTACTTGATTCTTTCCACGGCATGTAGCCTTAACTCACAAATATTTAACTAGACATAATCATCATTTCCCCCAAAACATAATTATTCCCACTGTATTATAAACTTAACTGTTGGCATTTGGCATCGACAAGGGAGCTCAACATAGCCTACAGCAAGGCCTGGGAAGAGAGGACATTATCTATAGATCACGCCTTAAGACAGTTTCCCCTAGTTGGAGCACTATGATTAATTGCTTGTTAAACTGTGGCAGTCACGGCTCCTCATGTGGTGAAGTGACAAAGTGTTTTGAATCAAGACTCGAGTTAAAACAGGGATTCTCGAAGCAAAGAAAATCAATCTCCACATTACTAGCAGCAAGTTGTCTGCCACATCAAAGTCGCTTGCCAGACTTTTTATCTGCAAGCAACAGCTAGTATCAGTTACTCTGCTGGTCAATTTCCCCAAAACTAAAAAGGGAAAATCGTACCCACATGTGTCTTTGAAGGTCACAGTTTCAAAGACTCTGAACCGAACAGCTGCATCACTTTGAGTGCAGCTTTGCAGGAAACACACGTTTGCTACGCCAGCAATCCTTGGTACTAACCACTCAGTCAATTACATGGCACACTGGCTCATCTGATCACACATTATGACTTTCTGATTTACTGTTATGGACAATGGCACTCTGTCTGTGGTAACTGTTAAAGCTGCACTAATCAGTATCGTTTAAAAAAATAAATGTGTGTAACCTGCCCAGCACAAAATGGCAGACAATGCTAGCGTCTATAGCGGGAGAATGTGACAGCAAATTTATTCGATAACGAGCCAGATGTTTTTATCAGGAGTTGGCAACCGAAAACAGAGCTAGAAGGAGAGTGAATATTGGACCAATAATCATCAAGCCAGAAACATATCTTCAAATGAATATTGCTCCGTGCCTGATTGACGTTAAAACAACCTTTTGCGAACACGTTCATCATAATAACTTTTAATGGTGATGATATGTCAATGTTGAGTTTCCTGCAGTTTTAACTGTGCAATTAATGACGCTTAAAATGTTATAAACGGCTATATTTTTTTGCATGCTCACAGTTCTTTACTGGCTTCATCTTCCTACCATCTACAGCAATTAAAATTCAACGAGGTCCAGTTCGAGAGAATTTCCTCATGCAAAGGTCTGGAACATCACAATAATGTCTAACTTGCGCGATGATTTAAGTGCCATATATATACAGCGTTCTCTCCAACTGTTGGTTCTCTCTCCCCGTCTCTGCCGTGTGTGTGTTTATCTCACTCGATTCGAGGGTGATAATTAGCGTAATACACACATTCGATTGGCCGAGTAGCACCAGATGATTTACAACGCATGTAATTGGTCCGTGTGTTTCCTGGATCGCTGAACGAGTGCAGTAAAGGCAAGAAAAGCAGCGCCGGTTAAAGCCTTCCATCAAAAAATTAATAATTCTCAATTATCTATCGGTTTTAGGTCTGGGTCCAGATACAACACGGACGGTGGTCCGGCATTTTAGTGACTCCTGATCAACAGTTACTATTTTTCAACAAAATCAAAAGGCAGTCTAACACAATAAACATATTTCCCTAATCATTGGTGTTATTGTACATGCATGTGACTGAGTTAAAAGCTTTCAGAATATTAATATGCCCTCCATTCTGTACAAATATTCTTGTCGCAAATTGCAACATTATCAGTAGAGACAGCAGTTGAAGCCAGGTAAGTTTTTCTATTCGGCTAAAGCACAGACAATTATTAGAGACAATGTAAACAACTTGTAAATACTAGTAAACGAGCTGTAATTCAAAATGAGATGGAAGTGTCTTTAAAAAGCATCTGCTCAAGGCAGTCTATTGGTGTGGGAGTGAAACTAATTACATCCGAAAATTGTGAGGGGAGGGAAATCTCAGGCAAACAAAAAAGCCCAAGGTAACCGCTCCTCTTTTAATAATCCGGTACGCTTCACTGTAAATAAAACTAAATAACCCGGTTATGACGAAGGGAGGGGGAGGACAGGGAGACTGAGTGCAAGTGAAAGACAAAGAAAGAGAGGGAACATAGAGAAGGATCGAGATAAACTGACAGTCTGACTGACAGAAGAAGAGAGCAATGAAGTGAGCGACATAGCGGCTGAGACGGGGGAAACTGTGTGCAGGGCAGGAAAAGGGGAAAAGGTAAACACACGTAATAACATAAACGGAGAGTGAGGAATGGCGAATGGTTACAATCAGCACTCATTAAATGGTCTCATTGAATTTAGCAGTTTTGGAATTTGATTCTGTTGTCTTGGAGACAATCTGTCTCATGTTCCCCACTTTATTGGTTTATTTCTCTTGACATACAGTTTCAGGGGATTTAATAACAACATCAGCAGTTAGCTTTGTTATTGATGGGTCTCTGTGGGCTACAAATACATTTCAAGTTAAAGCAGGTTATTGTGGCTCTCATTCATTATTTAGAAGATACAGTACTTATTCGCTATTAAGTAAGTCATAAAAGTTGTTTATGCTGTAGTCATTAGGTAATGATTAGTATTGGACTTTTTGGACGGCAACTAAAATTGCTTATATCTCTAGCATCAAGTATCAGATGCCTCTGCGATGCAGTGTCCCATTTAAATTGGGCATGCGCAGGACTAAGTATTATTTACTTATTCTATGATTAGATATTTTGTCAACATGATTCCCAAATTTAAACAATAATCTTGTTACATTTTGGACTAAATTGTTAAAAGCAGATGTAAAACTGTTTAGTGTTGTCCAGGAAGCATATTGTCACCATGACTTGAAAATGTTCAAACGATACTCAGCCCCAGTAATGACAAAAAACACACGGGACAGAGTTGTACCTTTTTGTACAGCACAACCACAAAAGGTACAACTCTGTCCCTTGTGTTTTTAGAGTGTGTGTATGACACAAAAGGAGTCTGCTCACTCTCTGTGCTCTTGTCCGTATACTGTATGTGTATGTGTGTGTGTTTCCTGCAGTGTGACAGAAAGGCTGGCAGGTCTGCAGACAGAGGTTTGACAGGCGTTTAATGAGGAAGCTCTCACAGGACACAGGCTTTGCACAAGTAACACACACACACACACACACAGATTGAGCAGTGGGGGGAAAGGAGGCCCCTTTGTTTGGCAGAAAAAACACCTCAACCCAATTTTAATGTGCCTACAATATACTTGCCTTAATTACACTGAGACCGCACTCTGATTTGCTTAGATTAGCTAATAAAACAAGGAACTAAACAAACCTGTTTAGTTCCCCAAACCACTGTTAGCTGCTTGTTGGAGACAGCCAGGGTTTTTTCGTTGCTTTGTATAAGCTTACCAATAACCTCCGATAACCCCTCTTCAATGGGAAATTCAAGGTTACATTCGAGAAGGGTAGTTTCAAATCCGACCAGGCATTAGTTAGGAGACCGTTGCTCTGAGCTGGAGTGAAGGTGAAAGCCAATTTCCCCTCCATCCAGTACAACAAGCTTTGGGTTGCCTCGGTTGTTGAGCTGACAAGTGTCCAAGTCATTCTGCTACCTGTCCGCTGTGAACCTAATACGAGCCTACCGGGAGGGGGTCCGAGTGAGAGGAGGTGAAGGCGAGGTGGATGTGCAATAGTGCCATATGGAGAGCAGAGACATAATGAGCAACTACATCTGTTGGCTTGGACTAAGCATACTTTGAATGGTCTTGGAACGTGCTAGGCACGGCTGAGGGAAAGCTAGCATTAGTGCTGTTCGTCAGTCATGTTTGAAGTGACTCATTTACATTATCGCACGTTGACCTTGCTATCAATTAGCATACAACACATGCTTGGCAGAAAGACTTTTAACTGTCCTAAAAAAACATCACCGCTGCAGCCAAGTGGACAGCGGCCATTTAGTCTCAGTGAGCAGAATACAAGCTCTGCAGAGGCCAGACGGGGAACAGTTTGTTTACCATCAAAAAGTGGACGCAGAATATTAGTTTGGGGATCATCAGTTGTAGAAAACCAACCAATAGCACAACACATAGTATGAATCATGGCTGGATGTAACATACTGCAAACCAAATAATTATGTTGGCTACTGAGCATTAGAGAGCAGATGCTTTTGGAGACATTGTCCATCAGTCAGCAAGTGTGATGCCAAGGCTGGAATGCCAGAGTGGAGTTGGCAAGGTTTTACAGGGTGGAAGGAGATGGAGGAGGGCAGGTGGTAGTCTATTATGTCTACCTGATCCCCTTTCGAACCAAAAGGTTTATGGGGGATTTGGGAGACCAGCTGTTGGCATTTAGAAAAGACAGGGAAATCTTTTGGGACAGAAAGGGAAGAGATGAGACACCAGAGAGTGTCAACGTGGCCCAACCAACAATTTCCATCTCAGGCCTCCGGCTCATACCAGTCTCTGTCCGTGAAGCCAGATCTCTATTTGTGGTAGTAATGATCCTGCATCAGGTCCCTGCGGTCAGAGCAGTAGCAGACCAGTGATAAAGATGAAGCGGGCTGCGGATCCCATGGTGCCTTTTAGAATAGTGGTACATTGACCACAAGCTCTCTATCTCATTGATCAGCCAGTTCAGAGAGAAAAAATGTTCCTGTCCTCCAGAGAGTCCTGTTCCCTGCTCCACTGCCCTATTTCAGAGCAAAATGTCTCTGAGAAAAAGAAAGAATTGCTTTTCCCCTGTTTGGCTGCTAGCTGTGCTGGTAGTATTGTAAGCAGTGACGATAAAGACAGAAACCACTCATTTGATTTGGGGAGCTGATTCAAGCCTCCTGATTAAATAAAGAAACATTTACCCGTAAATATTCTCTTAAATGCCCACAAAGTCAATGCTATCTGTGCTTATCAAGCTTGGAAAAAAATGTTTTTTTATCGTTGCATCCAGAATTTTCAATAGAGAGCTTTAATTGGATATGTGTTTTTTTCATTATTTGTTTACAATCTAACAGTGGACTTAGTCCAGTTCTGGGAATATAGCCAAATATTTGACTTACACTACTCAAACAAAACAGAGCTCAACTTGACACAACAAGATTGGCAAACAGTTAGCCAACAAATCTTGGCCTTTTAGTAAAAGACAAACATGTAAATAGGAAGACAAAAGACTGAAATATTCTTTAGTTTCACTTCAGAGAGGGAAAATGGCAGAGCATTAATTCAGTGAGCAGCTGGCAGAAAAGGATGAGCAATCCATGACAGTGGATTTGGATATGCACATGGCGGTTCTGCTGGTGCGGCCCTGACAAGACAGATCAATAGTGTTGTGAGAAAAGGGTCAGCAGAGGTGCAGACGACAGCTGTGATCCTCTAATTATGATCAGGCAGAGACAGGAGAGGCACCTGCGTTTTGTTTGCAAGCAGACTGAACAGATAAGAATCCTGTGCAGAGAGAGACTCAACTTCACACCCACATTCTTTGAATCAAATGATGCAGATTTGGGCACTTGTATGCACAGGCACCAAAACAAACCTTAAAAAAAAAGAGTTATGGTGTCATTATGAATTCGTCATCATCTGAATTAAACTAATTATGAATCATGTGCCATTTTATGCCTGGTGCTGTGGTTACTGTAGCTTGAGGTACTAAAAAGACGCTTCAGTATGCAATACATTTAATAAATGTGCAACAAACTGTGCATGTCTTCTACTGAGAGATTATGTATGTCTTTGAATAAATGTGGCCATTTACTGAATGACAGTTTAAAATACGTATGAGGGCGTGGCTGTTTGTCAATGTGACCCTGAAGATGATTAAGACTGACTTGACTTTTATTTAGCTTTAATTTTCTCGCCCTATCAAGCACTCCCCACGTGATCCTCTTCACACTAGGAAGATTAAATTGTCTACTTTATTACACTGAGAATTTTGAAATGACACTAAAGGGAGCAGCCATAGAAAATCTACTGACCTGTCACTAAGTAGCACTAGAAGTTTAGAAACTCTAGTTTGAGGCAAACAGTAAAGCCCTTCCAAAAAAGGGATGTAAATGTGAGAGGGATGATGCATCTCCACTTCTGAAACTTCTTCAGCAGAGTACTTGCCATAAAACCTGTTTTTACTGTCACTCCTGAGTCTAAGATTGAATTCCGAAAACATTCCACCACACAGACACAGGCAGGCAGATACAAATACACACACAAAGCTAAAATAAAAATTGAATCTAAACGGAGGAAGTCTTTGTATCTTTTAAAAAACACTGGAGGACAAATTTGATTGCTCCTTTCTTTGGATCCTAATGAACCCTAATGATGATAACGCATGTCGAGTGGAGCTTAAAAAAGGTTTAAATGAATGGGTGAAACCCTGAGTGTTGGGACGTGAACTGCATTTAGCTTCAGGCTAATGTCATATTGTGTTGAAAGTAGCAATAAAAAGCTAATTTGCATTGCATTTCATGTCTTCACATGTCTTTGTGGGGAATCTCAAAGAATACTAAGCTGTGAGTGTCTAAGAAATGCAGAAATGCTATTGAGATTTCAGAGGCCTTACTGCTCCTGCACTGCTACAGAATGAATAGGCAAGCTGCAACCTACATTTTCCAAAACGTACTATATATATCGCAGTGATGTGGGTGTTCCTCTTGCCGATGTTACTGCACTGAGAAAAATGCAATCATCTCAGCTTAATTAATGACATATGTCACTTGCTGACAACACAACGTTTATTTTGCCTGGAAAGCGTTTGAGTTTACATATAGTGGCTTTAAAGCCCAATTACAGTGGAGAACTGAACCATACACTGACCCCCTGAGCAGAACAAGACTGACGCAGCCAAACTAATACCACTACGCACTTGAGATTCAGCATGATGGAGGGTGATTATAGGGAGTGGCAGAAAGAGAGAGAGGGAGCAGGCTTCTGAATACTACTTTCTATTCGTTTTCTTAACAATGGCAGATCTTGACCTGGTAGTCTTCTATAGCTTGTGTCTGAGTAAAAGTTGGAGAACGGAAATGACAGGAAAGAGACAGGTGGAGGAGGTGAAATGAGAAAATAAGGAACACGAGGCGACAGGAGAGAAAAGAAAAGAAGAAAGAAAGAGGTTAGGATAAGAACAAAGACAGTGATGAGAGCTGAGGCTTGTGTAAGGTCAGTAATAGCAGATATTAGAGGAGGGACAAAGGTAGAGAGGGTGGAAATTGGTTAAAACTACAGTAGGGTGAAAGGGAAGGAGAGAAGTAAATAAGAAAGAGGAGAATAGTGTAAATCAAAGCAGCAAAGGGCAGGTGTTTGCAATATCGACAGAAGAACGAAGGTTGTTCATTAATGCTCTGTGTGAAGATTCTCCTCAGTTTAAGAAAAAAAAAAGTAGCATTTTCAGCAGGGGAAAAGACAACGAACAGTCATTGTGGTGTTTGGCACATCTTGTTGAATTTCCAACACATTCTCACTCCAAACTGGTCAAATAGCATAGTGCCGCATGGTTGGTGCCCGTTGGCATTGGAGATTGATTCGCTAGGTATGGTGTCCTTTCAAAATAAACTTCTGTCTTCACAGAGATTAAGGTCAGGCAACAAAACCACTTAGTTAGGTTTAGGAAAAGAGCATGGTTGATGTTAACTTAACTCACATGGCACCAACCTCACTTCCTAATTAATACCGACTCACGGCACCAACGAGTGAAAAATGAGTCACCTGACCAGCGACTATTGAAAACGCTTACTTTTAGTTTTGCGTGGGACACAAATTCAGCTCTCCTGGAAAAATGTTTTGTGTTTCTTTGTGGTTTACTGTAGCTACCCATTGTGGCAAAATCCTGTAGAATATTCATGAGAGATAAAGAAAGACAAATAAAATGATGCTTAGTCCTCTTTTTTATCACAAATAACACTGACATTTGCAGAAACAGCATTACAAAGTTTACAAAAAACACAATAAGAAATCGTAATTCAAGGTCCACTTAGTAGCTTTTTATACACCACCTGCAGTTATCGTGAAGGAATGATGTGCCGTTAAAAGCTGTAGAAAAAGCGAGTGGAACTGAACTTTGCTTAAGCACGTTAGTTGGGAAAGAATCCGTCCTGCTAATCCATGTAGCAATCTGTTAGACATTAACACACGTAAACAAAGCACCAGTTGGTGTTAAAGGATCATTTTGGTTATTTTAAACAAAGTTACTTGAATTGCTGGAGATTGCATTGCCTGAAGCTAAATAAAGCTATTCTGTAGCTGATAAAACTTTAAACACAGTGATTGCTGATTAAAAGAAAATTAAAACTATATCATGCAATGATGTGCAACAGTGCATGAAATTTGCAGCTAATGAAATTATCAACCAATCAAGAATCAAAGGATTTAATTAATATTTAATTATTTTCAACTCACAATATTTAGTTGCAGTGTTTTCCTTCACTGCTGCAGTTTATATTACCATGAAACTATTCATTAATGGATCACCTATTACAAGTTACATTTTTAAAATGTGACAGGAACATGTATTCTATTTTTGCCATCTTAACAGACTAATTAGTTTACATGATCTAACCAGGCAGGGTATTTTTTTTTTTTCATCAGTGCAAATGGTTATCACAATAAGACAATGAGCATGGTCATCAAGGTAGAAAAAAAATCACAAAAAAAAAAAATCAATCTGTACTCTCCTTTTACTGGGTACTACAGAACAGGTGCAACATTTGGATGATACTGGTGTCCACATGTGTGAGACCAAAGCTGAGCAGTAGTTGGCTGTACATGAACAGGATAATGTGGTGTACTGGCTTCGCTGTGAACAACCGTGGTGCAGTGTCTGAATGGGAGATGGTCTAAAGAGAGCACAGCAACCGTGTAAATGGTCTCTCGCCAAAGAGGATTTGCTGGTTTGGCTAGTTGGCTTTTCAAGTCACAAAATGCAATTCCACGCCATGTGTAGCACTGAGCTACTGGACAACGAACCCATTTAAATCAGTTTGGACAGCTCCACACACACACTGAAGGCAAACACAGCAGGCTGAGTGTCTGGGCATGTGACTGGACGAGCAAATGAACACAGATCTGTGGGAAAAGTGAGTGAGCTCATGAATGCCTCACGATAATGACTATGAAGCACTGGACCTGCAAAATCCTTTTCTTTGAGAGCATGAAGGAAGGTTTTCAATTTTTTTCAGTATCCATTCACGGGCAATCAACTCTGCCTCAGCTTTGTCTGATGGCCCTTTTCAACAGTTGCTTCTGTCTGGCCATGTGGGGCAGTCCTACAGAGTTCATTTGCCTGCTAATAAAGTAATCTCAAGAAATACGATTGACTCCAAATCTTGGAATTAAACTCAGAAAGGAAGGCAACAGATTCATTTTTACTGGGACTGAATGAGCCTTTCAGCGTTACCTCAAACACTGGTGCTCACGAAGCAGCAAAAACACTATATCGGAGTAGACAGGAGAGAAAGGGGCGGAAAATGAAATGGGGAGAGTGTCTGCGACGAAGTAAAGGAAAGAGAAAAACACAGAGAACCGTAAAAGCAAAAATGATGGAGCACTTGAACAGCTGGACATAACTGATGCTAGAGTTGCAAGCACTTTTCTGATTATTCAAAGCATTTTCTAGGTAAAAGTGGGTAGGAATTGCCTATGTGGGTTTCTGTGTGTATGCGTCTGTGTGTGTATGAAAGCACAAATCTCTCATTATTGTCTGTCTCCAGGGCTTGAGCTATACAACTGACCCCCAACCTCAATCCAACGAGCTCTTTGTTTGCCCGGTGGACCCCCAAGTTCACCTTTAAATCCAACCTGAGTACCACCACCCGACCGAAATGCAGGTTTGTAATCTTTCTGTTGAAAGCAGATGGCTTTACAAGCCTAAAACAACCCCTGGACATCCGACAGGACATTCATATTCATGACCTCTTCTTACACGTTTGAATCATTGCGGACTGTGTTTCCCCTCTTTAGCAGACACAAAGCTACTGTTTCATCCTTTTTGGATAGAGAGGAAGTTATGGGTAAAACAATAGCATTTAAACTGAGCTGAAGGTGGCTAAAAGCAGTGGGATAAAAACGGAATTCAGATTAAATATTTGGCACATTTTCATCACTGACATTTACTCAATTTAGTTTGAAAGCTTTCTGTTGGCTAATGGCAAAACAAGCTTAGTCCAAGGCTTTGTATGGAAATAACGAGAAGTAGATTGCCAATGGAGCCTTGCACCATTCTGAATGGGGGGTGATATGTCCTTGGTCTATTCCTTCATATCTAAGTCATTACTTATAAATAAGAATCATATTTCTTTTCAGGAAACAAAGCCACAACAGGAGGATTCACAGGAAACAAAGCACTAAGAAGAACACTGCAGTGCACACTCCAGCTATTCTGGCGGGCTGCAGCAGCCAGCGGACGAGCACCTGTAAAGCAGCAGGAGCCTCTCAGCCAAAGCTCCAGTTAATGTTTCTCATTAGTCCATATTAATCTAGCCTTCCTCCTAATCCTGACCCCAAGGTTTGCTTGCCACGATGCACAAGATGAAAACAGACTACCAACATGATGCACATTGTCAACCCCTTCTCTGCAGTAGCTGTTTTTATATTAGTCACTATTACTGTGAAACCCAGATGGGCTCAGACCCACTCCCGTGTCACCCCGGTGGAAGTAGCCTCTGCAGCAGCAGTGGAGCCCGGGGAGTGATTGATGGGGACTGGTAGATGATGTGCTCAACACCTAGTGGGGTCTGTCAGCTGCAATATTGCTGCCAGTGTCCCAGGCAACCATCCACCGGAGTGCCAACATCTGTGGCCTCACGCTCACAGTGAGGGATTAGATGGTCAAAGTATTGTGTGCGCGCCACACACACACACACACACACACACACACACACACACACACACACACACACACACACACACACACACACACACACACACACACATCCTTCTCAAGCTCTTACAGTTCAGGGTGACCTGTTTTCACCATTTATGGACAGATATAGTATCACAGACCAAACCACAATTACACTTATTTTCTATTTTGAGTTGTCTAATAAAGAACCACTTCCATCAAATATGATTAAAAAAACATTTATGGTCGCTTTATGAAGTGACTTTGGTGCAAAAAGACATGTCTGTTTTGCTTATAAACCTCTTAATAATGTCAGATGACAACAGGACTCCATTTGGGTTTGTTCTTCTGCTTTGGATGCTTTTTCTGTGACAGGCGTTGAAAGGTAACATTAGGCACGAGTACCTGTTAGCATACACCAGCCTGCTGAGTACAAGTTTATATTATTTTACGCTACTTTCAACTTCTGCTCCACAACACTATATTTTACTTTTTGCCCTACTACATTTTTTGAATACCTTTAGTTACTACTTACTTAGAATTACATTATCTACACAAAAGATAATCAACTAATACATTATGATATACACATGCGATCCACTTTTACCAACAGCAACATAAAAGTAATGTAAACATTAATGCATCCCTAAATATAATCCAGTGATATATAATTCTGAAATGGGTGATTCTGCACAATGAGTACTTTTATCTTTGGTAATTTCGACAAGTATATTTTGATGCTAATACTTTTAGATAAGTAAGATTTTGATTGCTGGACTTAGACTTGTAAAGTAAAAAGTCTAATGCGAATAAACCCTTTAACTAAAAACACTTCATAATGCAATAAATAAAAAGACTATATGATTAATATCTGCTGTTTCATCCTAATTGTGTTTACATTGTGCTTGACAGGATCTCCTGTATCGTAATGCCACAGTTATTGTGGGTAATGTGTCATGATGTGCTGTTTTGTTAGTAACAACACCCTACCACTGATAGACCCTTCTACAATTTCGAAACAATGATGATGTACGCAAGTGTGCACACGCAGTTTGTCAATGGAAGTATGGTTCAGCCCAATAGCTTGTCAAGCTATAAAATACATTCACCACTAAATATCGCAAATGTAACCTAAACAAATTGACTGAGCGGGTAGAATACATTGGCAAGAGGCCTAATATTTAGTGGCCAGATATATACTTATATTTGTTGGAGAAACCTAACATGTAATGTTACACCAGCGAGAAATAACGAGCATACAAGTCACTAGATCCTTAAAAGTATGTTATCTGTGGTCATTTACACGACGTCAAATACCATGACTCGGACTGTATTTAGTTTAAAAGTGGGCGCTACAAACACAAGGATTTCTGATCAGTCCAGTTAGTGATAGTCAACACGTTACATACAGTAGCTTGCAGCCATCGACGCGGCAGGTTGTTTCAGTTCAACAAGTAACTGTGTTACCCTGTGACTCTGTAGATGCGACAATGGTTGCTCGTAGTGACGGCAGCTGTTAAAAACACAATCGGATCATGTAGGTGTCTTCATAAAAGCCTTCAATTAATCCTAAATACATACTCATCATGTCACGGTTTTGGGTTTTGTTTCGTTGTTTTTTCTGTTTTATTTAGACTTTCTCTGCCTCTTGTGTCCTGTGTTCACTTCACTTCCTGCCCTTGTCTGTTTTCCCGCCTGTGTGACTGTCTGCCCTGCCCTTGATTGGAACCCTCCTGTGTCTAATTACCTGCACCTCCCAGTATATTTAAACGCTGTGCGTCCCCGTCTCAGTGTCAGATCGTCTTTGTTTCAGCCTCAGTCATTTCCTCAGTCAAACTCTCCGGTTCAGGTGCGATTCCTCAAACCTGTTTTTGTGTCTTCTGTGAATAGCTCGTTACATTATTAGTCTTTTGTTTTTGACTCTTTAGTATGCGTGTAAATTCTGCTGGATGCCTGTTGCCTTTTATTTTTACAACATTCAGTCTCTGCTGTGTGATCTCTGTGCTTGAGTGTTACTCTGTTCATCACACATCAGTGTTTATCTACTGCAACCATTTACGTAAGTTACTATGAGCAAACACAAATACCAGTTAACTTCAACACCCGTTGCTCTGAAACGGTTGTGATCCTGTCCAGACATTTTGATGCAGGTAACAGTTGTTATTCATTATTTAAAGCCTGCCCACTGGTCTGGATGGCTGAGACAACATGAGCATGCATAATGTTGTAACATTGTCTGTAAAAGGGCCTAGGCCATGGTGACCAGGGCCATTACCCAGTCATCCCCTTCAGAGTGATCATGACAAGAGCAATGTGACCTTGTCTGCTAAACAAAACACACACACACACACACACACACACACACACACACACACACACCAGGAGCTGACTTCCCTGATTTGTACACCTCAAGTCTGAGATTGGGGACCTAATCAGTGAAATCAGCTGATGTTCCGTTTGGTTGGAATCAAAATCTGCACACTCGGCTCTAAATAGCATCCTGGTAAAGACCACTGACTTAGACTGTCAGTTTTTAATCCTGATCCTCAGGAAACAAAACTGCTACGACTGCTGGTTTTCCTACTGTGCCTTCCAGGTATTCAATAGTCCTCGTCTTGATGACTAGAATGAAAACCAGCAGGGTCCTGATGACCACAACTGTTAACCATTGGGCTCGACTATTCCATGAATTTCCTGTCAACCTAAAAATTGTTCTTAATGCATTTTATAGAGGATCAACGTACATTATTCTGAAGGTTTTCCCCTGGGTGTTTGTATTTGATGTCTATTGTCAAGACAATTATGTGTCCAAAAATGTATTTGTGTTTTTTCATATCAGAATTCCACATTTCTTCCTGTAAAGTGACTGAATATCTTTTATGACTCATCCTGCACTGTGGGTGGACTCAACATCTCATCTAATACCATGTGATTATAAATGTTTGGGGCAACACCACCAACTCTGTTTATGTGAAAGCTGCAGATCTAGTAAACTAACGTTAGAAGTATTAACGTATGTTGGGAGTGAATTTGGTTGACAGCATTTTAAGAGCATTGCCAACATCACTATAGAGTATATGTTCTCTCCACTTCAAAAGGCTCAGATATTCAGTGTGTTCTCGTTCTTTTATTGGTGGTGAAAGAAGAAGGAAGCGGTGTCCTTTGAAACTGTAATAAGTTTTTCCTGTTGTAACTCTTAGGTGAGAAACATGTCACAGCACATTAAACTATATACATTCCAACTAAATCAAAGAAGAAACACTTTTCACAGAACCTGCATGGATGACTTGCTTATCGGCTAAAATGCTCAGTACTGTCTAGTTGTTTATTAAGATTGACTATATATGCAAAAGGCAATGATGGAATTGGAAGAACATTTACTCCAGGACAAATTTGAGGTACTTTACAAAGTATTAGTATGTCCATTTAATACTACCTAATACTTTTACTACACTAACCAACAGTTTTTAACCCTCATCCTACCAACTGAGGTATCATTTGTTTCAGATCTTATATCTTTATTTTGTCATTACAATTTTTCACGACTGTCATCAATTTGTTTCTAATGACTCCATGTCATTGTTTTAATTTGTTTTAATCAGTGCTTTTTAAATAATAATTTTAAATACCAATGTATTGGGTTCCTGGGGGACCCTAGTCCAAAGCATTCAATTATGGTCTATGCAGTTTTAGATACAATATTATAGCTAGATTAAAATCCTAATTTAAAGTATCAGACATTAACAGGGGAGTCGGGGCACTCTGTCATTTTGAAGTAGACAGATGCAGCAGACAAAGATTTCTTTATGTGATCGTCTCTGCCTATTTTAATTTGACAGAATATGCACATTGTACTGTAACATTTAAAAAATAATGTTAAATATGTTGATGAGCGTTCAAATTGTTGAAAGCTAGTTCCAGCTGTGATAAATGTATCACAACATTGTTATTGTTAAAATAAAAATGTATTTTACAGAAAAGTCAGAATTCAGTGTTTCACAAAAGATGGATTAGAAAATAAGAATACAAACACGAAAGGGAAAGAGCTGAATAGCTGCGCTTGACAATGGAGTGCAGCTCTCGATGTAAAACTCGTAGGTGTCATACCCTTCAAAAAATACTTGAACCCAACATCAAATAATATCAAACGCCCTGTGCAAATGTTTTTACGAAGCTGTAAAGTTATGTGTGGTAAGATATTGCATGCTGTTCTCCAGATATTGCAGCAGTACTCAATTATTAGAAGTTATTAGAACACTACATACAATTCAGACTTTGGTGTCAGTACTGGCCAAGGCTGGATGCAAATGACTGCTTAAAGAAGTGTACGTGATACGTGGGAAAGGACAAAGAGTAACTTAACATGACAGCAGATCTTATAATCCTTCTATCTGTGGCAAATATGGAAGACAGGCTGAGCTTTGAAGTATTCTGGTCATCCAAAGTATTGCCTTATTCACTAGTGCATAAAAGAACATTTGGGGAAACTGTGAATCTTTAGGGTTAGTATCAACTCCTTGGAGACTATACGGTATGTATCACTTACACTCACAACTCAAAATGCATTTTTTCTCTTTATGGGTTCTTTTATATTCATAAGGTGTTATTATCATAGTCAGTGTTTCAAAGCAGTCAGCCCCACAAGCCAATGCCGCCAGAGACTTTTAGCAGCAGGGAGTCCTGGTCTGTCTACTACTACAACAGACTGATGTCTCATTAGAAAGACAGGCTGTACTGTACCAGAAGACAATTATAGAGACTCGAAGGGTAATGGTACTTCCTCTAATTGTCATGCTGACCAAATTCATGCAGTTAAAAAGGCGTCTTCTCTGTGGACCAAATCCAATTACAGCACGGGGAATATCAGAACAACACGAGTGAAAATGATCGGTGAACTGAAAGAAAGGTGGCAGGTAGTTTTAAAAACCTGCAGAAGTTCGTACACGGTAGATAATAGAGAAGCTATCACTGTGCATTCACTTTCATAATCTAAAGAGTTTTCTACAAATAGTGTAAACAAAGTGTATCAAATGTAATAAACATCCCAAAGCACTGCAGTAAAACCATCACAGACACATTTTTCAGATTTATAATTGATTCTGATCTGGTTTATGGTTTTGTATAATGCGCTCTGTCTCTTGACATCAGACAGCATAACACACCATGTCAGAGTTCAGACAAGCCAATTAGCGTCCAACTGGGATCCATTTGCATGGAGTCAAGCTCCGAAGCCAAATCCACTCATTCAGGTTTTATTTCCTACTACATCTCAACAGTGCCCAGCCCCTCCCTGCTAAGAGGACATAATGAGGCAAACCTCATTACACTTTCCTTGAATGAGCAGCTGATGTATCACAACATCCCAGGCAGAACAACAACAACAAATGCTATGAACCCATAAAACAAACTAAAGAAGAGTGTGTCCTTTATACACCTAATTCCAAAACAATTCGGAATGAAAATTATTAATTTAGCAGCCCACCGACATTTTACATGTTCTGAATCATGGGCCTAGTGAAAAGGGAGAAAGTCAACCCTTTTCGCAATCATTTCACTAACAAGTTGGATTTCATTGCCCCTCAATCTCTGATAAACCACACAGTTGCTAACAAGCATATTTCCAAACTCTGTATTTCTGCTTGCACTGTGAGCAACATGGGCCCGCAGCTGCAGGCCAGTTGGATGCATAAACTCACCTCCTTCTCTCCACAGATATTGCTGATGATGGAGTTGGAGGCCGGACTGGCAGAGGGGCCGAGGACTGCCACAACGCCTTTCGACATGATCTGGCACACTGACAGAAAACAGAGAGGGGATGGAGGGTAAAATAAGGATTGAGAAGGGAAAGGAGACGGCAAGAGAGCAAGTCAGTCAGCCAGTGCTATCCAAGAAAGTAAAGTACAGGCTTTCTTGAAGAATCTGAGTCATTTAAAAAAAGGCCCTCTTCAGCCAGACGTTAATGGATGCACATGCTGACTATCTCAACCTCTAAACAGATAGTGGCCTGAGCCAGCGCTTCTACTGTCTCAAGGGAACCTGAACCTACATGCGTTAATGAAACCTTCTCAAGGCCAAATACATTTGTCCATGTTTAATATGCCTAACGTGATGCACATATAGAAAAATCCAATAGATCCTGCCAATGAGAGTTTAAAAGCGTGCGGGAGGAATTGATAGTCATATAACAGACTTTCACACAGAGACAGAAAGACATGGAAATGGGAAGAGACAGACAGATAAACAGAGTGACAGTAAGAGAGGCAGAGACAAAAATAGTGACAGACAGCAATATCTGGAGGCTTAAAACATGAAATCTGGTATTTCAACATTTACACATGAATGCCATAATATCCCCAAAAGTGCCACAGGCATCCCATCTTGTTTTTCACATTTTACATTTACAAGGACTGATTTAAAAGCTTTACCTTTGGGTACCAAAACATATCTTTAGACATTTCAGGGAACCTGAATCGTACTCTTCTCTGTACACAGGCCATATGCATTAATCTCCCCATACTGGAAAACAGAATGTCATTTCTCGTGAGTTTATAATCCTTGGCTTCTAATTAAACCGCTACAGTCAAAATGATGTGAGGTAGACACAAGTACAGTCACTATGTACTGTTCATGTGTGTAAACAAAATCAGTGTGCACGATGATGATTTGGTGTGGGCTACTGGGGCAAATGCAGAGCATTAACCAGCTGCGTGTGTGGAAAAAGGCAGGGGGGGGGGGGGGGGGGGGGGGGGGGGGGGGGGGGG
>NW_022280054.1:2910653-2964237 GCF_004355925.1 Anarrhichthys ocellatus | reverse complement strand
GGTTTTGAGCTGGTGCGGTGAATCCAGAGGCAGTGAGTCGAATGATTAATAAGTAATCCCTTAGTCACCCATGGGGCCTGCAAGACATGAACACACTGACACCGTACACAAACATCCACATGTATACACACATTTACAGTACATGCTCACACATTTGCACCTGTCTGCATGGCTTCACCAAATTCTAAAGCTGAATGATTTGACTGTCAGCCAACATGCTCCTGGCCCCTGTGACACTTTGATTTGCTCCCTCTTTTGCACAGCTAGCATGTGTGAGAGACAGAGAATGTGCATGCAATGCCTGTGTCAGAACTCTACCCGCTCACCAAAGTTTATTTGTTACTCCCTGGACACTGATGTTCAATAATGCTGTGAATTGTCAAGAGCAGTACTGTGCCTCTCACCGCGGTCAAATTAAGGTCAGAGGGTCGGCTGAAATCCCTATTCTCAGCTTGACATTGATTTTCACAGATCAATACCAAGCTATTCAATAGCTGGTATTGGAACCTTGGAATGGAGGGCTGTAATGAGTTTGACTTGTAAAATGATGACAAGTTTTGCTGGTTAGAAGAAGGTGCCCAGAGAGCTCAGTGTTCTGCAAATACAACACAAGCAAACAAAGAAACATCTGCACCAACTTGACGACACATGTGCAGCATTTAGAAAAAGTGCTGCAAGTACCTCACGACACAATGGAAACTGTTTCTTTGAGATCTTAATGGTTTAAGATTTTCATGGGATTAAAATGCTGACAGTTGGCCATCAGTTTCCTAAGGAAGCACCAAAGCAAAAGCACTAACGCAAACATCTCAGTGTGTAATGTGGCTTTATAAGCTATACATAACAGTGAAAGAAGTCTGGTCACGTTGACTTTCCTGCCAGTAAAAGCAGCAAGCAGTCCAGGGGGTCCTCCATTCAGAAGCTGCGTACAACACAGGCAGGAGTTGGTGCTTGAAGGGTGGGGGAGGGACTTTTCTGGGCAGGTATAGCGGCCCCTCTGTGATATTTCCATCTAACTGCAGCCACTGATCCATCCCTAATCCAATTCCTGCCTCCAATTACACGTACACACACTTCCACACACAAAACAATTGCACAATGTACACACGATCCAGCATGCACACACCAACACATGCTACTTTACACACACACACACACATACACAAGCAGAGAAAGAAACACACACACACACACACACACACACACACACACACACACACACACACACACACACAGAGGAACCACATTTAAGAAGGGTTTGAAGTAAACCAGGCAGAGAAACGAATACAGTTGTTGTGGTAAGTGAAGCGGTGTTCCCATGGATTAAGCGGCACCACTGAGGCTCTTGGGTTTGTGAAAGTGGGAATGTGTTGTATTGAAAATCAATGCCCACACTTCTTGTCATAGCTGTTTATATTGGTTGTTTTCTGCGGACACATGCTGTGCTGTATTGATTGTGGAGAGTTTTCATTCATAAACAAAACAAAACAAAAAAACATAATAAACACTGAGGTGTGAGGCAACAAGTCACCACCTAGTACACAGATGTTCTGGGTAGCAGTGAAGTGGAAGCATTGATACAATTAATAACAAATACTCTCGCTCGTGTTAATGGAGTCACCCTCAGTGAAGCATTTGTCACATCTGTGTGACAAATTACTGGCAACCTCTTTCTGTAATGGCCCACTTAAACAGGTCCACACACCTTTCTGTTGAAGGTCATCTGTTTTGACACACTGCAGATTAAGTCATTTTAAATTACACTCCTTTATACATGTCTCTTTTTGATCTGCCTTGCCACAGTAGGGTGAAAGTTGACAATATACAGTCACAGAGAACAAAATACAACCCAGCAGACAAATATAACCACATCATTTCACGTCTGCAGCTATCAAAATGTGACAGCTCATTTTGCGTTCCTGCTCCACAGTCAGTCTGCTATCTATTTTCAATAATTTCTTTGCTTCTTTTTGACCAAAAATGTTGTTAAACCAGACAGACTTATCTCTGTGCACTTGAGGGAAGCGTGAAAAGAAGCCAGTAGGGGGAATTGAAATGACAGGCTTGTTGATTTTAAAATGAGAGACACTTTCTATATCTTTTTTCTCAGTCAGCATATTGACCAAGAGACCCACACCAATTCATTGGCGTTACTTACTTGTTTCCCCCATCTCATATCCACTGTCTCTCAGCAGTTCAAAGATGTCCACCTCCAGCTTGCCCGTGGTGGAGCGGTTAGTGCTCCTGTTGATGCTGTCTTTGGCCAGCGTGATGGCTAAACGCTCTCCTCTGCTGCACTCCATAGGGTCGTCAAGGATGGCAGCTGAGAAGAAGGGAAGGGAAAGTAGCGATGGTTGGTGAGGGTGAAAGGAATAAAAAAAACATCCACACTGGTAACTGCTGTTTTTCGACATTAAAAGAAGGTAACCAATGTGGCCCGTGATCATTCAATTTGAGAATGCATCATGCATTTAAAGCTGCTCCCAAGTTGTATAGATTTATTAGTACTAATACTTGACATTTTGTGCACACTACTCTCCATTAGTCTAGAGTGCTTATGGCATGTATTATGTTAATAAACCCAAACACTTTGTGAGCAGCTTTTACTGGGTCAAATCTACTTTTGTTCTAAAAGGGCGAGTGCTATTTAATGTAAATATCCGGTCTGTATGATGAACGTTTGGAAGCAAAAAAGCTTTAAAATCTTAAGAGTGCTGCAGCAATGTAAATTCATAACATACTGGTATTTTCAAGAGCACAGCAGAAATATACATTCTTAACATGCTGTTTACTGCAGCAAAAGCACTCAAACATTTGTCAGTTCTTTATCTTTCACAGAGGCAGTGTAGGAACTCCAGACACTGCACAGAGATGCTACACTGTTTACATCTACAGTAAGATTCAATCAATCTGCCACAGAAGCATTAAAGAATGATGAGAGAACATTATATACTGATTATGAAAGAATCTGATACCGGTCATGTGTTCTAAGGACAATTATAGATAGACTGGATGTAGATAATGCACTCTTTTCATTTTCGAAGAAAAAATTATGTAATTCCATTCCTTCATTTAGAAATGATTTAAATCATTCCATTATGCATGATAACTATGGCGTGGTATATTCGTATGCACTTTCTAGATACTGTGGCAATAATAAAAGATATTCAATAGAATGATATGCATTTTTATTCAAACTGTATTCTGCGACCTTTCACCCTTAAAAGCCTTGCGTAGCATTGATGCTTCGCTCGACATATTTCTACAAAATAACAAATAACCTTGGAAGCGTATATGAGAGTGAAAAGCTTTAAATTGCGCCTGAACCGTAAGATTCTCAATTTAAGATTATGTACGTCTGCGTGTGCGTGCGTGCGTGCGTGTCATCATGGCAACATGTGGACCTGGAGACACCCTCTGTGGAATTAATCACCACAGAGGCGGGCAGGTGTGTATATGCCGTCTGTCTGTGGACAGATTTTGTGACTGTGATAGCCTTGCAACAAAGCAAGATGCAGTCACACAACTGTACAGGTATGTAGCTGGGATCAAAACGAAGGCTGTCCGAGCAAGATCACTGACGGTCTTGGCCATTACCAAAATGTAATAGATAAATGCAATAATTTAAACATTTCACATTAAGCACTATATTAGGATTCATCCCGACTGCATCATACAACAACCAACATTTATACGAACTATAACATACGAAAATCTGCAGGTTGAGTGTTGTAACCTCAAGCCTATTCATATCATATCATTATATTATATTCCTGGTGTGACTTGATGTAATTATAGCCCACACACACCTATCATATAGGCATAGATGTGCAGAACTGCATACAGAGCTGGGACTTGCTGATCACACAGTCGAATAAACAACAACCAGCTCTAGTTTGTAAAGATGAGACAAATCCACTCATCTAATATCATCACGGGGAGTCGCAGCAATATCTAAAATGAATTGAAATGCTTTGCTCAGAAGCAGAGAGTAGCAGTGACAGTTCATCTGAGGTTGCACGTGTCTCTCTGTCTCATTGAAAAGCTGTGAACAAAGGACATATTAATGTCATTATGCAGTTAATGGACCCACTCGTGATCATGTACAGGCACGTAATGCTTTGCAAGTTTTAGATTTTTTTTTTTGGATGAAACTCAGCCTCATAAATATTCATCTTTCAGCGCTGTAGACTTCTCTCTGTCCGAGGATGAACACTTCAAATCCAGAGGAAAACCCTGTGATTAAGATTAATGTCTACACAGCAGCAAGTTTTAAGTGTGGTTTCATCATGATTTCTTGTCAAGATCACGACTAAAATATTAGACCTCTCTGATGTGTAATTTGACCATTGCCATGTCTTACACCCGAACATATGTAACATCCTTGCACTAAGTCTGCTAAAATCAATATCTTTATATTAATAGTGGATCAAATGACTACATGTACTGCATATGAAAGGGGTCGCTAGTCGAGACAAAGCCACAGAGGATCATTGATCGATGCTGCAGTCTATGAAGCGCTGTCTTTCAGCTCATCGTTTTGGTTTTGTGGCCACACAACTTCACTGTGTTAGTTCACTCTCACTGCTCTTGTCAGCATTTTTGGCCAATTTTACAGCCCTGTTGAACGCTACCTATCAGCACACACAGCAGTAAAAAAGAAACAAGTTAGTTAATAACACTGATGTTGTTATGGAAATTGTTTAAAAATGTTATCCTTCTTAATTTGTGGCGCTGTATGAGATGAATGGTAATGTGATGTTCTTTTATTGGGCTGGGCACCATATGGTTCAGGACACTGAAATAAACAAATCAACCCATTAGCCATTAGGTGCGGCACACAAACAGCTCTTTAGTCAGGGGACTTTGCATTATAATTAATCAATGCGCAATACTGTGTCTGCAGTCATAAGTATTTCCTATGAAGTCTGTCTCTCTGAGAACATGTAAATGTATTTCATCACTTTTGTATTGTCCTGTCATGTTTCTTCTGTATGTTTTATTTTCTGTAAATCTCATTCATTTCAGACCATTTTCCTTGAGAATGAAAAAAAAGTGAAATATCATCTTTCCCAAATCAGAAATAAAAATACCAATAAAATGTAGTGAATAATAACTTACATGCCTTTGTATCCACACAAGTAGGTGGGCGCCAACTAAATAAAAAGCATAGTTCTGACATATCTTGGTCTCCCAGGTGTTGACATTTGGTTGTGGTCAATATTTGACAGCTGGCAAACTAGCGAGGCTGTTTACACAGAGGGAAGACATGAGCTGGCCCTTGATCCATTGAAACCAATCAATGAGTAGCCCAGAGGTACGCTGAGGCGTAGCAGGCTGTGGACTGTATAAGGCAGGCTCTCTGAAAAGTAGGTATGAAATGAGAATTCCTCCGAGGTAACGGCCCATAGCACAGGAACACGATGTCATGAGGCTTTTTACTGTAGCATCTCTAACAGATGTGACCCTTGTGCAAACACGTCAATCTCTGGCTGACCGTAATAATGGCACCCTTTAACAAGACTGTATAAACTCTACGAACGGTGTCATTCACAACAACAGTACTGTCTCAAAAGATTGAGAGCCCGTATTACATGGAACATTTATAACTTAAAAACGCCACTTACTGCACTTTCCTATCTTTCTCTCTGCTCACTCATTCCGAGTAGACACATCACAAGGGGCAGGGAGGTCTGTGAGGTGTGTGTTTCGGGACAGAATGAAGAATTGCTGTTAAATGTTAGTCAGAATCAAAGCACTCGGATCACAACATGTGTCAAGGGTCCTGCTCTGCGAAAATTGGTAACGGAGCCCTATTGTAGAACACTAAAGGAAGGTCCAAACAGAGGCTTGCATTGCCTTACTGAGCAAGTGATGCTTTTTGTGACACAGTAGCTTGAAGTATCTCGGGAAAGAGGCAGCCAAGGGTAAAAAACTCATTATCCTTTTGAAAGATCTGCTGGCTTCTCTATTAATTCAATGCCCGCATCTCTCTTTCCATCAGACCAAGTGCTAAATGCAGATCAAATGAACTAGTGCTTCGCCCACTGTACAAGGTAATTAATGGTAATGTCCTCTCCAACGTGTAGGCTTTGATTGGGGGAAAAGCCATCTGATAGGGAAAGTGGGGGAAATAGTTCAGAGAGACCTTTGATCAAATAAAGCTATATGGATACTATTAAGATCGATTTAGCATGGCGCTCATTTGAATTGAAAGTTAGTGTACGTGTTCTCAATGGTTATATTACCTTTTGCCTGCTCCTCTTGTCTTAGGTAAAGGAACTCATCCATCTACTTTAGTTATTTCAGTTATTTTTGCCATGCCAAAGACTAAGTTTAATGTTTTATTCAAAACAGTAGCTTCTTTGTTCTTCTGTTTTACATGATATTTTGTCATCTATATATGAGAAATCAGCTTTTCTTCAAATTATGTCAACTACTCTACACTCAGAGAAATATGTGGCCCATTGTGTGAGAGCAGTGCAGAGCGGCAGCCGTGAGCCAACCAGTGAGGTACACTCACATGCATTATACTACACTATGTCAACAAAGCAAGGAGAAGCTCAGATAACAACACACATCAGGTAAACAATACTCCACACTATCGTTACATAGCAAATAATTGTTTGCTGCTATATTAATGTTCAAATATAATATTGAGGTATTAGCAAGAGCACGCTAGATCAAAACAATTATCCAACCCAATAACCCAGTGGTGTCTCTTTTCCAATGAAAGTAGCAAGCTGTACTAATTAGCTCAAAAGTTGCTAAATCTAGCATGAGAGTCTCCACGTCGGCAACACAGAGAGCAGGTCCTTCCATGCCTCCCTCCAAGGCCACTCTCCGAAAATCTTCATTACGAATGTAGACACATCATAATGAACGTTACTATTGAAAATATTATGGTTAGCTAGCATCTTGTGGAAGATTATGAATGCATGGGCAGAAGAAGCGCTTTCAGTCAGATAGGTTCAATCATTACATTCAGGCCGGCTGAAATAATTGGACAGGCTTCTTACAGGCCGGTGACATACAGAGAAACCATGTTTTTTTCTTTTTTTTTGGTCAAAGCATTTGTTTCATTGATTGCTGTTAGGATGTAATGAGAATTTCAACAAAAATAGTAAAAATGTTTTTGAAAAGATAACCAACCCTCCCTTTAATGTGGTGCCGTTTAATGTTTGTAATCTGATGGAGCACTGGACAAGGGGCAGACAAATTGATTTGAATCTGGAGATTGTGATGTGATGACTGATCACCTCAAGTGCTTTTTTTTTTTTTTTTTTTTTTTTTAAACGCTCCCTTCCCCATATCCTGGCATCGACTTCTACTTCAGCAACTTCATTAGAGGTCTGCTTGTTTTGCTGTAGCTGGCTGATTAGCCCACCCTATCATGTGTTTAGGAGGGATCAGATTTGTTTTTCCTGACAACATGCCAACACACAGAAACAGAGCTGTGTTCTAATGCAGGTTTGTATAGGCCTTAAAGGAAAAAATCAACCAAGAAGCTACTACGGTCCACGCCATGCACTTGGATGATTAAAAAACAAACACACAATAACAAAGCAGCTCATTAGCTAATCAACCACTCATGAAGGGCATTGACTCATAACTTTAGCTCCTCCGTATTGTCAACGCCCACCTTTCCGTCTTTTTGCTTTAATGTACCAGATTTGATTCACTGGTTCATGTATCAAACATAAATCTTACAGGAACTACTTGTGTCTGATTTAAACTGACACTATAGCGCTGCAATCCAATCAAAGACCTCAATCTATCGGAGAAGTAGAGAACAGTAACAGTGAAGGTCATGCACCTCACATTTGGGAAATGCAAAGGTCTGTCCTCTCTCACCACCTCCAATCATGCCTTTTAGTTTAAAAGGCATGAGTTAGTACATTTTGCCCTCTTTTCACTGAGCGATGCTAAAATGACTGAGGGTGATTAAAATGTTTTTTCTTTCAGCGGATGCAGGTAATGAACGTTCTACACAAAAACATGTGCTTTACTAACAACACACACGCTATGTTGTTAAGATTCACAGATTTTGAAATCTAGTCATCCAGATGCAAACAGTATGTTCCTTTCATTTCAAAGACAGAGGGGCTTGATTTCTGATTTTCTTTTTTTTATCCATGTAACGGTTGTACATCAAACTCTCAACTAATTTAGTATTTTCAACATTTCTCATTTATTTGATGGTTGCTTTGACATTAATTAGTAAAGACTCTAGACAGCCATTGCAGCCTTTTCAGTGTCAGATATTTGCCTGTTTATTTGTGAGGGTGTAAATGTGTGTGCTTGTATCTATGTGTGCCTTAACAACCATGTACTTGTGTATGTCAGAGGTTGAATATGTAGTGTATCATGCTTGTCTAATAGCTGTTGTATTCACTTGAAGCAGCATGACTGTGAACTATACCACAGCCAATCTGTCTGCATGTCTGACTGCATGGCAAACAGAATTGCTAGTTCCACACTTTAATCAATCTCACCCGCAACGCTGTGATGTGCAGTATCAAGGAAGCGGAGGTGCTATCGTACACAATTCGAAAACCTTGCTCACGGAGGACCTGACGACAAAAAAACATATTTCCTGGTGTGACTTGATGTAATTATAGCCCACACACACCTATCATAATGTGAACAAGTTGACAGATGTGTTAAGTCTCATTATCTTAAGGCCGAATGCTAACGCCAACTCTACTGGCATGTAAAACTTCTGTCATTTCAGTTAATGCATATTTAGTCTGGACTTTATACATCTTCTGTTGTCACCGGCGGTAAAAAGGGAAATAGTTAAAACCATAAGCATAGAATTCAATGGGACGCAGTCAATACTTATGATAATCAGTGTTGAAATCACCATTTTTGTGAATAAAAGGAAGCCTTTAATAGAGTCCCTCCGGGCCTATGAGCGTGAAAGCCAACGACAGAGAAGCTCATGAGGGAGCACTGCCTTTGTTTTCCAACTTTCTTGTACAAAGAACCTGCAAGGGCCGATGATAAAGAGTGAAAGGCAACATTGAGATAAAGAGATGATAATTAGAAAGCTGTAATCTACAGTTCTTCTTGATGGTTTCTGACAGCATTTCACAGCAGACCACCCTTTGCCTAGTTGGCTGAGACAAAAGGGACATCAAAGAATAAAGCTTCTAATGTTGCTCTCACATTAGCCAGGTCATGTAATTATCAAATAATCACAGTATTACAACATGAGCAACGTGGTAAAAATAGTTGAAGAAACATTTCAGTAGATGGATTTTTAAAGACCAATTCAGAAATGTCACCATATGAATTGGATTAATGTGGCCGTAAAAATGATTCAAAGGTTCAAAAACACCACTACAACCTCAACAGGATCAGTGCTCTGTCTACTGTATTTACAATTTCTCAAAAAACAAGTTAATGTTTACAGAAAATGAGAGAGGGAGGAAAAGAGGAAACGTGTCCCAGAAGACACTGCAGCATGGTTGTGGATGAGCGAGACAGGGTGATGACAGCTGTCTGAGATAATAATGACTGGTTGTATGTTCAATAAGACAAGTGTTACTTTATCATGTATTCCCTTGTGTGTACTTTACATATGGTCGTGCATGTCTACAAAATGCATGCTTGAAAATCAAGTGTATCTAAACACAGGTTATATTCATGATCTGAGTTAGAGGCTCATTACACTCGGGAATAATGAGCAGCATGTGTGTGTGTCTATTGAATGCAATTGTGTCTTGGGAATACTTGTTTATATAATGCTCTCTATTTAATTCCTGCTCCACTTCAGCTTATTACCTGGCACCACTGCAGAGCCACGCAGCTTTAAAATAACAGCTAGCCAAGTACAAATACACAACTAGCTGATGCAGTGCCACAGAGACTTTAGGAGCTGCAGAATCTGCTGAGGTTTAGGCAGAAACAGTCAGGAATGGCAGCTGTAACTTTTAACAGCCTCTTTAACTGACAAACTATTCAACCCAAAATCCAATTAAACCCAAGATCACACAACATAATGAGTCAAGTCATGTAATAAATAAACAAAGTCCCCTCGTCATTTTTCTTGATTGCAAAGAAAACGGCTGCAAAAGTAGTTTGAAGAGCAGCGATTCTTCACTCAATAAGCAAAAAGATGCAAAGATGCCGCGTGTGATGGGCTTGAGTTTGTTTACTAACAGATGAAAGAAAAAAAAAAGAAGAAATATTTGGCAGACATTGTATTTGGCACAAACACACAGAGACTGCAGATGGTCGAAATGCTGCAGATGTTGACATGAAGTACTAAAGATTCAATGGATGCACACTACAAGATCCCCTGCCTGCTATTGTTAATACATTAGCACCAGCAGAGTGTTGCCAGTAGCTGCACAATGACATTTGATAAATTGAAAGCACAGAAGTTGTTTGAAGAGTGTTTGCACCTATGGGATCCTGCCAATGTCAGCATGATTACAAGACATCCACAAAGCATAAAAGGCAGTCAGTGGAGAACCAGTCAGTGGAGAACCTGTCACTGGAGCGCTCGGATTGATGAAAACGGACATGGCTAGGTGGGTTCGGGAGTGGCGGATGCCAAATGACAAAAATCATGGTGGATAAACAATAACCGGCGGTGTGAATTGCATTAACATTTTGGGCTGCAAGTTCACCCTCCTGTATGTACATAGAGCAGTGCAGTCTCATCTTTTATTTCATCCACTGACAGACTGATGCTGCTATTTGTTCAATTCCACTCCCACCAGGTTGGAAAACTCTGAAAGCAATTCATCAGCAGAAAGAAGCCCGCCCCCTTCTCTTTCTCTTGAATCAGCTGAGCCAACGTTGATGTCTTTATGCCCACTAATGGTCCTCCATTCTCAGTAGCTGTTGGCAAACATTTCGACTTTAGGAGGAGCGGGGTGTTTCTGACAGCGTGGTGATAGAGAATGAGCAATGGTTGTCATGGAAAGACAGCAGGGAGTGTGATTCATTGTATCCAGGCCACACTGGCCTGTGCTTGTCTCCAAGAGCCCAGACACACTGGATGTCTATTCTACGCACCAAGAATCTGAAGTTCTCGAGGCGGAGCTTGCTTTGCAGTAAGGGCTACCTGCTGGCTTACAGACATGCTGTTGGCACATGCAGACGTGTGTTAAGAGCGGCAGAGGAGAGGATCTTTGTAACTTTAGCACATCCTTTTGTAACAATTGAAAACGAAGACCAGCACTCTACATCTTTCATTTCAATCAGCACAAATTACATTTAAGTTTCATTTAATGACAGACTGATACTTTCTGCTGGACCCACACAGCACTGCTAGTGGCTTACAGGGCTGCAATGCAGTTCATAAAAATACTGAAAATATTATAACTCGGAAAAGGGCCCACAGTGTCAATTGTTGTATCCTCTGTTGCAACAATTATCAGGTAAATATAAAAATGGGATCGTCCCCGTTATACAGCGAGCTATTCTATTAGGGAAAGTGCGCTTGCACATATTTGATTGACCAACGTAGCTCCTTGCCGGATGAAATAGTGAAACAGTGTGTTACGACAAAAGCCTTTCTATTGTAGGACAACCTTGCCTATTTCTACCACGGTCCTCTGTATGCAACCCCCTGTGCCAATGCAGTGGTCTCATTAAAATGAATGAAGGGGCTGCATTTTGATGAATATGGCATCACAGTTCAGTATGCTCTTTTGGTTACCTTAAAAAAGTGCACAAAAATCCCTGAAAATATATCAAGGATTTTCGGACCGGAGGGTTTTTTATTGTGTTCTCACCGCAAGAACTAGGGACTATCGTAGTTCTTAGAACATCGTTTGGAGCTCCTATTTCAGAGTAGGTACTCTCCTAGTACAAAAGGATCTGTGAGTGAGGTAAGTGTACTGTAATTGGTCAAACACATAAGCTAATGCAGCAACGGCAACAGACATTTTTTAAATTTTTTAAATGTTAGCCATGTTAACAACTGACAACACAAAACACAAACAACAGCTGGTAACAAAACACTTCGCTGTCACTTCAGTGTTCCTATTGATGGTGCAAATGCAAACAGAGAAAAAAGCCCTTGAGGTAGGTTGTTCTCAAGAAAGCTCCCTTGTGGGCAGTTCATCTCAGGGAGTCCCCAGAACAGTTTGGTCCAAAAAAGCCTCGTCTTCTCCATGCTTTATGACAATTACTCAGTGAATGGATTTTGAACATTAATAGTAACAGCTGCCTGATGGCAAATGGTCAGCAGAAAGTCACATTGTGATTGCAAATTGAATAGCACGCCATCTTTATTGGATCAGTCCCGAAAACACTGTTACAACACAAACATACAGTATTAGCCTTTGCTGCCTCCAGCCTGCCCATGACTCCCAACTGACCTCGATGGAGCTGGTTGACAGCTCTGTCACTGTCAATGCCGTGATTGTGACACTCCAAATTCTTTTAGGAATCAGGATTAAAGGAAAATGGAAGTGGGAACAGTGAAAGACAGCTATGAGGGGAAAAAGAACATTCCTTCATTCCTTCATGGAAGGACGAATCCCCATGGGTCAAACATGACGACAGAAATAGAAATATGGATTGCCTGGTGCGTTGCCAGATCCTGTCAAAGCTGGACACACCGAACGAGGAGATCATTCTTTAAAGGCTGTAAAGTCTCTTGAGGCTCATGACAATAGTTGATAACACAGACGGACAGCAGAGACAAATTCCAGCTCAACCGCCTTAGGAATTCTTATCCTATGGATATGTAAATTAAATTAATAAATGTGACAATAAATTAAAATCAACCAATTGGTGGAACCAACAAAGAAATAATGTCTAGGGGGGAGGTAGTCTTATGAGCGATGACCCAATTATGGCCTCTGGAAAAAAAAAGTTAACACTGAACCTTGCCAGTGCTAGCGACATATGGTCAACGGTTAGAAGCAAAGGTGTAAAAGGATATGTATTGGTGTATGGTGGTGTTAATGAACCTCTGAATAGTTTATTTTACTTTTATGCATCAGTAAACCTGCAAGAGACCCAAACCTTCAACCCTTCAGCTCGTATTACACAGCAGATTAGCTTTGTGTCCGTGTGGTCCTCTGGCAGAGAAAAACTTAAACACCATCACTTGAGAGAAACTGGCAGCACCTGGTGCACAGCCTGTGGTTCAACTTCCGCGTGAAGTCTCCGGGCATCTTCAATGAATTATGACACACCTTCCTACCCCATCTCTCATGCTCATACATCCACACATACATTTACTTTCTGGTCCTTTAAACAACCCCCACCTCCTCAGCCACAGGAGGATTTAAAGTCAAAGTAATAAGCCTTTCTGACTAAAATTAAAGGAATGAGTGGAGGCAAGCTGGGAATGAATGGTAAAAAGTTATTTTTAAATCAGTCTGTCTAAATGAGTGAAGAATAATGATAGTTTGGACTGAGAGAGTCAGAGTGACAGATGTGGGAGTAGGAAAGCGATTTAAAGGGATAGTTACAGACTGAAAGAAATAGGAAAATAGAGACAAAGTGACAGGAAGAGATGGCGACAGAGAGAATATCCTGAGCGTCCTGTTGCAACGACAAAAAGACAGATTGTGACTGAGAAAGACAGCGATACGGCTGACACACTATTGGTGTGTGACGGCACTCTGATAATCTTGATGAGGATGAGGATGGTCATTAAGATTAAAACAGCGACTGTGCGGTGGTTGTAGTTCGACTTCTGGACCCTGGGGATGGGAGACAGACAGTCGGGCTGTCTGGCAGGCAAGCAGACAGTAAGTCCTGGGGGAGTTCCAGCTCTCAGTGGGTGCCATTACCTGTCAGTCAGCATATCTCCCTCAGCAGGCCTGGCCTACAGATAGAGCCACTGGCATGTAATTGTCTGGAAGGTCAAGGGAGACCAGCGGTCGGTTTGATGAGAGGGAAAGAGAGAAAGGTTAAGAGGGAGGAAAGAAATAAGAGCACAATGCTGATGCAGACATCGACTTGTTAGAAGGAAAGTCAGTATGCTTTGCAACATGCTGAAACCTGTTATGTCTGCTCTGCTTTAATGTCGTACACTTTTCTTTTGTGTTGGTTTCGTCTATACGTTGCTGTGCGTTTGTCTATGAATTTTAATTCCGATTCAATTTGAGATTTTGTTATTTTAGGCTGCCTGGAAACATCTGGCCGGGGACAGCAGATGGAAATTAGCCTCTCTGGCTCTCTTACAGTGCAACTGTTGATTGGTGTGCATTGTCCCTGAAAAATAAATAAATTAATTAAAATAAGTAAGTGCTTCTCGACTTCTTCGAGACTATATATACATTCATAGGCTGAAGTAACACAGTATCCTATAGTATATGTACTGTAATAGCATTTATTACCTGATCTCAGAGACACAAATAGACTGCTGACCAAAAACAGCAAAGTGTAGGCTGAGAAGAGCTTCTGGCATTTTGACACGGTATTTTAACCTGCGGCAAACTGACCTTTATTATTGAAGGATATGCCTTACAGTGGATGACAGAAGCACTTGTTTCATAACAGTCTGATGGAAAGACCTCAAACAACTCTGATTTACGCAGCTGCCCCTTCTGTGCGATGAAGTGAGCTCGCGGACACCAAATGGCAGATCACGAAACAGGTGCCGAAAAGATCACGTTTGCTTAAAACAGCTGTTCCCCCAATTCATGAAGGCAAACAGCTGTTCAAATTGAACAGTATAACAGTAGACTATTCACTGTTTAAGGTAAGAAAGTGTTTAAAGACAATCATCTGTGATATATTACTGTATGTTATAGTCCAGGGGTGTCAAACATACGGCCCGCGGGCCGGATCCGGCCCGCCACGTCATTTTATGTGGCCCGCGAATCCGTCAGATTAAAAAAAAAAAAAAAAAAAAAAAAAAAAAAAAAAAAAAAAAAAAAAAGGTATAATAATTTAAAGTTAGACTTGATAATAAAAATATTCCCATAGTCGAAATTATGAGATAGAAAGTCGAAATTATGAGATAGAAAGTCGAAGTTATGAGATAGAAAGTCATAATGATGAGATACTTAAACACACAGTCACAGAAGCAGCTCTTTGGCTGGTTACTGTACACTTAACATGGAAATGTATTGTGAGTATATTGAAGACTACTTTAAACGTGGCTTTACAACAGACACACACTTCACGTGGGATTGTGCAAACGCACCCTTGAAATGATTTTAAGCATTGAACAAAGTTATTGTATTAACTTGTGTTTGATGTTTTCTTTAATAGTTTGATCTTTGATAGAGTAATGTGGGTTTCTTAACCCTAAATTAAAAGGATTTAAGTTACAATAACAGAAATGTGCTGAAATATATTTTTACATTTATATAACTGCATGTACAATATTTTAACACTTGAATAAACAATAATCAAATGCACAGACAGTTATTTACCAATATGTTAGTGAGTAGATACATTTACACAGTCTTACATGTACAACCGGCCCTTTGTGGGCGACCGTGATGCTGATGTGGCCCAGAGTGAAAATGAGTTTGACACCCCTGTTATAGTCCATGCTTAGCCCATCCTCAGTACATCTGTTTTGTACATGATGACATTTTAGGCTCCATCGATGGATGCATCTTCCTGTACCACCAATTGGGCTAATCACAAAATTTACAGTAAAGGTAAATTTGAACTCAAATGTGATACTTTATACACGGTTTCAACTTTGATAAAAATAAAACACATTAATTAATTAGCCTGATTCATTCTGAAATGCCTCAACTGAAACACTGTGCTACACACATAGCACAGAGACGCTATAGTTATATGAGGGCACCACAATAGGGCCATATGGTTGAGTTGCACTAAATTCTTAATGCTCAGCTAGTTTGACAAAGATCAGAAGATGTTTTGACAGGCAAAAGTGCCCCAGTGGCAGACCGAAACACAAACAAAGAATGCCACTGCTGATACTTGGCCACTCAAAGCACAGTGGGCAACAATGATGGTATGATGATAAAAACAAAAACAAAACATATACTGTATTATATGCCAAAAATGGCTTGTGAGAGGATAAAGATGTTTTCTATATAGTATAACGATTTGAATCAGACAGCTACACACAAAGAGAAAGAAGACACTGCACCATTCTTCAGTTATCCGTTAGTACCATATAGCTGTTTCTCTATCTTTGAGCCTTTGATGTGACAGTCTGGGTAAAATGGACAGACATTCAGCCACTCCAATGGTTTGAGTGCCCCCGAGGGGGTCAAAGCTCATCCTGTGGCTTTGGGCATTGCTACAGTATAATCCACATGAAAAGGACATCAGCAACCTTTCTCTCAATCACTCATCTCTCTCCCTCTTGGTCTGCCTCATTCTGTTCCTCTTTATTTATTTCTCTCTCTCTCTCTCTTTCACACTGGCGTATACTCACACTCTGAATGATGTCCACTGCACATGAAGAATTGATTTTGTATCACCATTGCAATAGGACAAGCAGTGGTATTGCTAAACTCATGGATTCTGTGAGTATCCATCACCCGCAGAGACAAAACCAAAGCTCCTTGGGACCTTCAACAGTATCAGCACTCGTTCGTACTGGATATCCTCTGATACTAGCTCTCAGTCATATATCTTTTTTTTTCTCATGTTAGGACAATCTAATGAAAGATTTAGAAGAGCAGCGTGAGCAGCGTGAGCAGGATGTATCTGAGAGCATCCAAAGTTCCCATAGCCTTAATAAAGCTCCAGGGAGAACAATCCTGGGCTCTGTGTGTCACACAGCCACTGCTGTACCTCCAGGGATCTCATGCCCTCTGCTTCTACAGAAACAGTACCCTATCGGCAGTGTTTCTCCCTCTTCCTTGCTGTTTCTACTATCTGGTGCTTCAACTGAGTGCTACTTGTGCCTCATTATAGCTGCACCTAAACAGTGTATGGGACCCAGATGGCTAGGTGGGGCCTGACGCCACCGTGGCACTTCTCGATCGCTCACAAATACATACACCCTGCTCCATAAATGAGTCCTGAATGTTGAGTAGGTGTCGGATGTTATCATGCAGGCACGGACTATAGACGTTTCCCTAGAGAAGAGAACAGGAGGGTTGAAAATGTCATTGGTAGGCCTCGAGGGACCTGTAAGGGTAAACACTGTATGCTGTCCTGATGCTGGAATAACCCTCTGTGTGTGAGTGTGTGCATCTACTTGAGGCTCTGCTTGAGTGTGTGCGAGTAAGAAACAAAAAGGGCAATATGCTTTTGTTGTCGAGGGTTGTAATAGGACCAGTGGACCAGTGTGTATGCAGCTGATAAGGTGGGGAACCCGGGGACAGGACAGGAGAGGACACGGGTGAGCCGGAGTGGACGGTAATCCATGGCGCTTCCCTACAGGACAGCACTCTGTGTAATCTTAAGGAGATAGGAGAAATACAAGAGGGACAATCATCCACTGACCCTGAGCAGTCAGAGAGCCGGTGATGGAGACCGGAGAGGCAGAAGAGGAAGGGAGAAAAGCTACGCAAACACGCAAGCTAACACACAGTGACACCTGGAGACCTGTCAATTGATTCAGTGCAGAGCAAGTTAATAACACAGTTGGCTGCACAGGGAAAATAGCCTACCTGTCTGTACAGTTAATAGACTGCAACACTGCCCTAGAGTCGCTGTGTGTGTGTGTGTGTGTGTGTGTGTGTGTGTGTGTGTGTTTATATGTGTTTAATTGTGCCTGTGCTTATCTTATCAACAGTGTCAATGATGTCCTGCTGTGTAATTTGTCATTTCTCCACTACCTGTAGCTTATTCCATCTGATACTTTGCTGTTTACTGGTCCGAGCTCCCTACTTTTTAATTCATTGTATTACTCAAAGTACTATGCAGTGGCACATTTGAAATCAGAAGCTTTAGCAAAAATGTTATTTAATGCATGATGCAATTTTCACTATTCATATTGTTTTAGTGTAAAATGTATGATCAAAGAATGGAAAGATAAAATGTGAAGAGCCAAAATATTTAAATGAATGATTAATCAACATCAAAATAGTCCTCTTCCTTTGAGTTTATTTTCATGAAAAAACATAATTATGTTAACTTTTTTTACTGCCAAGGCAAAAATGTTCTGTTTTTTTAACGTTGTATATTCTGTGGTTGCAATGTGTGCTTTGTTATCACATAAAGTGTTAACTCGAAGCTCCTGCTTTGATTCCAAATAATCAGATGTGAAAACAATATTGTAAATTGACTCGCTAAACAGTTTTTATGAAGAAAAGAATGAGCCCATGAAAGCACTTCTGTGTGTCAGCTGAAAATATCCACAATTAAACTGAAGCACAATCACACAACTTCAGTCTTTTTTTAGTCCAGCTATTTTTTCTTTCCTTTGATTTTTGAGGCAAAAAGAAAATATCAACATATTGTATTTTAAATCATGTATCCTCACCTTCTGGTGCTGCTTAAAAGAAACATTGTTTTTTTCCGGCTGATAGCAAACAGTCTATGTCCTCGTTCATGTTTTCTTTGTTCTTGCTATAATCTAATGCTGCGACTGTTTTACGTAAAACTAACCCTCACTCCTTTTTATCATATTCATCCTTATTATCCATATATCCAATATTTCCATCCCCTAACCTTCAACTCTTATTTCAACTTCAAGGAATTTTAAATTAGATATATCATTTAGTCATTTCTATTGTAAGTTTACTTTATTATGTAAATGTACAATATAGACACTAAACAGACTTGAATGTAGTCACTAGGCGACAATCACAGAAGCATAATTAACTGGGGACGATTGATACCACAACATGGCAGCAAAAAGTTTGTTCGAGAAAAAAGAAAGATTATGTTGCCTCACAGCAACCAGAGTTTGTTTCTAAAACTCACTACCATCATCCCTCATGACGGAAGTCTCATTGATCAGTCTCACTTGCTTGTGTGGAATCCCATTTTCTGTGACCAAATCATAACTGTTGAGCTCTGCTGTTGCCTGTTTCCTCACAAACAGAAACATATTCAGTAAAAAAAAAAAAATCTTACCTAGAGCTGCAAACAAGCCAACTAAAAGTCCCTCCCAAGGTAGTAAACTATTAAGCAAGCAGCCATCCCTTGCCTCCTGGAGAAGAGTCTGGTTAATTAACCATTAACACATGGCAATGAATTTCAAATAAAACAGCAGGTAATGCTACAGATGTACCGACAGATACGAAGATGGATGAAGGCTAGGGAATGCACACATTCGTGTTAGCACACAGGTAGGTGCACACACTTACACACTGCGTAGACAGAGGTGGTGCTCCAGGCAAAGGGTGGCAGCTGCCGATAGCTGTGCCAGCCGATTGTAATGGCAGAGGGCCTGGCAACAGCTGGTGAGGGACGCTCTGAGGACTCGCCATACTCTTCACTGTGAGCCGTGATCAAAGATGTGACATAATGGAGTGGGAATGGCAGAACGGGGTGTCAAGGGCGGGGTGTGTTTATTTGCCATGGGAGAGGGGTCTCCATATGCACACGTGTGTGTGTGTGTGTGTGTGTGGATAATTTGCTCATGCAGGTACAAAATGGATGGATGAGATAAGAAAAGGCATTTGACAGCAGAGCACAGGAATCAAATCAGTGTGCAAATACACCAACTGTAGGAGGTCAGTATTAACAGACTACTAGGACTGATACACTGCAAGTTTATCTTATCTGAAACATGTTTTTGGTAAATGATGAATCCACCAGTGGTGCTTTAGAAAATGTTGATTATAAATGTAAATTATAAATGGTCCCAACTCCACTAATGCGCGATTGATTGTATGCATATCAGATGTGCAAGTTACCAACCAAAGGTGAATAGACAGCAAATTTAATCAAATTTAGTAAAACACCAGAGTAGCAGGCTGAATTCAGAGGTTATGCTTCATTTTCAACATGCCTAATGCATTAAACATGATGCCCCAGAAGACTGTTTTGCTATTTTGTGTCATGTTGTTGAGCCAATACCCATTTCTGAAACCCTGAGCTAGCCTGAGGCCACTGTAATACATTTTAAAAATGGCCTTGGCATTTCAATAATTGAATGCACCCTGTATTTCTTAAATGTGAAGCATTTGCTTACTATGTTTACTCAGATAGCTGTTCTGAAAACAGGTGTATTAAAGATGTTATACTCGGTATGTTTATCTTTAAACATAAAAGAAAAACATTTTTTCAATTGTGTACTAGTTCTGTCTGCCGTGAAAATGATGTCAACTCAAGGGTAAATAATTTTAGAAGTATGTTATTGAAGTTATTTCAGTTTGTAAAACCACAGCCAGCTAATATTGGACATGGCCTAAAATCTTTACCACTACCCAAGACACCCAGCTGGCCCACAGATTTAAGCACTCGCCCACCTCCACAAGGCCTGCAGACAGATTATGTCCCTGCTGTTGCACTAGCAATTGTTACCATTGGTCAAGGTGCCTGTATAGAGAGGGCTTGGACCCGGAGGGATCGAGTGAACCTCTGTGAAGCTCCATGTCAGATGAAGGGTTGCAGCTGTTGATTTCACATGAACTGGAGGAGACGCTTGACCATCTTTACCCTCTGCAGGTCAACAGTCACAAGCAGCACAAGAGGAATTGGCAAATACGAACTGGGAGAAATAAAGAAAAATAAGAAACCGTACTGCATAAAAAAATGAATTACACTTCAGAGAGAAATAATACAAATTCCCTGCTGCACCATCTCACAGCCCCCAGCCACTGAAATGAAGCAGAGAAAAAACATCATCTATGATAGGTCAATGAAACTGCTTGGCCATAGCACCAGGCTATATCTCCCCAGTGCTCTAATCTCAACTATTACTGTTGTTTTTCTGCAGTAATGGAGCAAATCCCATACAAACTGCCTGTGATGTTCCAAGCCCACGCCCATTAGCTTCAGCATGCTGCCACCAAATTGAGCTATATAGCCGTACATGCTTCTCTGCCCATACCGCAAGGACAATGTGTACATGTGCTACAAGTGTGTGTGTGTGTCCGTGTGAGAGACATATAGTGAAGATTCTTCTCTAGAATGAATTGAACAGGGATAGTTCGCTGTAATGTCAACCATTTATCAGTCACAGTTAACCTACTAACATTATATCATTATAGCCTACGTGGGGTTTCTACTATAACTAGCGTATACTCCACTAAGTCATTGAGCCGTGAAAATCCCTGATCTAAACGCCTCGCAGTAAAGAATGAAGGGATTTCGTCCACAGAAACGCGAGAGGGCTATTCATTTGTTTAGTTAAAAATAGGTATTTGTATGTTTTCATGTCATATCTGTGACATATTCTGCAGATATAGACTTTGGAACTTTAGTTAATGGTGTAATGCTGGTTGCTGGTATGCCGTCAAGATGACAATGACCAGATCATTTTAACTGTCTACTTCCGTTAGAACCCCGTAAATAAGAACACAAGCCAAGAGGTCGCAAGTGTGGTTACATTTTTCAAAACTTGATGCAGACAACACCTGCTGGATTATTTCTAATGTGAAATCCAGAGCTGGACAGGGCAACAGGTCTCACATGTGCTTCTACTCACACACTGACAGGCTAGAGGTTGTAGGGACGAGTGTTATTTGGTGTGGTGTGTAAAATGTTCAAATTAAAGGATTTTGGACTAATAAATCAAAACTTAAATGACATTTTTGTCATTACAGTGAGAGTAAAGTACAATAAAATGTACTGTTGGTTAGGCATTGCCGAACTCCAGGTATCGGTTTAAATGTGAATGGGACTCAAACCTAATGAATTGTGACACTTTTATCTGTTCAAAATCATCATCACAATCCCACACAACCATCCTACCATCCTGTCATCCCTGAACATAACCACCTGCAATATTAAGGGCTATCATTACTTCCAATTCTATAGATGCCATTATAGAGGTGAAAAGGTTAAAATAATCAACTTTGCTTTGAACTCATTTTAGGTGACCAGGACAAAACTATGACATTTTAAAGTAAATTTAATTTCACGAAAACATTTTAAAATGGTGCATTGCTATTTCCTCCAATAAAGAAGATGAAATACTAGCAAGCTACTTTCTAGTTGTCCCTGACAGGACTCATTTATTTTGTTTGTTTCTAAATAGGAAATAAAAACACATTTAGTTTTTTATGTTAGTGACATTATGTGAAAATTAATTTGTTCCATTGTAGCTTTCTTCAAACCCACGCTATAAATAATAATGCTGAGGTTCTGCTTTTTAATAAGTAATGTTGTGTTCAAGTGATACAGAACACAATGTAACAGCCACGACTGCTGTAGCCGTCTAAGCATAAACATCGTATCACTGTAACAAGCGGCTAAATCAGCAGACATCAGAAAAGTTTAAGTTTACTGGCAGCAAAGTTAAAAATATCCAGATAGAGACGGCTAAAGAGAGAGAAAAAGCCTGCGCCTGTTGATGCCTAAGTACCGTATATGCATGAGCTAGTGTATTCATCTGTATGTCGCTGCCATTGATGTTGTGTTGTTCTGCTCTAATCAAAACCCAGTCAACAAAAGCTGTTTTTCCTGCTACCTGCCAGTAGATAATAGCTCTCCACAGGAGGAAAAACACCACACTTTCAGCATTAATAGCTATATTTTCATGAATCAAGGCGCAAGCACAAGCACTGGCACAAGTTCATTGAGCTTGCATGGTTGGCTGTGGCAACACATAGTTATTTGGAGACCAAAGATGTTATCACAGCAGTGGTGCACACATGCTGCAGGTGTAAAATGGTTTGACAGGGGTAATAAATTAACAGTGTTTGTTTGGCATCAATCATGACTAATCAAATCATCTCCTCTAATTTCTTTTAAGAGCAGAGCTCTCTCCACAACGCACTGAGTGTAATGGACGAGGAGAGTCAAGATCCGCTGCACAAAAACATCTACTGCTAAAAGGAAATTGATATCCTTGTCTGGGTGATGCAGTGTTGTAAGCCGCAAATCTGGAATGAATAATAATAAACAAAGGGAAAATCGTTCCTGCTTCTTCTATGCAGGGCAAAGCATTAATGTGTTGCCTCGGCAAGTTAACAGGGACTTAAACAAATCGAAGGGATGTGAAATGAATGCACGAGTCACAATGTCCCTCGTAGGTGGACATGAAATGTCATATCTGAGTTCTGAGTTAACAGGATGGAATCAAACACTCTGACCCGCTGTTTTTTGTGGGGAATGAGGACTGCAGATTTTGGAGTTAATGCTCTTGTGTACATTCAATATCACGTTACTCCAGCCATTCAGTGTTAAGAATTCATCGACAGCCAAACTTAATGTTTAATATATAAAGGCTATAGACCAATATAAATAATGTGGCATCTCCATACCAGCATTCAGCTCATTCCATGATGCTGCTGTACAATGCCCTGGTTATAGCCTCATTCTACACCATGGCAAGACTATAAAGCACACAGTACTTACAATACTGTTCATGCACTCATTTTATATGAACTAAGTCCATCTCAGCATGTGGCAAGCTCCATTACACATCCACAAACATCACTCCACAGCTCGTAATTACTTTCGTCTGTTAATAATTTAAGAACCAATGTTTTCATGTTTGTGTGTGTAGCTGAGGATGGAGAACCAATTTTTTATGACCGCATATAGTGTGTAGACATGTGTGCAAATGAGCAAAGATTCATATGAATTTGTCTTTATCAATCCCAGTGAGAATACATTGAATCAGGAGAGTGTGTTTTGTGTGTGTGTTGGGGTGTGTGGTTGAAACTAAGTTTACACACACACACACACACACACACCACATGCCTGTGTACAGTGACTTTATCAGATTGACTGAATAATTTATGTGGTAAACACAGGAGCAAAGTAGTGTGCATAATTGCATAACATCACTCCTATCTGCCATTCTTGCCATTAACTAAACGATTGGTCCCAGCACCTGCCCTGGTAATTAAAACCTTAGAGATTAATCGTCAACTCCCCCCCCCTTTCAGATGACGCCTAATGTTGAGATTTGTCTCTGCATGTACATGGGCTCCATTTGACTCAAAACATACAATTTCTCCCATAAAGTCTTGAGTAACCATTCAAATTGGGCGACCGACTTCTGAGGAAACATATCCTGCAACAAAGGACATTGTTGCCTCAAGGCACACACACTGTTATTTAATTAAGCTCCCATTTCTTTCTGATTTTTTCCTCATTACATTTGCTGGCATCTTAGTGAAATAGAGAGAACTGGGCAGTTGGCTCATGTAACAAGTGGTCATTACAAGCAGGGAGATTAATCACATGGCTCCTCAGCTGGACATCAGTCTCTGCTTTAGCCTCCGTTCATAAGAAATGTGTGAAAATGTCACTTCAGAGGAACTACGGCTACAATTCACAACAACACATGAAACTTCTCTCACAGTACTTTACTCTCGTTCCTTTCCAACATGCCCTCTTCCCTGTTCTTCAAGTGATAGGGAGTTAAATGAGTTCATAGATGCCAACTGAAGTCTGGAGTATTTCAGGGCAAACCAAACCTGACTGGAGGCAAGGGCACAATGACTAAGCCATGGTGGCTCTAGCAGCCAGCCTTAATAAGTCACTGCGAGTGTTCTCACTCAGGGGGTTGAACTGAGGGAATTGACAGTGCTGCTGCTGCCTTGTCGGTATTAGCTCAGCAGGGCTAATTACGCTATTAGAGTCTACCTGTGGGCTTAAATTTCACCGATCCACCCTACATGCCCTAAGTGACTGGACACACATAAAGGACAGTACTTGTGTGCGCACACACACAAGACCATACACGTGCACACACACACCAGCCCAGTATCCTTAAACGTTGTGTTCATACTGGATGATTTTGCAGTACATGTTGCATGCCCAATGCCTACATCAGTGCAGGGAGCGGCGTGCCCTTTATGTAACAAAGAAAAAGAAAGAAGTGTACTGTAGTTGATGAGCATGTGGCATGTCTGACTTTCATGCCAAAGTGCAAGTTTGAAACAATAAGTACTTTTTAAAACCACAACCACTACCGTCACTGGTGTTTTACTTGCCTCAGCTTTACCATACCTTGACCATACTGTAGCTTGTAGCTGCACCATTCATGTTGGAAATAAATCATTTTGAAAAACTGCATTAAATGTGAAAAATCTATTTGATGTATTGTGATCAATAATTTTGTTACATTGAGTGCCGAGTCTGAAATAGCACAAAATCCCAAATCACAGAACAAAAAAAGTGTTGTTTGATATTTCTGTGTGTGTAATGTATGGTTACAGGTAGTACACACAACTGCCTTTTTATGAGGACTTCCCCTGTGGTTACAACTTAAAGACAGAGCGCTAGTGTATGCAGTTTTATTGAGTTTATTTTAAACAAGGCGTCTCTCCAATGATTCACTACATCATATTCAGTGCGTTTTGCCTTCCTTACATCTATCTCACGATAAACTGCATCCCACCCTGAATAACAACTCAAGTGATGCCAGTCTTGGGAAGCTGGGTAAAGATGGTGCAAACTCATCCTCTGCTGCTGAGAAAGTGAAGCCAATTGAATTTAGCCCACCAAGAATCCTCTAACGTGTTCTCCTACTGAGTGTGGAAAAGGGAGCAAAGAGGCAAAAAAAGATTTGTCTGACTTTTTCCTGTGGAGTCAGTCTGGTTGCTGCTCCCTCAACACTCACGGATGCTCTGTACATTTTGTTTTAGACTCATTTTAGGAACATTTTATGTTTAACAAACCTCAGGCTAGATTTTTTTCCAGTGTGTGTGATATGTGAGTACAGCAGCAGTCTGAAGTTTTGATCTTATTAACCACTCGCTAAGTCAAACTGACCATGGAGCCCACACTGTCACTTATTGCACTTCCTGCATATATATTGTTTACAGCGCTATGATTGACCAGTCTACATTCAAGGGGCGGGACTTAGCAAAGGGTCAATTAAGTGTCAAACTTGATTGGGGATTATTTGTATAAATTAGTTGGTTGTCAGCTGATGACATGACCTCTGAACTTGGTAAATGGTAAATGGACTTGTAAAGCACTTAGTCTTCCAACCACTCAAAGTGCTTTAACACTACATGTCATTCACCCTTTCATACTCATGCATATACTGATGGCAGGGGCTACCATGCAAGGTGCCACCTGCCCATATTCATACCCATTCAAACACTTGGCAACATAGCTGTTTTCACAAGTGCTGAGATACAACTCTATATTGATATGTAACAACTATAGAAACAATCATATGTGGAATTCATACACTGAATAATAAAAAAAAGAAATAACTGAATACCTGTCTAGGCTGCAAGTGTATCAGACGTGTTTTTCACTCGCATGTCTTATACAAAAGATATGCTCTCATTTTAATCCAAGCAGAAATCGTCAAAACCGTTATGAATATAAAAAGCCAAAATTACATAATATGTAATTACCTATAGGTGGGAAGCAAATTGGGATGATTGCGGAATGAAAAGATTGGGTTTTTGTATTGAGAGGAGGAAGTTGATGACTTACAGGCATCTGTTAAGGAAGCCCCTGGGCATCGGAGAGGCAAAAAAAGTTAATGAAAAAATGGGCAAAGAAAACCAACAAACATAGACAGCCTAGCTCCCGAGGTGTCCCCGTGGACCCAATAATAGGAAATGTGTTTTTTCATGAAATGTCAGTGGCAGTAAAATATCTGTTTTTTTATTAGATTCCCCTGCCACCCCTTGCATAACTCATTCCAAATAAATGGTTGTATATTGACAATACATGTCTTGAAAAATTACATTCAATGATAATGAAGCAAAGTACATATTGACAGATTTAAAAGTGGAATAACATGCACACAGTTAAAACAGGTCACTGATTGATCTATACATGAATATTTAGCAATTAATTAGCAATGGATTACTTTCCATAACACTAGATATTAATCCATACTACAGAGAGACTACACATGCTCGAAAAAATATTTCCAAAGCCTGTTCTTAGCAGACAGCACATTTAAGTTGAGCGAAAGGATATCTGGCACTTGTGTGAGCCGATACCCAGTGGTTTCTAACAGCTACATTTAACGTTGGTCTCAAAGGAGAAGCCCTTCCCTGTGGTAAAGACCAACGCTAGGAAACATTCTGAGGGCTTCAGACAGAGGAGACAACCTGATGTGATTGCCGGTCTGGATTTATTCATGAACAGAAACATCCTCTACCTGGCTGTCAAACTCTGATTTGGTATCCCTTAATATGAAGTAAAATAGTTAATCATGCTAAAGAAAAAAAGAAAAAAGAAAAACATGTTTAAAATCTTAATGATCACTTTACACAATTTTGCTTACACAAAAGTCCATTTAGTTTTTTTCAATAGGTGCTGAAAGACAGAAAAACAATCCATCTCCGGTGACACTTCCTACTGCCTTTGATTTACGAATAGAAGATAATTGTCTTTTATATTCTGATATTGAACTGGACAGAGGCAGTGTGTGTGTGTGTCTGTGCATGAGTCGTTTATGGAGTGAGGGCTCTGCAGTGTCGGAAACAATTGACAGTGTTGACGAATGTAGCTCTAATGAAGGACTATGTGGTTCTCCTGACTATTTTCCAACATGTTCACTCCCTGTAACGCACACCAGCTCGTAGCAGTGACATGTGTGTGAAAGATGATTTCCCCAAGTTAGCATAAGCAGTCGCTTATTCGGCTGGAAGAAAGTAGATGGCAGATGTTTTTTCACTGTACCAATGGGGAATACCACCCGCAACAAGAAGCTGCACCATATGGTAGTGAACAAGGATGTAATATTATGCAAATCGTCTCTTGTTTAAATGTTTTACTCATGTCTGAATCAATAACAGGTCTTCTCAACGGAATTTTCTGTCATTGCATGAATTGATTTCAACTAATATATTTCATTCCTTCATCTCCTTGAGCTATTCTATTACATGCCATTCATAATTAGTTAAAACGTCACTTGTCTGTGTGGTATTTCCTATTAGAAGCTATACTGACGCAAATTCAATTATTTATACTCTCTTGAATCAATGCCGCTGTAATTAATCTATCATTACGCTGAAACAACTTCCAACAACACCAGGAGTTTACACCGCAGGGGAACAATAAAATGAAAGTAACCTTTCATTTGTACCTATCTTACCAATCAGTAGGTCTATCAGGGGGCATGTAGACCTACCATACATGCCAAGTGAGTCAAATGAAAGTCCATTTTATCCCCAGACTTGCCAACATCACAGCAGAGACAAAGATAAGTTCCTCACTGAGCTTGCTGCTGGCTGCCGAATGGTCCTGGTGGGAATGTGGCAGGGGCGGGAGGTTGTTTTTGGCCCTGATACATTCAGAGAAGGCCAGACAGTGACATTACGCCAGCCAGGCAGCACTCGAGGGACAGCCACGTTAAATACCATCTCCCGGAGCACAAATGGCAGGGAGTTTGTTGTGGTGTTTGGGGGTATGTGGTTGTTTGTGTGCCTTGGTGTGCCTTGAAATGTGTGTGTGGCTGTCTGTGTCTTTGCTTTTGCATATCTAGGGCTTTGTGCATAAACACACGCGCGCACACACACACACATAAGTAGAGCACAAACAAACACGTACTGACATTACTCTTGCAAAGAGACTGGTGCTGTGAGTAGAGGACATTAGGAGAAAAGCAACAGGTCGCATGCTTAATTATCCAGCAACGACGCAACATGACTGAGATAAACATCAAGCAAAATACCATCACTGCGGAGATGCTTTTGTACAATCAGGTGGAAGGTGGAGGAGAATGCAGAGTCCTTTATCCAACAATATTCACGAAAAAGTAAAGATTGTTGATACAATAAACTTTGAACCTGTGTTGTTTTCAAAATAGAGATTATTTGCAAAACCAATAAAAATCCTTAGCTGTGCTGTCAGAGCTGTGAAACACGGCAGGAGAGTGATACAAAACATGTCTCGCTCAAAAATACGAAATGACAGAACACGATACTGTTTCAAGTTGAAAGTTGAACTAACTCCATTTTGTCAAGGCTCCAAATACCGGAGGGATAAATAGATTCTCTCACACAACAGGAGAAGTCAACATCAAAGGGAAAGATCAGAAATAGGCTGCATTAAAGATCCAATATGCATTTATGAGCCTGTAAAGCTGGAAATGTCTCTGAGTTAAACTAAATAATGTTTTCATCATCATTGAAACACATTCCTCCAGAAGTGAGTGCACTGCACTGCTGTGTCATAATGTCCTGGATTCAGTTCACGCCTCGAGAAGAGACTAGCTTGCACAAAGGCAAACTATTTGTTTTCAATACTTTTACCCTTTTGACTTTGCTTGATGTTTAAATAGCCTTACAATAACCACATGGGGCTTTGTATATTGATGTTAAGTTATTAACTTCCACCCTTTTCTCCTGACAACAAATCTGCCTGTCAGCTGCCTGTTCCTGAAAGTTGACAACCGTGCTATAAATATAAAACAAGCCACTCATAGACAACGATGGGATGACAGTCTGTAAGCTGTATAATCAATTATATCTTTACCACCTATTTGTTTCAATATACAGTACACACACACACACACACACCTAAGACAAGAGGTTTATACATAAATAAATAAATAAAGAGAGTGTCAGTCAAACTTTTGGTGGACGGGGGAACTAGTGACAGGGTGTCAGCGACCTCCTGACTGTAGGAGAATAATAACAAGAAGGAAAAAGTCCCGTTGGTTACCAACTGACTCTGGCAGGTTATGAGACTTTTGAACCATGCCCTCTCAGCTGCAACGTCTAGTCAGTTTCAACCGTGGTCCAGCAATCTGCCACAATATCCAGACGCAGAATATCACAGTGGTCTCTGCTAGACTTCGTGCTGTTGTGTTAAACTATTCAAACTGCTGGTGTAACAATGCCGATGACTTAGCCATAAATTATACTAAACATGCTATTTACTATTTTAAATGGTCCAGTGTTGATGCTCAACAATGGCAATATATATGCTATAATGTGTCAGTGAAACGTCTACTGAGCTTCACCTGACATTCACAACAGTGGGCGAAGCAGCATATAGAACATGTTTAACATCTGGGTTAAAGCATCTATTAAGATCAGGATTTAAAAAGAGCCGGGACTAAGATCACGGTTATGGTTACATATTCCAAATAGACCAGTTCCACTTGGATTGCACTACTAGTAAAAATCTGTTGATATCTATTAGACATTTGAGAAAGAAAGTGTTATTATATTTGTGCAATGGATGTCTATTGTCAAATAGACCTTAAATGATTAACTCTACACAGATATTTTATTAATTTCTCTCGGCAATACACCATAGAACTAATTTGTTTTTGTTTTTCGTCTATGCCGGGCCTATTGTATTTCAGAGCCAATTAGGACTGTGTTATATCCACACAGTTTTTAGCCACTTGATACCTCAAACCATATGGGAAACATTGGTTTTTCTTTTGATTGAATTCCTTGCGCCAATTTTCCCATGAGAGACTGTGAAGTTAGACTGTTCCATCAATTTGAGCTGAAACTTGAACAGCAATTTGCTTTAAACACAAACTTGATCATTAAAATTGGAAATTCATTCATTGACATATTTTTTTCAATTAATATGGAAAATAAAATCCTTTTATGCCTGTAGTATATGGATATTCTAGAAGTGAGTTGTGATCTCTCTCTCTCTAAACCATTAAAAATAAGACCTCCCGGGTCAACATGTGTCTGCAACAGTTTCTCCACTGCTACCAGACTGTACAATATTGCAATTTAGTCATACAAATTTACCTATTCTGAAGGAGAGCGGGCCACCAGAGGTGCTTCTCACCCACATGGCTAAGAAGAGCAGAAGCGCCCAGGCTGTGAGCATCTTCTATGACTCCTCATGGGTCCTGCCCCGGGGGTGCCCCTGTCACAGCCACCTGAAAAATATACAAAGCAGAGCACACCATTTATACATCAACCAACATGAAGAAGGACACACAAAAGCCAGAGCTGTGCAGCAGGCTGTTTGAACTGCAGATATACAGTGTTTTTCCTTCTCTCTCTCTCTCTCTCTCTCTCTCTGTCTGTCTCTATTGTTGCATGCTCGGAATCTGTTAGTGAGGGTGTGCAACTGCTGCTTAGTGAATCTGAGGCCAATGAAAGTGTTGATTACTTTTCTCCCGTCATTGCTGCTTTTTCTGTGTTAATGGCAAAGAGTAAGTTTGCTTCTTGGGTTTTTGTTTTGATGTTTGTGTCATAGAGGGACACTTTCCAATATTTAGTTTAGTCTGTATTGCATCAAATTAAGCGTGGTTCAGTCTGGCAGTGTTTTTGTTGATGTTTTGCTTGATTAAAAACTACAACACGCCATGATTAACATAATTGAGTGTGAAAGTGTAAAACATTCATTCATGGTATTTTTAGTCCGTTTTTGACTCTCTGCGATTCCTTGAAATTATTCTTAGATGCTTGATAAATAGAAGTCCTGTTCTCTTTTTATCGAGGTAGGTCTTTGCTATTTATTATTTATTAAAGAAAGGTGAAGGTGTGGTTGGTTCTGTTTTGGCAGGGACAAAGGGCAGGGTCTTGTGTTTTGTCAGTGTTTATGTTGCAGAAAAAAAGACTTTTTTTAAGAAGTTGAGAGAGGTCAGTGACTACATATCAGTGCAAGCACATTGACAGTATTGTACTGGAAAGGAAATGAATAAAGGACTCTACCTTGGACAGGACAGGACAAACAAAAGTCTCTTTTGACTCATCTTTCCAAAAATAGGAAGCCAGTTTGATTTGTTAGACGCATGGAGGACAAAGCATCCAAATGTCAGACAGTACACCTGTGAAGATGGCAGGCAGCAAGATTAGCACAGCCAGACTCAACACACTAGGGCTTCTATTTTCGTACAGGCACAAAGCCAGCAGAGGTGCAAATGTAGCCAGTGTAAATTTCATCAGCAGGGAGTCCACTCCACTGTGTTTGTACCCGTTTGGTTATTTCAGAAATGTTAGCACATGTGTCTCTCAAGGTAGTGGGTGTTTTCTGGATTTGGGCAAATGTTTACCTGCAGTGTCTCAGCTGGCCACCTGGACTTCACTAAAGGACACAAATCAAAGAGGGGGTCTGGAGACCTAGGGGAGGTCTTGCAAGAACTGGTGGCAGCTCGCCAAAGTGTTATGAATGTTTACAACAACACAGTGGACAGAACAGAGGAGTTCAGACTCCTATGAGCAGTGGAAGAGTTTTTATATTTTGTGTGAGGAACCATTGTTTTTTTCATTTGATTTGTTTATGGCCTCAGGTGTGTACTTCTGCTGACTTGTTTACTGGTCTGTACTGTAACACTGTTGAGATGAATCTCAGCAGCAGATTGGTAACACAGATGATGTCATGCTCCAGAACATAACAAATTTGATTTTGATGTAAGTTACTTATGTACAACAAGGCCATGCATTTCTCTGGGTCTTTTGAATCACTTGTCTCTCACTGCAAAATCAGTTTGATGTCAGAGAAGCCTATTGAAGGTCGATTCCATGTAATACACAGACAAAGTGTTTCATCAGAGAGCAGATTGATAGCTACAGAAGCATCTCATTGTCCTAGATAATGTATACCGTGTACTCTAGCCGAGTATAAAAAAAGTTCCTTTTTGTTCATTCAATATCATCAAGCCTTTTGGTTCACAACTACCAATTCAAATCTGAAGTTCTAGATAGGGGAGTAAAGAAGTGCATTCTGCCCTTTCTAAGCAGTTAGTTTGAAACCATATGAGCCGGTGGCAACAATACAAGTTTATGAGTATCCTTCTATGCAACTCTCTGGGTGTGTGTATTTATGTTTGTAACCATCCTTACACCCCGAAAAGATTCACTCTGCAACTGCCTGTGTTTCTACTTAACTAAAAGGAATAAGACAAAACTGTTTTTTTTGGGGAAAAACTACAGCGTTGTGTTATATATATTATATATTATTATATTTTCGGCATAAGAAAGTATGTCAGGGTTAATGGCACATACTGGCGAGAGGAAATCCAACCCTTTCAATGTGAAAAACATATATTTGCTGATAACGTTTGCTGGCTCACTGCCTGTGATGGACAATAAGATGGATCATGTGGGTTCCTACCGTACCGAGTTATTGCTCATGAGAGCCCTGGGGAACTGTTGCATCTGACTGTCAACACATCAAGATCATTTCACAGACCTTTCCCAGGAAAACTATGCAAATAACAGCTGTCAAAAGCCTTGCCCGGAGGTTCTCAGAAAAGGAGAAAAACATTAAAATGAGTTATGTTCCAAAATTAATTGAGTACTGAAAATTCCTTACAGCTTGTATCGTTATGCACACAGGGAGATTACTTTGCTTTATTGTTCAATTAGCCTGACTCTAGAGCAGCATATTTTCAACAATGTCAAATACTCTCACAGAACTAACAACTGATAGCCCAGAGTACGTTTTATTACAGCAGCACAGGAAAGATGCAACAAGAAAGAAGATATCTCGAGACTAAGTTGATTCTTAACACACACACTGCAACATGTTTGATGGACTCAGCTGGCACAAACACACTATTTGATTTATTTATTCTTCTTCTAAGTTTCAGAGCTTTTAACTTTGATTTTATAGAGCTTCCTCCTGTATTGTGTGGATATGGACATAAAACGTAATATGTGTCGCAATATTTCCTCCTCTCTCTCACGATTTAGACTTTAAACAGCCTCTTTAAACTCCCTCCCTTCATACCTGAAGTCCAAACATCCCCACCACCTTATGAGCATTTTAATTATTTCCTTAAACTACAGATTTGGTTCATCATACATTGCCTGGCTGGCACCGCACATTAAACAAATTAATTAAAAAAAATAAAAAATTAAAAAAATCTAGATTTGGACTGGCCACTCCTGCAGTACAGATATTTTTAGTCACATTGGACAGAAGCCTCCTGACAATATGATTCTTCCTGAGCGCCAGAATCGACAACAACTTTAAAAAGTCCCTGCAGAGACTGGGTTGTGGAGGAATGAAGAGGACAATAGCACAGATTACTCGTACTGTGAGTTGGCATGAATAGACAGACAAGCAATCATACTGTATAGAGTCGTACCCGTTGCATTTTCAGTATAAGCCTCCCCTGAATACTGAATAGGCTGAGGATCGTGAAATAAAACCCGGCTATTGTAACTCTTCTTTTGTTTCTTTCCTCACATAAAAGCCAGTGCAGGCTGAGATGGTGAGATGAAATCAGAGAAAAGGGGGCTGCAGTGTAATCATAGCTGTTCTGAACACGGTTTTAAAAACAGTGAGAAGGTTTCAGATATAGTATACAGTACAACACAGACTGTACACTGTAGTTTCCTTATCCTAAAATCCTTTAAAAATATGGCTAAGAACTGAGGGAAAGGAGAGAGAAAACACACAAAAAATCAGAAGCTGTGTTGTTCATATCTGCTGTGATAGAAAACATGATATTAATGTTGCTCTACATGGATGTGTAAGAAGGCAATAGAAACACAGTAATTCACGCTCACTCACAGAAAATCAATTTTTGTGGTTAAATCGCATTTTTATAAAAGCCACAGGGTGACACCGAAAGTCTTGCAGCACAGACTACTGTTGAGTATCAGCGTCATAGTTGACAAATAGCCCATTGTATTTATACAGCGTGTGGAGGAAAACAGATACAGATACAGATACAACCATTTTTCCTAAATCTCATTTTCAGATCTCAACCCGCTGTTCCCTGTGTTGTGTGAGAATGTGTGTGTAGAACCGGGGGAAATATACACAATATTTCTGTATTTGCATCTTGAAAGTAGATTAAAATTAACGTTGACAAAAGGACATTGTAGGGACTTCTGCACTAAATGACTAACTGCACACTTAAACACACTTCTAGAGATTAAAAGCTGATGTACTGTATAAATAGTATTTATACAGTACAGCAGTTTTTAACTCTGACCCTCACACCATATGGGGGTAATGGCTCACTGACTGACTGAAATGGAATCTGACCTTAGATATTAATCATGTTAACCGCCTGGCTATAGCACTAATTTGCTTGGCATCCCATGACACCAATCTGGTATTAATATTTTTTTCTCTTATTTAGCCCAATCAACTAAGACCAAAAGTCAACGACTCCACATCCAGTAAGAACCATGACAATGCGAGACAATAAGACCGTGATGTTGTCTGCACTATGTCAGCAGGGCAAGATGAGTAAGATCAACGATTGACAGACCAGGATGGTCTGACAGCTGTTTGACTTGCCTGTCAGAGCACCAGTTAACACAATCCAAATATCAAAACTGTCAATCAACATCAAACGTTATGTAATTCAATTGCCAATGGCCCATTAAAACTGACAGATTGAACCAAAGACAAGTCAGACGCATAATGAGACTCACATATTTGCATATATTCATGTCCTGTTGCATTGGGAGTCTCAGAACTGGCACAAAAGCAACTTGTAGATGGAAATAAGTGATGTGTGACCAATGTTCAAGGAGGTTTTAGAGACTGTCAGGAGCTGCAAAAAATGAATATGCATATGATATGTATACTCCTTGGGTGAATGTTTGCAGTGAGTTCATAGAGAGAACATCTGTCTGTCTATTTGAAATGTGTAAACATGAGAAGAAAACAATGAACTCAACAAAAGGAGAAAGTGAGAAGGTATTGGTCTATGGAAAATCCTGTAATAATGTGTTACAGCTCTGTTCATTTCTCTGAACTGACCTCAGAGTTTCTACTCTGGAATGAACCGGACGGTCACAGCCAGCACGATGCTCACCAACATCTCCCAGCAGTAAACACACATTCCATTAACACCAAATCTCAGCGGCCTCCCTGTCACGGGTAATACAAGGTTGATGGAAACTGCTCTGAAGCAGTTCATGAAATAGGACCTGGATATCTAGGAGTAGTGAGTCTGAGAAAACCTGGCTGACTTTACACTAATCTAAAGGGCGTCATCACATTTTCTGACTGGTGGGGAGCCCTGGGCCTTTGCAGACTTTGCAGTGGTTTAATGACCAATATTTTAGAGAAATTACCAGTTTGTACTGTATACTTCAGACTGAGAATATATGTGTCGGGGGGGGAAGAAGCAAGCAGTCAAGAACTCAGAGATGGTGTACTGGAAAGAAAAAATATAACTAGTGTTACCTCGCATGATTTTAAAAATATGATTTGACCTTCCATGTTTTACTGGGCTTATAGATCTTTTATAGCAATGTGTGTGTACACAAGTCCCCAGTGTATTCATCTGAAGCACATCCGGCACCCATTGTTCTGCCTGTCACTGCACTTGCTATCTTTGTTACAGTAGCTGAATCAGCCCTGCCATCCTGGAGCTCTGGGTTGCAAACCCTCCTGCAGTCACATCAGCACTGTAAACCTACAGTCTAGAGAGAGAGTAACAAGCGAATACTGTACCAAAGCAATTGGTTGACCAATCTGAAAACATTAATAATTCATTTTCCAAATACTCAAGATGGAGTCAGAAAGCAGGGAAACTCAATTGACTTGATTGGGTGCAAGTCTATAATATAGATACAAACACACTCATATTTATCATATCATTTTGTTCTCCAGGTCTACATCCAAAACTCCCATTGGCAGACAATATTGTTTTGCATTATACTGTCATTCCCACAATATGACAGTGTCAGGAACAAAACCTGACATTAAAAATACAAAGAACAGGTGTGGAACTCAGCATGTGACTCATTTCAGATAGAAAAGGCAAAAAGTGTATCAGAAATGTGCATCCGTAACATCAGCTTTAACTTGTAAAGACTTAAAGGAGTATGAAGACAGTGATACTGTAAGATGGGGAGCAAAGTTTCAGTGAAAAATGGAAAAACTGAAAGTATGGCCAAAACTGATGCAACAGCCTTCAAAGACAGGGGAGCAGAAAAAGGCAGAGTTAAGGATGATCTCAGGTGAGCCCGGCCAGTCAATACTTAACGAACTGATTTGATAGCCAGTACAACAAAAGCAGCTACAGTACATTACAAGGGGAGGATAAAAAATGAGATCAGAAGCATCCTCCCATTTTCTTTTGCTCGCTTATTGCCAATCAGACCACAAGCAGATGGGAGTGACTTGGCAGACCATAAAGTGCTAACCAAATAAATACTATCTCAATAAGGGGAAATGTACGGCTGTAACCTTGCCCTGCCAAGCAGCCACAGACTTCCCCACTTCACTTCTGTCATCGCAATTGAGAATATTCTGTAAATCAGATGCTGGATTTACAGTTGGCATGATGCCAAAAATTCAGAATTAAAGATAAAAAAAATGTGGAAATTATAATTGGACCAACGCAATGTCAATATTGTATCCTGGTTGTTGAGTGGTTAGAGAAGACGCCCTATGTTGGAGCATCATTTTACGTGTGTTGGCCAAAAACAGATTAGCATGAAAAAAAATAAGATTTACATTGAATTTATATAAGAGATTCCACTCTGAGGAGGACAGCAGGAGCCTTTCCTCCTCTGGGCCACACCACTACTTCACCGTGAATGGTTTGCTTCAACCAATTACTCTTTTAGTTATTTTAAACTCCTCTAGCCTCTCAAAAAAAGAGGAAGGGCAACATCCTCTGCCTCAATGGACCAGCATCCTCTGAAATAACACAATGCTAATAACTACTATTGTATTGTACATGTCCATTTTACGTGTATGCACTTTGGCATTAAAAAAAACAAGAGAATACAATTAACAGTCAACTTCAATTAATTATTGCACTCACACCTACAATTGTGTCTGATTGGTGCAGTGTTTTGAATTTCCTGGAGGTGCCCTGTGAAATTGCAGAGCAACCTCCCAAGTGGCCTGTGGAGAGGCAGAAATCAGTGTAATTTCAAGAAGAGGAGAAATAAAAGGAAGAGAGTGATGGGGGAGGGCAGAGCTGAATCAAAGATGAATGGACGTGGAACAAATGCTTATCTTATCTATCTCCTCTCAAGTGTCTACCAGTCCCGATGTGTACCACTGCTATACCACCAATTCTCTCTCTCACTGTTATGTATATGAGTGTTGTGTGTGTACGCACACAGGTCAAACTTGGTGTGTGTTTGACCCTAACCTGTGTGTGCATTGTCTTAGTGTGTATGATGCCCTTCGCACTCTGCACTAACTGACTTAGATCCACAGAATGCTCCAGGGGGATATACACTCTCAATCATACTGTACAACACTGCAACACCAAGGGCAACTAAAAGGGAGGCAGTGAGAGAAGCTGAAACACGAGTCATAAGCAGACAGGCGGTGTTGCCTGAAAATCAGCTCCTTGGCAGACTCTGATAGCTGCGGCTCCCAGGTGGCAGAATACATTAAAGGGAAACAAACCTGATTTCAAAATCAACGCTTCTCCAAATCGTAACAGCTTGGTTAAACAGCTGTGAGGGTCAAACTGCAGGATAGGCTCGTAGGTGTTTTATATCTCTGCTTAATTTTAGTACAGAAATGTAGTGCCCAAAAACAAATGGGCAGTCATTCTGATGGCTATTGGTTATGAATTTATTGTTGCTAATGAGGGACCAAGTAGAAGCCATGTAAGTGAAATAATGAGCAAGTTATTCAGGGTATTTTTCCTTGTTATCAAATATTTGTGCCAGCATTTGGTTGATAAGACTTTGTACACAGGTGCACAGCATTGCTGAAGGATTTTAACTACACAAAAAGCTGCTGTGTGTGGTGCTATGTAGAAAGTGAAACGGCAGAACTTCCACATGTGTCTTAGTTAAGCCACAGCTACCAGTCAGCGAGTCATGTTACAGTAGAAACACTATAGTGACCTTAGCCCTCAACTTTTCAAGGAAATTTCATTGCATAACCACAGGCATCATACATCACAAAATGGGCTTAGTTCAACACTGCATGTGATCTTGGGAGTTGTATGTTAACCTTAATTTACTTCATCTGTTGCAGAGAATGGATCTGTTTCGTTAGCAAAGCTGCGACACTCACAGCTTCCCAGTACCATCACAGCTTTTCTTCCAGCCCCTGAGCAGCTCCATCTAAGCAGTTGAGGAAGTTAAATGCCTTGCTCAAGGACACATCCTGTGGTGGAAATGAGGGAGGGGGCAAGTGGTGCTCATCAAAAGCCCTCGGAGAAAGAAAGCTTTATTAATAGTATTCAATTGTGCTTGATAGTGCTTTGGTGTACTGTGCTTTGATATGTTGGTGTCTGCATTTTGTGAAGTTAAATAGTTGTAGTGTGCTTTCATCCCCATGTCAATCTCTCTCTCCCTCTGTGTTTGTCAGTCAGTCTCTCCCCGTCCTTGCTGAAAGGCACCAAGGCCCTGTGTGCTCTTCCCCTAATTAGGTACAAGCCAGAAATCCTTCTAATGCCCCAATTATAGGCATATCTATGTGCTCTTTGGTTGTTTTCTTTGCCGTGTAAAGCCACAGTCATTAAGGACACGCTGCTCTTACCCCAGCACTTTCCCATGATATACACCTCAAAATTACACCCATTAATATCAGACAGTTACCTTGCACGCCAGCTGGATTATAGTAATGTCACAAGATCACACGAGAATCCATCTTGTCAGGCTTTAAGTTATGCATTGTCTCCAGTAAGCAAGAGCATGGAGCAATCAGCATCCTGTATGGAGCTACTGGTAGCTATGGCGTGGTTTAGATGTGTTCAAGTTGGTTCATCCAATTACACGCCACGTATTCCTCGAATGTGCCTGCTCTTATCCAAAAAGTTTCCAATAACGGATTCTCAGATGGTTCTATGTAAAAAAACATCTGGCGGATCAGGTAAATGCTCACACTCAACCATCGACTGGTTAAGCCACTGCTCATTTTTAGCACATATTCAGCGTGTTGGGCTTTTTGTTTATCATTGTCCTAAACATTGATGATGTTCTTAAATATCCAAATATTTTGAACAAAATAATGCAGTGTCTATAGCACTATAAAATATGATAACTATTATCATCCCAGCAACATTTCCTCCAGCTCAATATTGGTATTTCATTTTTGTAACAGGGTGACCAGTCGTGAAGCGATGAACAGAGATGCATGAAATCCATTTGCTAAGTCTTGCATGAAGGAAATGAAGGAGGGGGGGTCTTTGCGGCAGTCAGCTTGCTTATAGGATCAAGAATGTTTTGATTGAATGTTTTGTTGTCCGTTCTTTAATTCAATAGGTTTAAACCATAATGCCGATGTGGGTCAAGTATCTTGTGCAATTAACTAAAGGCTGTTTATCTTGGCACTTGGACACACAACTAATTACTGTGCACTGTATCTGCAGCTGAAACTGTAATGACGAGACAGTGGCAGGATGCCTGATACCACTCGTATAATGCCTATAGAAAATTAATTTTTCAAAGGTAACTATAATGTGCTGGGGAGAGGGACATGTGAAACAATGCCACACTTATCTACTTAAAAGGCCTTAGAAGGTGCCCTAATCAGCTCAATTAATCAATTTGAGGTTGAGCCAATGAAGTGCACCTTAGTATGTGTATCGGCAGAGTAGAACAACACCTGCAGCCAGTTCTGCTGAGTGTGCCTTAACGGCCATTATCTGACACATTCTAGACGTAGCCATGTTTTGTGACTATATACACCACCGGTTGCAGGTCTCTTGCGATATAAGTCAAGTTAATGCCCTCCATTAAATTGAATCCACTCAGTAAACCACCCATCAATGAACTTAATGGAAGAAGGAAACCAACCCAAGCGGTAAGAACATCGTATCCATACACAGTTCTTGGAGGTGTCTATGGTGTGTAGGCATCATATTAAGCAGCTGAGCTAGTCATCCATCCTGGAAGCCTGGCTGGAAACAATCACAGATTTAACCTGCCTCTGTGGCACTGCACAGTCGGGGAGAGAAATGGCTTGTACCTGCAGGGTGGTGGATAATGAAGGTGAGCGTCAGATACAGCAGCAACTCAGTATCTGTCCTAAACCTAACCAACTCGGAAATAATTCAAGAACCTGTACAGATTAATAAGAAAATCTCTGTGAATGCCAACTTCTTTTTAAGATACTAAAGCAGTGATTGTGACTGCTGCTTTAGATTCAGATAGAAAGCCTTGCTTTCTATTTTTACAGCACAACCAACAAGCACAAAGTCATGTGTAGGACAAGGACAATTTGTTCCTGTAAGCAAATTTATTCGTCTTCATGCAAAATATACTGTGCTAAAATGCCTGTGTTAAGTGGACAATAATAGGATGGAATGTGTGCCAATCACATAACAAAAATAGAGCACCCAGTGGTAACCAATGACAAATACTGACAACATGAAATATAAAAGGCTTCTGTGAAATAAACTTTTGAAATAAAATTTCTGAAAATGAAACAAACAAATAAATAGCAGTCAAATGCAGCTAAAGAATGCATTTCCTGAAAGAGGCTCAAGTTACCATTAGATTTTTCAGAAAATGTGTATGTTACTACTTTAAATTATTCTATCTGCCTTCCAAAGTCTGCGAGACATTTTGTCAGGTATGACTGAATGATAAAAACAGCTTATATTGTTGATATAAATAGCTGCTCAGTCAAAATATAGTTCTATACAATAACAGTTAGAAACAAATATTGCCTGAAGTTACAAAATGAATTAACCAAAAGCACATAGTGAGGTGCATTAGGTTCACCAATATGCAAAAAGATAAAAAAAAATCATCTTCAGCAGTCAGGTATTAAACATGTTTCCCTTTAATCAAAATGTCACAGAGAAGCAATTATCTTGTCAAGATTGAATTAGGTAAATCCTCTTGGTTAGCTTGGTTGCTTTCCAATTTGTGATTAGCAAAAACAAACAAAAACCAAGGGCGTGATCACCATTGAGATAGCTATAGCGCCAAGTTCTAAAATTAAAACAACAATATATACTGTCTCAATATACTGTTTCAAAATGACTCATATGACCATCCAAAAACAAATCATACCAAACAAATAACAGCATTTTCTGTTCTGCCACCTCTGCGGTTGAGATACTGTTATGTTAAGGCAATGCATCTAAAAAATATGTGCCCAAGGTTAGGGAGTCATGATCACAATCAGGCTTTTGTGGTTAAAAATCAAAAACTACCTTGAATGTTAATACGAGACAAGACACAAATATAATATATATATATATATATATCCGGCCTAATAGTTTGACAGTGAGATAATGAAAAAAGCAGTAAAAGAAAAACAAGACTTTAATCTAATTATAATTGTAAAATTGATTGTAATCTGAAAGGTGTTTTGCTTCTGTTTTTCTCGCTGCCCACTAAGCGTAACAATCCAGATGTATGTTAAGCAGAGAGAAGAGCACAGATATAAAGCAGACTAGCATGTGTTTTTGTTTTCTTTGATCTCTAACGTAACCTAGATGTGATTCCCAATCCTTCAGTGAAACGGACGGTGTGCATTCAATACTTATTGAAGAAGCACAGTCAGGAGGGTTAGACAGTGTGCCAATGCATGACGACAGTCCTTTTCAGTTTTAGAAGGTTAGTTCTCACTCTTCCACAAGGACACATGAAGATACACACTGAGTGGGACTTTTCTGTACTTCTATTTAAAAGAGATCGGTAACTGAATAAAGTCCCTCTCCTCACCAAATGTGAATGGACCTTTCAGTAGAAGCGATCTTGTGTTGAGTAGATAAACTTTTGAAATGTTAAATATTTAGGTTTTTGAATTCTGGATTGTTCATTGAGAGATAAGGAGTAGATTTGTTGAAACCAGTTATTGAACTTGTTTGTGGGAATCCCATATCAGACACAATCTATTATAATTATCGAAGCAGGGTTGGCTAGTTATCTATCTAAATACACCGCTATATTGTGATATTAAGGCAGAAAAGCTGGACAGTAATAAATAGTTAAGCAACACTTAAAGGCACTTTGATTAGACCTCTGCTCAGGTTGAAGTTGGGTGGAGCTATGGTTATAAGATGTTACCAAACTCTATGTGCAAACATAAATGAGGTGTAAATGACCATTGTCCTGACAGGTGCAACATAACTAACAGAAGAGCAACGGAGATATAAATGAAGTTTAGTTCAAACACGCCCACAGTTTTCAGGCAACATAAAACATCAGACAGTACATTGGTTGATGAAAATTAATATTCTATGTATTGTGGTTGTCTATGATTTTTGTTTTTATTTTTAACCAACCGGTGAAACCAGTAGATTAAGATTTTTATCATTATTAAAATGTTGTGAAGTAAACCTAAGAATTTAATTGTCGTTAGTTTTTCAGAGAAACAGTGCCATCTTTCTTTCTCTCACTGGAAGATGACAACTAATGAGTTTTCTGATGAACAGAAAGTCCACTGCCTACTGTCAAGCCTGCATGATCATTACTCTACAACCTCACAAGTCAGTGCGTTCAAACATTTAGAAACACACAGAAATATGTAAATACGCACAGGTACACATTTCTACACACACAAAGATGTATAACTTCAGTTTTACCCCTTTTATCATCCAATTTAACCGCAAGAAAGATTCATTCTTTGATTAATGAAGTGTGCCTCTGTAAGGGGTATGTAACTAACAGCAGCAATAGATTATGCAGGCTATGCACATAATTTGTGTGTAGCGACAGTGTGCAATGTTTTCACAGTGATTCATTTCAAAAGAACATGTGATCTGTGGTTGGTATAGTTGCTATAGGGGCGGCAGTATCTCAGTACGGAGGGACTTGGATCGGGAAGCTGAGGGTCAAGTTCCAAGGTTCAAGTCCCTGCGAGGACCAAGGACAGAGTATGGGCCCGTATAGCTGGAGAGGTGCCAGTTCACCTTCTGGGCACTGCCGAGGACCCCCAAACTGTTCCTCGGGCGATGTAGCTGCCCATTGCTCCCAATACTAGGAAGTCTGCTGCCACAAAGGAGGGCATACTGAAGGACTGCAGATAACAATAATCCTTAACCACTGTCATTTCATCTTTTATGACGATTTCATGGGATTACTACTGTCTCTGGAATCACCAAATATTCTGGAATAGGAATGTTTTATAACGAAGCACACAAATGTAACCTTGATCCAGCACCGCAAGTAGCTTGTTTTTCTATTTCATGGAACTGGTGTGGACGTCTCTGTCAGCCTCTCCACCAATGATATTTAAACCCTCAGCCTTGGCCAATCACAGAAGAAAAGGGTTGCTTTAAATGCAAACACAGGTTAACGCGATTAAGTCCAATGGCATCCAAACTGCAGTGAATTAGACTCCATGGCTGCATATTCAAGTTGATTCATTGCTGTCTTCGCATTAGAAACCACTGCCCCTGCCATGAATTGGAAAAGATCCAATGGTCATGGACAAATCCAACTGAGAGTGAAAAGTATTTTACCTGCATCTCTGCAGTTATGTTCATGTCTACAAGCATGTTCCTCAAAAAAGCGAAAAAAGGTCATGTCTGTTTAATATACATTGTGGTTGCTAGAGGGTAACTACAGAGAAAATGCATCTTGATGAATCAGCATCGAGGGTGTAAGCGTGGGGAAATACGATGGGTTGAGCGGGGGATCAGGGGGAGTCCAATGCCGTGTGCAGAACGGGAAGGAAGTAGGTAGGAAGGCATGGATCAAGGAAAGACAGAAGGAGAAGAGAGGTAAAGATAAAGGCGAGGGAGGTGTTGAGGGAAATGGAGGAGGGTGGAGAGGAAGAGAATAGGAGGATGAAGGGCAGTGTGTGTGAGTGTGTGTGTAGGGGGGATTTCTCAGAGTCTCACACAGTCTGGAGATATGAGGTGAAGACTGCCTAGCCTTGGTGATCACATGAAGATTTTGCCATACTACACACACTGTCACAGACAGAAAGAGGCCGAGCAGATCCTGTCAAGAGACAAAAAATGTTATAGGCACCTACTAAGCTCTCTTCCAGCTCTTCCTCTGCTTTACCTTCTTCACCATCCACATCCAAGTGAGCTTGACTATACAGTCTAGCTCAGACGGGTGATCCATTCCAATTGAATTTATGGAAGTGCTTTCAAAAAGTGTCTCACGTATGTGTGTGGCCATTTGCTGCGTTCGCCTGAGTAGAAAATTGCCTTGAGAGCCAAGATTTTACATCAACATGTTGTCAATTTAGGGAAGACTTAACACTGATGATATAAATTGGCACAATTGACGTTTGGTCAATTTGATCCCACTGCCCTCGTTAAGACCTGATTCTAGCTTGATTTGAGGACCTTGACATGCCAAGCAGAGAGCGGGCCATCAGGCACCGCTGGGTTGTCCAAACATGTATTTTCTGCAGCGTGTCTCGCACTGTTGGCTCTATGGTCAGCCCTTATCTGCAGCCATTCAGTTGATTGAACATGTTGAATTTGTGGTGGATGATATCAGTGAGAGAGAGAGAGAGCTGCATGGCTGCTCAGATTAGAGCGAGGGTTTCAGTTACAGACAACTATCACCGGATTACTTTCATACGTAAGAAGAACGTTTAGAAATGTGATAATTCTCAAGCAGGTTCTGGAGTTATTAGTAGTATTTTCTTTACCTCTGAGATTTAAGAGGATTTATAGACGTTTATTTGCACATTGAACATTAGAGATAATGTTATTCCTGTAAAAATACATGCATCATGCATGTTCCTAAATGTTTACATCTCAACAGTTAAGTGATCATACTTAGAAACTGTTTATATATTGTATTATATATCATTTGTCAGTGCCTCCTTTCTACTATCTTCCTTGTCTGAATCTGACTCGTTAGCATCTAATCCGAGCCAACAAACCCTAAGTAAATCAACCCCCTTAGTGTGGCCATGGCAACCACAGGTGCCACACATGGGGGAGCAATAGAAGAGCTGTTTTTGTTTTCTGGTATCTGAGTGCCCTGAATTCTAAGACCTCTTCATGAGCAATAATGGGTGTAAAGTAATCAGCGTCAGTTTTTAAGTTGCAACATCTGGCATGAGTCAATTAACAGCATTTGGGATTTTATCGAGTTAAACCTGCATCCTAGTAATCTATTGAACGCAAGATACTGAAGTGTTATTGTGCTGGTGGCTGTGACAGCTGTGTGGCTTGCTGTTCTGACACCGTAAACCAGCACGCCGAGCGTGGTGTGAGCTCAACAATTCATCTAGGCTTGATGTTTATCTATTAGAATATAAATCGGAAGATACACATCCATATGCACAACTGGCATGATGGAGACAGTTACTTTTGCTTCAAGTGATTACGTGTGTGTATGCGTTAAAGTAGCATGCATTCACAGGGTGTGCTTGTAAAACATGTTTTATAAAACTGTGAATCACAAAGAAAAAAAAAAAACAACCAGCACAGCACAGCACATCCTGCATTTCAGATTGAGAGGAGGAAAGACAGAAAGATCCAACAAATGTGTACTGTTTTGCCTGCAGCAATTGTTTATAGATGCAAGAGAAACATCTGTGTGCACCACAATCTTACAGTATTCATGCACTTGGGGCGAATGGGATCATTAACATGGAAAGTATCACTCTCTACAACGTAATCTTGGCCCTTTGTCAAAAAATGATGATGAGGCACTTAGCTACAGTAGTTCTCCCCCTCCACATTTATCTTTTCCAGAGTAACAATATATTCATGCAAACCATGCCATGCTTTTCATTAATATGTTAGGTCACATTGCCCTCAGCCCTCGAGAGCAGCGGTAAATCAAGGCCAGTCTAACCTCACAATGCTCAGGGAGGAAGCTAATTCACTTCCTGTCTGCAATATGGCTTCATTAGATTTTCTTAAAGTTACTGCAATGACTTTTTAACTGACTGATGCCTCTATATGACCTACATAAGCAAAACGAGACCATCAGGCAGAAGATTGGCTATTTTTCTTTATAAATAATCTTAATGCCTTTCCCACGGGTCTGATTCCCCTCAAAATCAGAGGAAACCATTTATTGCACGCCGACCTGATGTTTACATTTTGACAGGAAAAGTTTCACAGTGAGCAGAATGTTAGCCAGTTAGAAGAAACAGGAGGGTGATACTGGGGCAGGATCAGAAAAGAGAAAAAAGAAAAAAAGAAATGACTGAAGAACAAAACTAAAAAACTAACAAGGGAACGTATAGCGCACGGTTAAAAACAAGAGTCAACCTTGGTCCGTCATTCAACAGACAGAGTAAATTGCGAGATTCGAAATGATTCAAGACAGATCCTGAATTAACCTTCTTCCTCCTAGAGTGCTATGTAATATGTCTACTATTTACTATCTATTTATGAAATACATTGCGAGATGTGGTTTTACATCAATATATGAATTGGTGGCTCAAACAAAGCAAGCTAACGCTTTGGCCACCGTTAGTTGTAGCTCCTGTTAGCTGCATTGTCAAGCAAAGCAACTGCAAAGCTTTCTGTGATCATGAGCATGATTTGTAATTTGCATGAAGTTGACAGAAGTGAGACAATCAGTTTATGACCAGGCTTTGCACTTCCAGTCTCCAGTAGTCAATAAACAATACTAAAACAAAGTTTACTTTGTTTCAACATTGTCAGTTATTCATCTTACATCGCTACAAATAGCTACAATACCTTGTCACTATCATTTATTATTATACATTATTATATGCATCCTGCAAACAGCTGTGTAAATATGTGTGTCCTTGTGGACAACAATGTACACACGCTGCTGAACACGATTTTCTCCTGAAAAAAAAGAAAAACAAAACATCACCTTTTCAAGATGGCTCCCCTGAGAGAGATGCACCACTTGGAGGTAGAGAGAGTTTGACAAACAATGGAAGACAGTGGTGCATCTACCCAGGGGAGCCTCTTTGACTTAATGTACATTGACAAACCAGGCACCAAGGGAGTACACATAATCTGAAAACAGAAAGTAATTTGAATGTTTCCATGTGTTGAATGCCATTTAAAAAGGTTTAAACCACCTTTTCAAATAAAATCAATAGTATCTGGTCATGGGCCAGTTTATTCTGATCAAGATCTTTACATGAAACATGGCTGTAAAATGCTTCATGTAAAACTATTTACATAACTCTTACCTTCTCATTCCCAAACCCAAAGCTAACGATCATAGATGTTCGTTGCAATGAAGATTGACTGGTAGATTGAGAGGCTCGCACACATGCTGAGCTCCCTCTTCACCATGACAGTTCAGTACAACGCCCACATTGCTGACTGTTTTCAGTGGTCCCTTGTCACCAATTGTGTTTGTGATTTTCATGGACTGGACTGAACAGAACAATCGAACAACAACAATCTGCCACAAAAAGGGTGGATTGCTCTCTATGGTTTAGAAACAAGTTGATGAGCCTCATAAATCCGTTCAAATATCTCTGGGTTTGTTCTTCAGCCTACAATTCATTGCTGAAATTGCATTTAATAATAGTAATACATTTTATTTGTATAGCACTTTAAAAAGGTACTCAAAGGCACTTTCCATGGTGAAAACAGAAACAATAAAAGCAATTACAACATAAACAAAAGAGATGACGTCAGGAACAAAAACATACATAACAAGCATCAATACTATTAATTGAACTATATACAGTATATACACGTATATAACAATATTTTATGTGTACATTATGGTTGATACTTATGTGAATGTCTTGCACTAAATGAGGCAGGGTAACTGGCCAATAAGGCAAACATGGAATCAGCTTGAACTTGCACTCATCAAACGCGCAGAAACCTATACCTTGATAAGGGGGCATTGATAACGTAAAGCAGGATTAGGGAATTTAATCCTGAAAGGCAGGATGAAGGACTTTAATCTTGCCTAGATTTATTAGTGCTCCACCTGTTCAAGGGGAGTTAAGAATTCTAAAACCATGACATTACATCCAGGAAAGTGTAGGTGTACAAATTGACCATGTAAGACCTAGAAACTGTGAAGATTTATATAAAAGGTATTGAGCTTTCTGAGATTTTCTAAATGAGGTTTATGAGTTTTTTGTAAGTGTATGTAAAGTGATTACTTTTAATTAAGGCGAGACATGCAAGCGTTTAAACATCAATCGAACCTGCCTTCAAAATGTATTTTACATACTTAATTGTTTCTGTTTTGTGGCAGAAAGTTCATTATTTCACACCCAGAGAGTAAACTATTGTTAGTACTGTAGAACGTGAATAAATGAATAATAACACTATTGCCTAAACAAGAAACAATCGGAAACAGTTGTTTTCTTGAATTTATAACAGAGTTGATCCTGCTTTTGAGTTTAGGAACCTGGGGATATACGTATAGAGAAGCACACGTATATACCCTGTTGACCACTTAACATAAAGACAAGGACATCTGCGGTTCAACTGATGATCTGAGACTGTGAACTATGCAGTAAGCTACAGCGCTGAATATTGTAGATATTTCTTAAACCTTAAATTAACCCCCTCTCTGAACATAATAAATCCCAATTTAACCACTAGGACGTGAAAACATTTCATCAACAGGACAATTACCTCAGTGTGAAATTATACCCTGTCAAAGGTACAAAGCTATAAAGTGAAATTCAAAAAGGTTATGAAAGATGTATAAACACGGAGGAAATAGGGGATTATAAGTGGTTTCAATGCTGAGGTCTCAACCCCGCAGCTACAAAGCTATAGCTACTTTGCATATTTTTATTGACTTGAGACCAAGATGATATCGTTTTTCCGTATGTGCATTTATGAGCTTGCAGACGCAGATACAAATGCTCACACACATAACAACACCCATACCCATGTGCACGCGCGCACGCGCACACACACACACACACACACACACACACACACACACAAAGACTTATGAAATTTCACAGCTCGCCTGTGTGGAAATTTTTTCTGATTAAATTTAATTTACTGCAACTGGGGTTTCATCACCCAATAACAGGCAGAAGAGCTGAAGCGCTGATACATGCTTGGTTCCACCAGGCACCAGGAGAATATCAAAAGCATGCCACCTATCCTCTTTTATTTCTTCCCCGCCATCTCTTACCTCATGCCTCTCTTCTCCCATCTCCTTCATGTACCTCTGTCCTCACCCCGGACCTCACCTCATCGCTGCCTTCTCTCTGTCCTTTTATTCCGCTAAATCTCTTCCCCTCCTCTTTGCTCCTCTTGCTCGCATCCGTCACCCAGCTGTGTCATGTAATACATACTCCCTGGCCCAGCAGAACAACAGCAGCCCAGAGAGGAGACTACAACATCCTCGACAGTCTACATTGACAGAACAATACTGGTCAACAGCCTCCTATGGTCTAGGACTTTTGCAAGAGATATAAAACATAAAACAGTTTTACAGATGGTGCCTCAGTGTGTTTTTAGACAGAACTGGACATTAACACATAATTGTCACAGTGGCTCAGAATATTTAGACACTTTCTATATCAGCACATGCAAAATATAACACATCATGTATTTGGGGAAATAAACAGAATTCATCAGAAAGTTGTAATGCAGCTTACAATTATTTTGATTATGGGTTAATCCAACAACTATTTTATGTATTAAATTAATATTTTGGTCCATAAATGTCAGAATATAGAGAAAAATGTCAATAGCAAATTTCATAACGTCATCAAAATTGCTTGTTTTGTCTGACAAAACACCTCACCATTTAGAATCCAGATCCAGAGAGCGTTAAGCCGCTTGCTTTGTAATATCAATAAAAAATCTGTTATGGAAAGAGTTTTCCCGTTGATCAACTAATTGATGAATCGACTAATTGTCAGTAATCAAGCTAAAATGTCAACCACTCTCTAATTTCTGCTTCTTAATTGCGCAGTTTGCTATTTTTCAAATTGCAAATCAAATATCTCAAGGTTTTGGACTGTTGGTCAGAAATGGGAAATTGCAATTTTCACGGTTTATTGACATTTTATATACTAAAAGATTAATTGATAAATGACAAATATAATTTAAAGATCTTGGCCACCGGTTGCCAGTTGTGTTTCAAATTTGTTGCCAAGCTTTAAGAGGCCATGCTTTATCTAATACGTGGTCAGACGCCAAGAAGAGAGAGCGAGAGGAGGAGGAAGGCGGTATGACTTCACAGAAGTTGCCGTGGTGCCAATAATGGTGCAACTCTTTTTTTGTTGAGAACCATGGAGGACAAAAGCTTTTTTCTGTGTCTATTTGTTAACTTCACACCAAGCTCAGTACCCTGCTGGCAATTGTGGAAAGAGAGTTGAACTCACCGGGGTTTCAGGTGAAGCCTGAATCATTTCTAGCTGTGGGTAACCAAAGGCACTCAGTGGATTTGGTGACCTCTTTCTGCTATGGTTGTGAGAGCTATAAAGCTTAGCAGTATTTCAACCACCTGACAACAAATTATTCTACTACCTGTGCAGTGCAGCCCTGGTTTCAGTTCTATCTCAAGTATTACACAAACACAAATGATTGCCAGTAGTAAATATAGGAGAGTCTGTGTACTTTTCTTAATGTCTAATTCTGAATGAAAACCATGATTCTCACGGCTTGAATGAACTGAATGCTTTCACCTGTTCCTCACAAGCACTCTCTGAGTCAGAGGTGCAATCAGTGTTCCCGGGTGAGTGCATTTGTGTTTAAAAAGAACTGCTTCATCAACCTTTGTTTGAGTAGCTATAAATAAGGAACATTCACTGACTGGTCAGAGCACTGCTGCCCACCTACAAACGTGGAATTGCTCATAACAACAGCCATACAAAAGACATACTGTAAGCTGTTAGGATAACACTGGTCAATGGCCATGTGCCAGTCTGGAAGCTGAAATCTTGACCACAGCTTGTAAACACACAACAGAAAAAACAACGATGGTCCACACTTAGATGTCAAAAAGATAGACTGATGGTTCAATATTTTTTTTTTCACAATGTTGTCTCAGCCTTAAGACAGTGCTTTCATGCTGTTTCTTCACACTTGTCTTTTTCCCTCTTCTTTCCAAGAAGGGGGTTTTCTGTGCATGCAGTTTATTTTGCAGCAATAACTAGCTTTATAAGTGGTTTCACGCAATCATAACTAAGAAATTTCCCAGTGCTTCAGTTTCAGGTCAAGTGCCTTGTGCAAGAAGGCCTTAACAGCAGTAAATAATAGAGGAGGGAATCATTTTTAAGTACATTCACCATCATCGCCCCACCATAAAAGTAGAAGTAACACCCCTGTCTTTAATCAATGGGTCCTGATTTGTACAGTTATATTGCATCATGTGTAATTTTCTGATGCACGTATGGCTTTTATTCAATTCAAGACCATAGGCTGTTACTAGCAAAGGGCTAGATCAATCAACAGAAGAGGAACATGTATTTATTTCAACTAGGACTTGCAGTCTCACCACAGTATTGCTCAAACTGTATATTTAAAATGTGCATTGTAAAGCATTCAAGTGTGTTGAGGTTACAGTGTATGTATGTTCAAGGGAAAACAAACAGAGCTTCCCATTTCCCTACATTTCTCAGCCTAGACTACACCATGCAGCTTGCCTGAGCATTTGATGGCATTTAAAAAGTATGCGTATACATCAAGAGATGCCTTCAAACATGAGGCTGTCAACCCAAAGAGAGAGAGAATACAAGAACCGCTGAGAAAAACATGTGGTTTTAGTAGCTTGGCCGCTACTAAAATGGCCGCTAGTCTGTGGACATTAAGTAATTACTTTTTCCATTTGTACCAGTGCCTATAATGCCAAAGCATTTTAAAGCCCCCTAATTTACATTTTTTTTTTTTCAGAACAATGAAAGGGCACATGTATCTTAGCCTAGTCCTCCACCATACAAAATGCCCTCAGTATAGAGATGCTGTTACAGGGGTAAAAGTCGTAAAGCATTAAAGTAATTGAAGGTTACACTATTTTCTGGAAATAAAAAGTAGTTGCTAGGCAACTGCTCATGCAGAGTCATTGGCTTATATGGAGTGAATACAATGTGGAGGTAAACTATTTACCTGAGGAATAAGTTATAAAGGAAATATTGGTTATCCGTTTCAATGCTGTGTGCATAACACCACTAGTATTTTTCTTATATATAATATATATATTTTTTCTTTATATAACACTTTGTATGAAAGCTTATCAGGAGTTCAGAATAAAATCTCCCAAATAAATGTTTATGTTTGCCACAAACACAAAATTTCATTTAAAATCAACTAATGCTCCATTCATAATTAAATCCACTATTCTTCTATTAGCACCCCAGCATCAATGCTATCCTTTCTATTTCACTCTTGGTACAGATATAGAATTTTAATACAATAACGGCTGTACTGAGTGGTCGTTTGCCATTAAATACATTTAAATGTCAATGTATCCTGTGCTGAATGTGACGCTGAAGGAGAATCAGGTTTGAATGATGGGCCGTGTTCCCTTGTTTTAAAAGACAAACAGGCATTCCATCCCTGGTTTAATTAGGTTTTCATCCTGTGACCCATCAATCAGATTTAACCAATTGACATTTTGAGGACCCCTATAGAGTAATTAAATGACAGGATTCAAACCCACCCAAGCAAACAAAGATGTACAGACAGACACACATACACACAAGACAGAGACTGATTAGAGGCTCGATGAACAGAGTGAGGAAGATGGGGAGGAAAAATATGAATCACTGGATTTGACATGTTGTGCTACCACCTGTCAGCCAAATGTTTGTCAGGGTTTGGAGGAGATGACAAGTCATGTAGGGTCATGAAGGAGACATGCTGCCTCATTACATGTGACACAAGTGGGCAGGAGCATGCACATATACAGACACATAACATGAAAAACACAATATGAACTGCCATATCTATCAGAGATTAATACATGTTACAGTGCAGCTTTCCGCACACACACACACACACACACACACACACACACACACACACACACAC